>NW_005871092.1:6105997-6141449 GCF_000147115.1 Myotis lucifugus
AGGCTTGGGCTTCCCGGGAAGAAGCCTTGCCGAGCACATGGCTGCCCAAAAATGGAGGATCCAGGGTAAGATGGAGGGCGTAGCCCTTACCCTGGGGCAAGATGGAGGGCGTAGTCCTCGCCCTTTCAAGGATCTGTAGCTTTTATGAAAATCTGGAGCATCCAGGTTACCTGACATATCTGCCGCACTGAAGTCTAAGGATTGAACTAGAATAGTCTCTGAACAACAATATCAGATATGAAAATAGAAGTTTTGTCTAAGACTGAAGACAATAAAAAGAACAGATTCCACAATGAGAGCCAGGATTCAAAAAGTGTGCGGGGGTGCTGTGAGGTTGGAGAAAATTAGTTTGACAAAGCTTTAAGTCTTTCCCACTTGGTAAGAGTACTGTATAGGGGTGGAAGTTGGAATTCAGAAGAGCAGTTTCGGGGAGAGGTGTTGGTTTGCTGTGAATGAGTTCCCTCCCTCCCCACATGGAGATAGGGTGGGAGAGGCCTGTCCTCTTCAAGCTTGGCTGGGAAGGGGCCCTGACAGGATCTTCAAGAGCCAGCGGAGGGGAAACTATTGCTCAGGGAACATCAGATTCTGGCTTCTGACTCAGCCAAAGTGGGAGAGACAGGCTGGCTGGCTGCTTTCACGGTGGAGTCAAGGTCACCTGCAGTGGAGGGCCTCTTGGGTGTTGCCTTAGGTCTTGTCCTATAGGTGCCCCTGGAGAAACCAACACCCAGCAGCAGAGAGAAGCTGGGGGAACCTTCTGTGCTGAAGGAGTAGCAAGCAGTTAATTGGAATCTGTATTCATTCACCCTGTAGACATTCACCTTGTAGAGGCAATGACACAGGAAAGATCCCCAGTGCTGGGGAGTGGGGGTGTCTCTAGCAATTATGCCCCAGTACACACACACACACACACACAGAGAGAGAGAGAGAGAGAGAGAGAGAGAGAGAGAGAGAGAGAGAACCAGTCAGCTTTAAATACAAGCCAAGACTTAGCAAACTCAGATACTAAATCACCACCAGGATATAAGGCTTGTAATAACTTTCTGGCTCCTTTATCTCTTCTCCTCCCTTTCCTTTAGCCCTAGGGTTATGGAGAAGGGGAAGAGGAGGAGGAGAAAGTCTGGGTGGGGAGCACTGGGTGGGGAGCAAAGACCTGAAGGCCCCCCTCGCTCCTCAGCTGCAGGATGCTCCCTTGCCACAGGCTGGAGCTGGGGGAGGGGACGAAGGGGCCCTTTTAAAACTTAAAAACGTAATGTGATTATTTAACTTAAAAGCATTTTATATTTTTACTATCTTAGGGCTGGATGTTTTACTTATGAAACCAAGACCATGTTTTGAAGCTTGAGGGTTCAGAGCATTTTTTTTTATTTATTACTGAAGAGCATCCAGAAAAGTAGGGCCTACCTGGGTGTTCATGAAGGGGTGGGGGTAGAGGGGCAGGGACAGGGGCAGAATGAGGTCTTAGAGCAAAAAAAGGCCAACCAGCCCGGCTGGTGTGGCTCAGAGGGTGAGCATCGACCTATGGATCAGGTCACAGTTCGATTCCTGGTCAGGGCACATGCCCAGGTTGCGGGCTCAATCCCCGGTAGAGGGTGTGCAGGAGGCAGCAGTTTGATAATTCTCTCTCATCATTGATGTTTCTATCTCTCTCTCCCTTCTTCTCTGAAATCAACAACAACAACAAATATATATTTAAATAGGGCACCCAGGGCCTTTAGAAACTGTTTAAAGTATAGTGGTTACATACACAGACCTGGGGACTGCAGCTTGTGTGGAGAGAAGAAAAGGTAGTCTTATATTTTTCCCCATTCCTTTTTAGAGAAGAAAACTCAGCTAGCATAAAAGTCCAATTCAAAACCTAGTGTGTACATTTGCATATTTAAGTCTAAGACATATCATGGAAGCACTGAATTATGGTATTCATTATTTCAAATGACAAGCTGTGGTGGTTATTTCCCCCTCTATTGTAACAAATTAATTTTCTTTGGAGCCTTTTGTTTCGGATTTTAAGCTTTCATCATCACAAAAAGATGACAGTACTGAAGACAATAGTGTGTGGGTCTTCTCACGATGTTCTCAGCCCCACAGAGGATTCTGTGCATGGCTGGGCTGCCTTCCTCTCTCATAATCTGATATTCTCCTTATATTTTGTAATATTTTTAAAAAAATATTTTTATTGATTTCAGAGAGGAAGGGAGAGGGAAGAGAGAGATAGAAACATCAATGATGAGAGAGAATCATTGATTGGCTACCTCCTGCATGTCCCCTACTGAGGATCAAGCCCGCAACCCTGGCATGTGCCCTTGATGGGAATCGAACCCGGGACCCTTCAGTCCGCAGTCTGATGCTCTATCCACTGAGCCAAACCAGCTAGGACTGTAAGATTTTTTTTAAGAAGAATTTTTTTTCCCTGTGGTTGAAGGACATGTCAAAGAATAGAGGATACAGTTTTAAATCAAAGTAAGTTTTATGATATGACTTGAGAAGTTTATTTGTCTTAGGGCACATCCTTTCCTTATGGAAGTGTTAAATAGCTCCATGCAACAGGCTGGCAGTCTTTCTGTAAAATACACTTTATTTCTCCTGCTCTAAAGAACATGTATTTCAAAACGTGACCATCAGCAGTTGGAAAACTGTATGTGTGCATGTATATATTTCCAGGTTCTCAAAAGCCTATACCTAATCATGAATATTTTTTTCTTCCCAGATTGTATTTTTTTTCCCCTTCCAAAAAGTAAAGTTTCTTTACAAGACACCAGGACCAATGTATTTTTATTTGTTTTGAAGAGATTAAGAAGGGGTGCTATATCCCCAAGCAAGTACCTGAAATTCTGAAGCCCCCATTTTTCATTTTGTTTTGCAAAGAAGCCTTTCTCTTTGGGAAAGGTAATTTGTGCTTCACAGTTTCGTTGTCCTCATCCTATCAAGGGAAAGATTGCAGAAATTTTAAAGAAAGCTCCGGGCAATATTGTCATCCCTGAATCTTTGGCAAGTTATAAAAACAAACAGATTACTGAACCTATAGGATAAACTATTGTGAAGCCATTATATTGAAGCATAAGCAAAATTTCCTCTTGGATCATTAAGTTGTAAAAGAATAGAAAGATTGCAGTTGGAGATTCAGATCAAGTTAGGTAACTTGTAAGTTGAACGAGCACAATTTTACAATTCAGGAATATTGACAGCCGTTGAGTTTAATAGACTCCTCACATCCCAAATTTAAAGCTTCCTTCACTAATAGAGGTACTGCTGCAGTAGACACTTAAGAAGAAAATAAATAGAATGGATCAACAATTCAAAACTGTAATGTGTTTTTTGTTCATTCTCCTTCACATAACATTTTAAAATCATCACAAAAGGTTTGAAAGAAGGAGGCAGCAGAAAACCACCCCTTCCCCTCTCCCCAACTATCTCCTTCAAATCTGTGCCTTTTCCCCAGGCCAAAGCACCCCACAAAAGGGAAGTCTGGGCACCTTGGTCCTGATCAGACCAAAGCCCTTGACCCTCCCCTCCTCCTACTTATTCTCAGCCCTTGACTTTGGGCTTGGCTTTGGTTCAAGTCCTAGGACCTGAGTTGGCTTCTGGGGCTGGGTGGTTAATGCCCCTCCTTCCCTCTAGCTCAGTGGTTCTAAACCTTCCTAATGCCAGGACCCTTTAATACAGTTCCTCATGTTGTGGTGACCCCCAATTTCATTGTTACAAATTGAACATAATTAAAGCATAGTGATTAATCACAAAAACAATATGTAATTATCTATGTGTTTTCCGATGGTCTTAGGCGACCCCTGTGAAAGGGTCGTTCGACCCCCAAAGGGGTCGCGACCCACAGGTTGAGAACCACTGCTCTAGCTGGTCTAGTCTTCTGGCCCTTCCCTCTTATGGTGACTGGAGACCACTCCTGCAGCCCCAAACCTCTCTCTGGTTGTAGTCCATGAAGCAGGTATTTCTGTTGGGTGGGCCAAGATCAGACAGAAGCACTGCCATTCTCAAGGATCTTGGTAAATTTCCTTCTAGTCTTTTCCCAATTTAGTTTTTCCCTTCATGGTTACAGTAGTAACCCCACCCCCACTCCTGCCCATCACACACACACACACACACACACACACACACACACAACTGAATATCCCATCCTTTTATTTAAAATTACATTATAAACATTTTATATGGTCCTTATAATTGCCACCACACTCAAAGTTTGGGGGATAAGCAGATGACTGAACCTGAGCCAGCTGGTAGCAGTACCCCCAAAAGACTGTCCACGAGACCATTACAGTGAGATTCCTGCAGTTCTCCAGGTCCCCCGCTTCCTGATGGCACTAGAATCTTCCCAATCTTTCCAATCTTTGTTTTTGCTGAAGCTAGACTTGCTTTCTGTTCTTTGCAACCAAGGCACTCTAAATGATAGACGTGTTGCCAGGCATTTTGGTTATTTTTACTATTTTCAATACTTCTGTGATAAGCATCTTTGTGTGTGTTTATGTGAGTGTATAATGGCTTTTTATATATTTTAAATAATTTCCCAGAAGTGGAATTACTTAGTAAAAGAATATAAATATTTTTCTGATTTTTAGTATAAATTGCTTAATTATTTTAAGATTATATCAATTTATGTTTTATATTATATGTTACAGAAAGTACTACTAAAAATACTACAAAAATTTGCCTGACTGTTTAGAAGGACCTTGTAATAGCTGATAGGTTGAAAATATTTGCTAAAAAAAAATGAGTGCTTTCAGTTTAACTTTAATACCAAACCTAGGTTAGTAAACACATTGCTTATCCAACGGACTTAAATCTGTAATCAAAAGCTGACACTTACTGAATATTTAATATACACTTTGTTAGCAGCCTTGCATTATCCCATGAAATCCTCAACATTTTGTTATCCCTCTTATAGAAAAGGGAAGGAAAACACAGAAAATCTGATTAACTTTTGTCCTAGGGCGAGAACTCAAATCCACATAACTGTTAACTCTACATTGTAAAACTGCTTCCCAACCATCTGTTCCTACAGAACTCGGGGTCAGAAAGCCAGGTTGGACTCCTGACTCTGCTACTCAACTTCTTTCAATCTTAGTTTTCTAATTTCTAAAACTAAAATAATAATACAGACTCTATCCACCTCCCAGGCCTTTGTGAGACTGAGATAATGTTGGAAAGTTCCATACAAACGTAAAGTGTTAGCATGGTGACTGCAGCAGTGAACACGGAGGGTAAATACCTCTGACCTCTGTAAAAGGTCACAAGGAATATTGGGGCCTTGGGATACCCGCTCCCCTCTCTCTGCCTTGAGTTCTCAGCAGTTGAGATCCATACACAAGTCCAATGGATGAGGATGAAGCATCAGATATACCAGGGGCATGTGGGTTAGGTGTGTGGCCACAATGGGCTTCCTAATACTGCATGACTGAATAGGTCAGACTGACCCACCCATCGCTGGCAGAGCTGGGCATGTGGTGTCTGTCCCACAGGGCGGCCTCTTACTGCATGGCCTTGGAGGAGAAAGTCGGCTGAGGCCACTCCAAAAAGCAGAGCATGAACGGCACTGAGCCACAGCTGGCCAGTCATTCATTGTAGGCAAAGCCAGTAGGTGGTGAGGAGAGAGGGAGCGAGAACTGCTCCCAAGCTGTACCCTCCTGGCGATCTTTATAGGCATATGGAGAGAGGAAGTTGGGGAGAATACCGTCTCCCTCTTCACGGTACGAATCACCATCTCTGTTAGTAATAGGAAGCCAGGGATCATGAGGAGTCTTTCCTCCACTCTTCCTGCCTCCCACGTGGCTGAGCTGAAGGGAGCCAGCCATCTGTGGTTGCTGTGTACGCTCTTGTCAAATTTGTAATTCCACGCCCACTCCTTAACTGCCCACCATGTGGCCATAAGACTCTCTTCAAATGACTCATTTAGAAAATAAAATGTGTTTCCTCTCCTATAAAACACAGTTCACCGTCAGACGCTCACCCTGTTTGCTCCCTCATGTACCCCTCCCACCGTGTTTGAGCTGCTTGCTGCCGCTGTCTACCGTTAGGTCCCCTCAGGCCCAGCTGGTGCCAGTGTCCTCTGGAAGGGCATTAGGAGACAGGAGCTAATTGGGATTTTGTGATTAGCTGTCATGGATGCCCGGCCCGGCCAATAGTGCTCAATAAAGCCACAGGCCGGTGCTCCCTTCTACATACTGATCGCTGAGTCAGATTTCTCAGCACAGAGCACTTTTCAGGCAATCAGTTCTAGAACATTAGTCTTGGTTCTTAACTGGTTAAAATCCCTGGTTGGTCTTCAGTCTGAGTCTGGGAGAATTTGGGTTATGACGGAGATTCTGCTGTGACATTTTTGCCCTAAATATATATATAGATCTTTCCCCGGTGTCTGAGGTTCCTGAATCAGTTACATCTGGTCGACTGTCTTTTCCAGCCCCCACGAGTGAAAAGTACCCATTCTACCAGGTGTAGAGGACAGCGGAACTTCTAAATGCCCTTCTCCGTCCGTCTCACTTCCTCCCTACCAGCCCAAGCCCTCCATCTCCATCTGCACCGTTATGATGACACTGAGCAGGCTGCCCTGGTTCTTGTCCTCCCAGAGGTCTGTTGTTCAGCTCTTTCTTCAGTCCTGTGAGCTGCGCTTTCACTGTGTTCCTGTTTTGAGTTAAGTTCCCAGCGTCTCTTTGCAAGCAAAGAACTGATAAAACACCAGCTTGCAGGGATCTGTGCGGCTTCTGAACTTATGCAGCATTTCCTGTCTAACCCATTGCCTAATCTTTAGCATTTGCTTCCTTTTATTGGGTAATTGTTTGTGTGCATGTCTTATCTCTCCAAATAGAATGTGGTCTTCTCAAGGGTCGGCCACGTTCTCGCCATCTGTGGATGTCGTACGGCACCTAGCAGTGCCTTTCACCAAGGAAGTACACAACAGATATGTATTGATTAATTGCTTAATCTTCTCCTTTATCCCCAGCTACTCCCCGGTCACATCAAACATCTCCATGGGGGTCCCTTGACCTACAGCTGTTCCTATGCCCAGAGCAGTTAAAAGAGGACCCAGAGGAGCAAATTTAAATCCTGCCCTGGCATCAGGCCGTAGGCCTTCTGAGGCCCATGGCAAACAGCAGAGCTATGGGAGCTAATCATCCCCTCTCCCACTCACTCTGTGTCCCCACTCTAGGCTCTGGGGCGGGGGGGGGGCAAGAGGGGGGGGGTTTGAGCCCTTACAGTAAAGGGCCAGATACAGAGACAACCACTTTATTTAATCATAGTGGTATAAACGCTTAATATTCTGCTGTGTGTTTATGATAAGCACACCTTTCTTTGTGTGAGCGAAAAAGAAAAAGATTACCATGTGTATTATCCCGAGAACTCTTTGATTGCAAGCAACAGGCACTCAATTCAAACCAACCTGAGTCAGGAAAGAAAACATATCGGCTCATGTACACGATCACAGAGAGGTCAGGGTGGGGGGGCCTTAGGGACAAGGGAATGGGACACGAGGATTAACTCAGGGTGAGTCATCCGCCATCCCTGTCCTGGTAAGTGGTGTGTTTTTAGAGGAAGGAATGTGTGTTTGGATCGGGGTAGGGCTAAGCAGACAAGAACAAGGGCCACTGCACCATGCTATAAATGGTTTGTTTCCTTTGATGTTTCCCTAAATTTTGCAAATGCTTCCAACAAGGTAACACACGGAGAAAGGAACGCAGGGGCTATGCTGGTGAAGCTATGCTTATCTCATGCGCTTGGTGCTTGTCTTGACCCCCTCACTCACTGCCTGTGCCTGAGGCTACAGGTGCCCTATAAAAGCTCCCAAGTGTGACTCCTCCTATGGTTCTCCCCCTGCCCTGTTGCTTCACACCAATGACCTCCCTCCTCTCCTGACCCCTGGGACAGGTGGCTTGCTTGCATGGACTACCTCATGTCTTCGGATGATCCTAAACCAAATAAATGACACACACATATACGCCCCCCCCCTCCCCCCAACCCCCAACTGGACCATGCTCCTCGTCCCTTCATCCTAGCTCAGGTCAAGCACCCTTGGGAAAGGAAAGGCTTAGTTCACAATAGCCATTCTAGAAACTGATTCTAGTCTTTGACACGTTGTGAAATGAATTTGCCCTTTGGAACTAAAGCATTTTTCGACTGCAACCAACACCAACCAAGCTGCTGCTGGAATGTAGAGAGGCCTAAAGGTGGGATGTTCTAGAGCTGTGTTTTGGGCATTTAGACATTCTCCGCAAGGTTTGTTTAGGGCACAGCACCAGAATGAACACCGCTAAGTTTGTCTTGTCCGTGGAGCTGGTTCCAGGCAATGCAGCCTCAGAAGTGGAGCCCATCCCCTCCGTGTGGCCAGCCTTCCTTCCTGCAGAAGTCAGCCCTGTCTTCCCCTGACTCTCCACGGACAAGGCAGTGCCCGGATCCTGGAGTAGTAAGTACCCCCGACAGTCCCAGGAAGCATCCACCGTTGTAGCTCCAAAGCCTAGGACCAATTATGAGAGAGAAATGAGAAAGCTGAGCTCTTCAGATAAACCTCGCTTTTTACCAGCCCCCCCCCCCCCATTTCACTGCATAATTGTTTGAAATCCACTGCCAATTTGTACAATTTCTCTGTTAAGTCATTCGCACCCAATTTCCTCTCATGCAACACTTGGCTTTGCTAATACGTATGTATTAACGAGAGCCGTGCTTCTCAAGTGTAAATGTTTTATATGTGATATGGCTCTTGGCTTACATACAAAGGGATACTGGGTACTGTAAAACTGAGATTTTTCCCTCCCTCTACATATGTAAAGAATTCACTGGATTGATTGCCATAGGCAGATCTGTGGGTTTCAGTGATCACTTGTAACAAGGAAGTCATTAGCTAAGAAATAAAAAAATATAATCCATCCAGTTAAAAGAATAGACTGACTTTGACCGATATAAAAATAAGACAAAGGGACACTATGTTTTTAATCAAGTCATTGAGGGTCTATAAAATATTTTATCTTTTTAAAAAAATATGTTTTTTATTGATTTCAGAGAGGAAAGGAAAGGGAAAGAGAGAAACATCAATGATGAAAGAGAATCATTGATTGGCTGCCTCCTGCACGACCCCCACTGGGAATTGGGCCTTCAACCCAGGCATGTGCCCTGGCCAGGAATTGAACCGTGAACTCCTGGTTCATAGGGAGCCACTCAACCACTGAGCCACGCCTGCTGGGCAAAATATTTTTTTCTTTATGATGAGAACTAACTTGACTCAAGTGGGTAGCACTGACTTCTTTGGCCTTCAGTATCTGTGCAGAATGGTGGTTTTGCCATAAAATCTCACCTGGCACAGGCATTGAGATAAGTGCCCAGGCTTGCTCTTAATTACTCTGGATTGTGTTTTTGTCTTTCAGTGAACCAAAGGGAAGAGACAACCCCCCTGTGACAACACCTCTTCCATCCTTGGGGAAGTCATCTGCCCGGATTCTTTCGATTACCGTTTCCAGTTCATCAAATGCTATATCCCAAGGTCCCAGCACTGCTCACCTTCCTCTCATTTGTGATCCGTGTAAGCGCAGGGAATTACATAGTCAACATCTTTCCCTCCAAGACATATGTTCTCAGCCCCATTGCAAAGATCTTCTAGGGAAGGAACTCAGATTTGTGCAGGATCTGTATCCACCGCGATTACTCAAACCCATTCAATAGTTAAATCTGTCCACAGCCTGGGAGACAGGCAAGAGGAAGGTGCCCCACATCCCCTCCATTCTCTGGGCAGGAGGGAGGGATGGGGGGGGGGCGGGGAGAACTGTGGCAAGTCGACCTTACAAAGACGCATTAATGTTCCATGACGGTGAGGGCCTTCTGTAGGTCATTCCTTTTAAGAAAAAAATACACACATGTGCACACATTCGCACAACATTACGGCAAAACAACCATGATGGCCGTTTACAGACTGAACCGGCAATTTCCCCAGAATGTTTTGTTCAACATCCTCTCTAGACAGTGAATGCAAAAGACTTAGGTTGGAAAAGTGCATTAGCTTTTGATTACAGATTGGATGAGGGCCAGTTAAATGTTTAAATCTGAATGGGCTTGCTGACTCAGGCTCCTTAGCGGCATAATGGACAGACCGTCCTCAAAGCTTTCATTAAAGGGCTTTCTGGTAACCGATGTCTAGAGAAAGGAGTTGAAATGTCATTCACAGAATTACCCAGCTTCCATCTAACGTGGAATATGCAATCTCAAAGAATTCAACCGGTCTCTTGAAATGTTCAGGTAAAATTACATTTAAAGAAGCTAGACCTCGACTATTTTGAAGAAGGGGACTCTCCAGCAGCTTTGGGAGTGTATCACTTTATCTTTTTGAGTCCTGTATTTAATTCTCTTTACTGCATTTTAAGTGCAGCTGGAGTTAGCAATCTGCTGATAACGAAGTTTGGAGTGATTGGTGGGAGGTTCTCAGGATGTATCAGAGACTGATTGGATTTGAATTTTATTTTTAATTTCAGGTCCTCTCTGAACTCCACCTTTCGATTATTTTCTTTTTTTTTTCCTGTCTTTGCAGAAACCTCCCCAGGAAGCCTGGCTACAAAAAAAGACTGGAAATTACTCTGACCTTGGAGGCAGTTTCATAAATCAGAACCAATGCCTCTTGACCTCTAGGCAGTAGCCCGAGACGTGTCCACTTTCCTTTTGCAGTGACCCTGGAGGTGAAGGTGCTCTCTCTCCTGGTTCCCGTGAAAGTAGGGAAAGGAGCACCCAGCAGACCTATTCCATAGCTTCTTTCCCAGCCCAGTCATATCGTGTTCCACGTATGAGGTCACAGCAGCCCCTTCAGAAGAGGACAGCGACGGTGGCTGCTTTGAAAAATGCGTGGGCTCTTTGCCTCCACTCGGAGTTGAAGTCTTCTTGCATAACTTGTCCTCTCCATTCAGTAGGTTGTGAGCTCTTTAAGGCAGCGACTCTACCAGTTCCTCAGCAGTCACCAAGCCATGTTCATCGTTCGTTTCCTGAAACATAAGGTAGGACCCCTCTTACAGTGTCTGCCCAGTTCCCAACGACCACTGTGTTCTTTCGAAAGCAGCCCTGGAAGTCCCATTTGAACTGCATGACTTTTCAGTGGCTGATTGGAACATGCTGGACCATTGCCACAAATGGGGCCAATCCAATTCTCACGCTCTCTTTCTCTGTCTCTCAAATTTCAAACTGAGATTCAGAAATAGCCATTTAGTCTCTGCAGGTGGCTGGAACTGGAACATATGAACTCAGAGCTGTAGGGATGCAATATTCTGCAAAGTGGAGAGGGAAGCAGAGGAAGACAGCCTGCAGGGAGAGAAGGAAGTTGCGGAGAGAAGCAGACAGGAATTCAGATGAGCACAGCGCCTTTCTGGTGAGGCGCCTCTCAGGTCACAGGCCCGGATGCATTCCCACGTGGCAGCACCATACTCCTCTCTTGTAAAACACAGTAAATCCCTCCTCACCCCCTTTGCGTGTTAGCTTAAGTTCTTTTGCTCTTGAAATGATATAAATGCTTCTACATGATATATGATGTCTGTAAGGTAGCAAGGGGGATGGTGGTTGCCAGGGGCTATGGGGAGGGGGAAATGGGAAGCCATTGTTTATGTTTTTGTTTTGGAAGATGGAAACATTCTGGAGATAAGTTACACAGCAATGTTCATGTATTTAGCACTACTGAAACTGTATGCTTAGAAATAATTAAGATGGGAAAATCTTACATTACGTGTATTTCATTATAATTTAAAAAACAGTTGGAAAAATGTCTGTTACAGTCACCTTTCTTCCTCACTGCCAATGGGCAATTGTAGTTAGCAAACTTCAGGGTCTCCCCACGTGCACCCCCTGTATTTTGGCCCCCCGCTACCATATTTCCCCTGCATGCACGAAGCAATTTATATTCCTGAAGCAGCACTCAAACTGTGCCTTTCTCCAACGTATACATTTCAGAGTTCCTCATTGAATTCAGGATTGAGTTCCACTCCCAGCCTGGTAAACAGCACCCAGCAGACCCTTCCAACCCTCTGATCTACGGATTCCCAACAGGAAGCAAACCCAGGCCAGGTTGTTCTACCGCATCCCCAGAACAGTATGTGCGCATGCTCCTTCCCCACCTTGACCACCTTCCTTCTGCTTATCACATCGCATCTTTCATTCAAAGCCCCCTTCCAAGCTCACCTCTCCCAGGACACATTTTCTGACCACTCTCCTTCTCCAGGGAGATTTACTATTTGAATCACACTACTTAGCTTTCAAATAGACATAGTTTCCTGTGCGTCTGTTTGTTCTTGAGGCTAGTTTTCAAATTGGTGATAGGGACCGGGTCTTACATGCCTTGATTTTTCCTAAATTGCCTACCAGGATACTGTATTCTTAATAATGCCTATTGAGTAAAACCAGAACAGGGAAGGGCTGATTTACCAGCTTGCCTCTTCAGGACAAACACTTGTGGAGAAGTAGCAGAAACATTTATTGACCACTTAGTATTTTCCAGATACCATGCCAGTGTTTTACATAGATTATATACCTCATTTAATCATCCCAACAACCCTAATAAATAGATATGACTGTTATCCATGGAAGGAAGGAAGGGAGGAAGGAAGGAAGGAAGGAAAGAAGGAAGGAAAGGGGAGGAGGGGGGAGGGAAGGGAAGGGAAGGGAAGGGAAGGGAAGGGAAGGGAAGGAGGGGAGAAGGGAAAGAGGGGTAGGTGAGAAGAAGCTATGCAATAGAGCCTGTCCTGCTCCTAAGCTTAGCAAGGTTCAGTTTTGCAAGGGGCTTGTCTAGAAAACACTGCCTCATCTTACTGAGCCATATTCCCAATGTCATCGATCCCTTTCCTCTGGGGAGTTAGCCCACCGTGTGTTCACTGTGTGGGTGACAGTCGATGATGAATATTCTTTTGCCCCAGTTTCTCTTGGCCAGGTCTTCTTGGCTTCTAGCCTGCTTCTTGCTTGTTTTGAACAGATAGTACATGACCTTTTTTCCTGTCTGGCAAATGATGAACTCTGGCCTCTGTGAATCATCAAGTCTCCAAATAAAAAGAAAAATATATGGGGCTCTCTGCCCACCCAGCTCTCTGACTGGGAGTGCATTGGGAGCTATAGCCTATAGATGGCAGACGTAGGTTTAAGGATGGTTGGGAAGATACCCTCTAGCTACAGCTCCAAATCATTATATTATTGGGGATTATTTCTTTGGGTTTAGAGTCTCCTTCTCCTCCTCCCACCCGATCTCAATTTTCTTACCTATAACATATGAAGTTTGTTGTAAGTTAACACATATATGTGCTTAGCACAGGTCCTGCCACTCATTAAATAGTAGCTATTGTTGTTGTTGCAATTATTATTATCATTAGCGGTAGTAGTATTAAGATGTGTGATAACCAGGCAAACTTACCCAGTAAGCCAGGATTAGTCAAGAGCGACCTCAAGGGGATGGGTTTCCTAGCCTTTCCCTGCTATTTCCCAAAGGGATGGCTCATTGAGAGGATAAATGTGCAGAGAGGACTTACTACAGGTTTGGAGTCTGGAAATGAGGAGTGCTATCTATGTACCCAGGTGCAGGGAGGAGACTGGAGGGAAGTGGCAGGGCACGGTAGCGTTCTGTGGGAACTACGCCTTGCAAATGACCTGACTGAAGGCAAATGCAGGTGAATTTAAGCCAACACTAGTTTCCATAAGGGAGGTATTAGGTAACTGCAGGGACCAGGAAGCAGGCTCTCTCCTCTCACTCCCAATTCTCCTGAGTTATACAAGGCTTTAGTCCAGCGGTTCTCAACATGTGGGTCGAGACCCCTTTGGGGGCCGAACGACCCTTTCACAGGGGTCGCCTAAGACCATCCTGCATATCAGATATTTACATTATGATTCATAACAGTAGCAACATTACAGTTATGAAGTAGCAACGAAAATAATTTTATGGTTGGGTCACAGCATGAGGAACTGTATTTAAAGGGCCAGAAGGTTGAGAACCACTGCTTTAGTCTCTGTTGCTGAAAATATACTTTTTCTCCAGGGCCGTGAGGCTAACTAACACTATCTCTTTAAGTAGGTTTAAGGATGGGTGGGCCGATAACCTCTAGCTACAGCTCCAAATATCTCTCGCCTTTTTAGCTCTGTGACCAAAAATACAAGGCCGCCACTCCTCTAGCTGCAATGTTTAAAAAGCATCCCAGAACAGCACAAGTATCAGCCCGGCCTGGGTCACGTGGCCAACTATGGCCTTTGCCTTGGGGAATTCAGAACTAGGATGGGCGGCTCCCACAGAACTCCCAGTGGCAGAGCAAAGTAGGAACCAGTCAAACAGAAAACAACAGCTCTCCCCTGACTTCAGAGTACGTATGTGGCTGTCGAAAAGCAGACCTCCGGAGGCTCCGTGGCCTGAACGTTTCCTTTCAGGCAGATGAAAAGCCGCATTCTTCCAGCTAAAATTTTCCATTCTCTTTGTGAGGAGTTTCCGTGGAGAGCCTGGCTTCGTGGGAGAGCGTAGGAAGCAAACAACTCATGATGTTTCTCATTAGGGCCCATCATTATTGCCATCCTTTGGGGACATCAGTCCAATTCTCCCATGGCCCACACGCGATTCCTTATTCTTGTGGCTTCGGGGTTCTTTCTTTCTTTCTTTCTTTCTTTCTTTCTTTCTTTCTTTCTTTCTTTCTTTCTTTCTTTCTTTCTTTCTTTCTTTCTTTCTTTCTCTCTCTCTCTCTCTCTCTCTCTCTCTCTCTCTCTCTCTCTCTCCTTCCTTCCTTCCTTCCTTCCTTCCTTCCTTCCTTCCTTCCTTCCTTCCTTCCTTCCTTCCTATTCCTTTCCCTAAAAACTACTCTATTAAGAGGAATCTTATCCAAGGAGGCTCCTTGGATTATGTGCCACTCTAACTCATAATCATATACCTGGAAAAGAAAATGTCAGACACGCTTTCATAGCTCAGGGTATAAAACGGGGAGCCCAAAGCAAACCGCGGGCTCTCTCGTCACCCACAGACAAATGGAGCTGTAATTCTGCTGGAACAGGCGAGGAGAGAACACAGCGAGGAACAGCGTTTCAATCAGTGGTGGCCATGTCTAATCTTGTCTGGGAAGACCACGGCGGTGGCTGATGGAAGGGAAGACATCACATCTTAGAACAGTGTGTATGTTCAGGCCTAAGAGTTCGATAATGGGAGGAAAACACGGAGCACAACCTTATTTGCTGTCCTATTAGGCCTCGCGTGGCCTGTGCCTGTGACGGTGCTCTTCATTTCGAGATGCTGGACGTCGTCCTTCCCTCTCTGGCAGGGGCCTGACTGAGATGGAGAGAAACAGTCAAGCTTTCAGAGCTTGCAAAGCACTTTCCTTTACACTATTTTAATCCCTCCAACCAGCTTGTGGGGCAGTCGTGTCATTCCCATTTCACAGAGGGGGAAACTTGGGCTACAGCCCAGGAAGTTGGCTGGTGAGTTTGGAAAGGTAAACATCAGCGGTTCTTACTTTCAGTGCATGGAAATACCGAGTGAGTTTCTAAAATGCGTATTCCTGTTCTCTGCTTTCAGAGTGTCCGATTGAGTCGGTTTGAGGAAGGGCCTGAGAAACTGAATTTTTGTTGTTGTTGTTGTTGTTAATCCTCACCAGAGGATATTTTTCCCATTGATTTTTTAAAAAAATATATATATATTTTTTTATTGATTTCAGAGAGGGGGAGAGAGATAGAAACATCAATGATGAGAGAGAATCATGGATCGGCTGCCTCCTGCTGCCCTTTACTGGGCACCAAGCCTGCAACACAGGCATGTGCCTTGACTGGGAATTGAACCATTACCTCCTGGTTCATAGGTCGAAGCTCAACCACTGAGCCATGCTGGCTGGGCTCCAGCGATTTTTAGACAGAGTGGAAGGGAGAGGGAGAGATACACAGAGAGAAACATGGATGTGAGAGAGACACATTGAATGGTTGCCTCCTGCACGTGCCCTGACCAAGGCTGGAGATTGAGCCTGCAACTGAGGTACTTGCCCTTAACTGAAATTGAACCTGGGACCCTTCAGTCTGAGGGCTGACACTCCAACCACTGACCCAAACCAGCTAAGGTGAAACTGAATTTATTATCATGCTTCCTAGGTGATTTGAAATATGTGATTTATTGACTATGTTTATGAAACATCATCGTGGACACTAGCCAGGTGACTGGTGTAAAAACTAAAGCCCACAAGCCATGTGACCAAGTTAGTTAACATTTCAGAGCCTCGGTTTCACCATCTGAAAAATGGGTAATGATCATAAAAGTAGCTAGCTGCCATGTGACTTACATATGTTATCTCAACTGATCCTCTCTGTGAACCCGGGAGGTTGGTGCTATTGTTGTCCCATGTTATAGGGCTCAAACCCAGATCATTTCTGTTCACTCCTTCTTGACATAATTTCCAGGTAGAAGTCATGCATAGAAAGTATCTAGCACACATTTCAAATGATGAATGAATGGCAGTAGCTGTTCTAACTAAATCCTAAGACTGACAATCCCAACAGTAGAGCCAATGCTAAGAGGCAGAAGTTGAACCAGATAATCTCCTGGGGCCCTTTCAGCTGGTACCATGCTGTGACTTCAGCACACCAAGTATTCTCTACTTCAGAGGGTGTCTAGAAAGAGTGACCCAATTTTTCCTTTAAATGTAAATTTATTGAGTAAAAAAAAAGTGATCTTATAAAGACTAGAGAGACATAGAGAAAAGTGAGAACTATTGTGCTTTGATAGTATGGCTGTGGATGATTTTTTTTAAATTGAAAGTTTCCTTTTAAATATGTTAATATGGTTTCTATAACAAATGAATACTTGGAAGAAAAGCAGGATACACTGCCCATTTACAGTGTATTTCTTAGATGTATTGCAATCACAATCTGCAACTAAAAGTCCTCTATAAAAAAAGAGAAAAATCAACAAAAGAAGTGTCAGACCTAAAAGACTTCAGAGCTGATGGGCCTAGATCTAGAATACATGCTTTTTGACCTTGGCTTAAATCAAAATATTATAAGTGAAATATGACAGCCTGCATCTCTGGCAAGGTGTCAACTATTGAGGCCTAATGATGTACTTTTTATGTTGGACATAAAACATTAACATTTTTAGTTCAGACCCTAAAGAGGAGGTGTTGATGAAAGAGAGAATTTCTTAGACCCTATAAACCTTACAAGTATAGGAGAATAATCTCTGAGTATTTTATTTAATGAGCTCTTCAGATAGATTGCAGTCAAGTTGCTATCGTTATTTCTATTTGCTCCTTAATTATCTTTCCACTTTAACAGAGTGCATGGACCCTATAGCGGTGAGGGGAACAGTACACATCCTAGATTGCACTGGTGCCCACTAGAGAGCACGGGTATGAAAATGGGGCAGCACAGTAGACTGGGTGACAGCACGGGCCCTGGCCCCACGTTACCTCGATTCAAATCCTGCCACTGCTCTCTGGGTGACCGTGAGCAAGTTCAACGAACCTTTCGGGGCCTCTGATTCCTCGTCATTAAAACAGGGATGGTAATAATTCCTACCTCATAGAGTCATTGTGATCCTTAAATAAACCGATGTTTATAGAAGAATATTAATGAGTTGGTTTCATTAGAACAGTGGCTGGTACAGATTAAGCGCCAAGTGTTAGTTCAATGAATAATAACTGTCATAAAGAGCAGAGTAGCCATTCTACATATGGCAATTATTGAAACAGGAAGAGAAAGGCCTGTTCTCATAGAACTTACATTCTAAAGAGAGAAAGTAAGCAAAATAAGTCATACAGCGGATGTACAAAGTAAAAATTAAGTTCAAAGCATGGGATAAGGCAGATGTTGTGGTTATAACCAATTGGGTGGTTATTGAAAAGCTGACATGTGAGCCAAGTCTTCCAGGGGGCGAGGAAGTGAGCCATGTGAGTTTCTGGGGTAAGAACCTTCCAAGCTGAGGCAACAGGGAGTGCAAGGTGCTCGAAAGCCCCAAGGAAGGAGTGTGACTGACATGTTCTAGAAGCAGCCAGTGTGATAAGAGCAGAGCATGAGGGGCAAAGGGCAAGGGATGCGGTGATGGTGGGGAGGCCCAGGTGGTCTGATTAACTACTGTAAGGGCTTCAGCTTTTATTCTGAGCAACATGGGGAGCCATGAAAGGTGTTTGAGTAGAGGAGTGACATCATTCCCGTGTTTAGAATAGACTGCAGGGGAACGAAAGTTAGTGTGAGAAGACCCATTCCAGGGGTGGGCAAACTTTTTGACTCGAGGGCCACAATGGGTTCTTAAACTGGACCGGAGGGCCGGAACAAAAGCATGGATGGAGTGTTTGTGTGAACTAATATAAATTCAAAGTAAACATCATTACATAAAAGGGTATGGTCTTTTTTTTTTTTTAGTTTTATTCATTTCAAACGGGCCGGATCTGGCCCGCGGGCCGTAGTTTGCCCACGGCTGCATTAGACACTTTTCCAACAATCCAGGGGACAGGGGGGTGGCAGTCCAGACTTGGATGGCAGCCATAGAGGAGGTTATGGCTCTGCCTGGCTGCTCCCCTCTTATATCCCCTATGCCTAGGCACATAGTGGGGACTCAATAAATTTTGTTGAGAGAATGAGTAGGTTAGAGATAAATTTGAGTAAAGTAACTTATATGAGGCTCTGTTTTTTTACCTTTAAAATAGGAGTAGAAGGAGGGAGATGTTAATAGTGTATACCTTTGTGGGCTCCTGTGGGGATTAAGAAATGCTAAGATGTATTTATGAAACCTAAGATAATGCTACGATGTATTTATGAAACATGAGATAATGCTACGATGTATTTATGAAACATGAGATAATGCTAAGATATGGTTATGAAACATAAGAATCCTAAGATGTGTTTATGAAAGCTAAGATAATGCCAAGATGTATTTATGAACCGTAAGAATGCTAAGGTGTATTTATGAACTACGTAAACATAAAATATTTGGGGAAGAGTTGACCTTTGGAGAGATGGAGGAAGGTAGACTTTCATTCTTCACTTTATGTACTAAGAATAAAAGAAAGAAAAATGTTTTGGAATGATGAGTCCTTTTTAACTTCCTTTGTGTGCTTTTCACGGCTCCTTGAAACTGTTCTATAATGAACGTGTGGAGTGGGACAGAAATGAAAGGATAAGATCACTCAGCATTTCCCGCTCTTCTAGGGCAGCCGGAGCCTGAGACTTCTTTCCTGCGTCTTCCACGTGGCCCATTTCTCTGACACTGTGAATGTGGGTATTATGCTTATCGTCCTCGCCTCTCCCTCTCTTTTGAGTTCAGAATAAAGCGAGCTTTTGAAGCGATTACAAAACAAGAACAACAACCTAGTTCATCCTCAAGGTCTGGAGCCTCTTATTCCTTCAAAAGAACAAATACATCTATTTACTGGGTAAGAGTCCCCTGAGCTGAAACCATTCACGGCGGTGACTGCAGCCCATCTGTCCGAGGCATAAGTTATCACTAAAGAAACGGAGTTCCTTGTGGGAATTTACAAAGTGACTATCCAAAGGAGGCTCCCGATGCTTTTCAAATGGGGGCTCCACACGGTCAATGTAAGACCTGCATTTGGAGGCAGAGGAAAGGGTGCGGGTCACAGGAGACTTGGTTTTCAAGCCTAATCTTAGGAGCACACCAAGAAGGAGCTGTAAGATGCAAGCACGTTAGCCTGGCTCGTCCGGGGCAACACCGGAAGGTTTTCCCACCCCGATTTGTCTTCCTCTCCTGGTCTTCAGCATTTCCTTCATGTCTGCCTTTTTGGAACGAGTGTTGGCTGCAGCTGACATTCAGCTGTCCTTGCTGAGATCCAGCAGTCAGCAGTTCTCAACCCTGGCTGTACATTAGGAAACTTCTGGGAAACTTAAAAAAATGGGTGCCTGGGCCTTATCCAAGTCCTTGAATTTAGAATCTCTTCCTGGTAGATCCTGGGTGTCTCTCTCTCTCTCTCTCTCTCTCTCTCTCTCTCTCTCTCTCTCGTTCTCCCCCCCCCCACCCCCCCCCCCGCGGTTTCCTTCCCCCCTCCCCTATATTTTAAGTTTTCTTGGTGATTAGAATTTAAGCTGGAGGGCCAAAATAGCCTTAAAGAATATCATAATAATAACATTTATCATATTATTAATAGTGATAGCTTATATTCATTGAGCATATAAATGTGTTGGCTAATTTAATTCTCAACAACAACTCCATGGGATGGTTGCTGTTATTATTAATATGCCAATTTTACAGATGAGGAATCCAAGACACCAAAAATTTACGCAATTTGCCAAGTGAGTGCTCCAGCTGGAATTCACACTGTCTGTTTCAGTAACATCAGACTATTTGCCCACACTCTTCACTACCAAAAGGTGCTGCTCGCCTGCAATGCTGCACCTTAAAAGTAGCATATGACTAGTATGTCAACTTCTCTGACTAATCGGAGTAACCAAGAAAGTCCAGCCCCTGTTTTTAAAGTGATGGAAATTATTAACCTGCATTCTGTGATTCCTTTTGTAATCTAATTCATGCAATAAATCCATGGCATAAATTAGTATCATAAGTTTTCTATAAATTGCTCATCGATCAGTATGAGATGTAAGATAAAGCAGTAAGAGTTTTCCTCCAAAGAATGGTCTTTCTGTTTGTGACAAATTATTCTTGGCAATGTAATTAGCCAGTTGGGTTATTAAAACAGATGGGAAGCATTCCTTCCAAGATTTTAGAACTGAAATGATTCCGTCTTGTGATAAATGTCAATTAAAATAGTTTTCCCTTCACAGGAAAAATTAAGAAAAAAAATAGTTTAAGAAAATATCAATCCTGATTGCCAGGGGAAATTTGTTTCTGCAGTAAAATAAGCACAACAAATCAAATCCCTTGAAATTAGGAACAGACTGTCTTCTGAAGTCAAATTCACATCTGGAGGTTTTTATAAAATTTATTGGAACAGTTCCGGTTTTCTCTATTTTTAGTATAACAAAAAGATTCTTATTGTTTATTGAATTTGGTCTAAAATGTTACTTTTAGCCAAGTCCTGACACAGCTCCTATATGGCTGGAAAATGTTCTCTGTGCTGACAACGAAGATCTTAGGGAGTCAGGCCAAAGCAGACCTTCAGTCAGAATATTCTTTCACAATTGTGTCTAATGCCACAGGGTTGACCCACATGCAAAGAGCTGGCAATAAGTAGCAAAATTAAAGAATCTATGATAAGCACGTTGTATTTATCAATGCTGTTCAAACATATGAATTTAAATGGGATTTAAAGAATGCTACTATACTAGGCATTTTTTTGTCAAAGATGTTTTTGATATGCTATCAGAAGACAGAAATCAAAATACAATGTATTCAGAAGGATGTTGAACAACTGAATACTCCTTTGTGATCGCAAGATACCTTTGATCATATAGAAGTTTCCATGCTAGATTTTGATTTTGAAACATTCAGAAATATGG
Organism: Myotis lucifugus; assembly: GCF_000147115.1. Taxonomy (NCBI): domain Eukaryota; kingdom Metazoa; phylum Chordata; class Mammalia; order Chiroptera; family Vespertilionidae; genus Myotis; species Myotis lucifugus. The sequence goes on from NW_005871092.1 coordinate 6,127,364, forward strand.
ATCAAAATCTGTTTTACAAGTAAACTACTCCCCCCCCCCTTTTTTAAGAGAAAAGGCAAGGAACCATTCCCTTTCAACGCCTTAAATCTAAGATTAATCTATTGATATTTTAGCCAACATTGAAAACGTTCACTTTTTTAAAATGTAAATTGTAAAAACTCTTTTAAAACCGGAAAAATCAGACAAACTCTGTCTTAAATGATTGCTATTATTGCTAAGTCATGAATGCTAAGAGTGCCTTGAGGACTAAAAGCTGTTAACAGGAGCAGTTAGAGTTAGCAGACTGAGACAGACAGAAGGGAGCTCTCAGATCGCCGCCTGGGCCGTACATTTAAATCGAGGCTCAAGAGCAAATCTGTGAGGAAAAAACCTTTGACAGAAAAATCTTTGCCACAAATCCTAGGTAGTGACAGTGGTGGGACCTCGCCAAGACGTTGGAATCTGTGGGAGTTCAGGTTGGGAAGCAGGGTCTCCGAAAACTCAACTCCACGTGACCTTGAAGCTGAATTTGAAATACAAGTGTTCTGTGAGCGAACTGGACGTTGCAGTTAGCCATCGTGGAATGAGCTGGGTAAGTCTGGTTAAGTTTAATCTCAGTGGTAGGATAGGTGGCGTTTAGGGCCACCTACATGTGGGAGCCCAGCAATCACTGCTGAGACGATTTTTTAATTCAATTTAAATAACCTTTCTAGGCCGAATGGCTGAGGCTGCTCAGATACTTTCTGTCTGGCTCCTGAGGTAGGACTGAGTGTACGGGCAGGGAGATTCAGGCCTGGAAGAGTGGGGTCAGGGTGCTACAAAGCTGATCGGTATATACCACGACTGAGGACCATTGGAATGGCTCCACATAGGGGACATGTTGATAAATATATGGAAACATTTTGCTTTCTCCCTGTATGGTAGCCCATTGAGGATGAAAACTTAAACTAAGTGGGCACTTCCCTGACTACTTACTCTATTTAAAAATCATACTTTCTTCATGCTCCCGACTTTCCCATTGCTGTTTCTTAATTTCCTCTCCTCTTTAGCACTCTATATATCATACTTATGATCTCCTCTCATTACTTCTCAGGAATTAAGAGTCAAGTAATTTGAAGTTCAGATTCATTAACTTGGTCAAGATTTTTTGCATGTGTGTTAATCCTCACCCGAGGATATTTTTCCCATTGATTTTTAGAGAGAGTGGAAGGGAGGGACTGGGGGAAAGGTAGAGGTAGAGATAGATAATGAGAGAGAGAGAGAAACATCAATGTGTGAGACACATCTATTGGTTGCCTCCACACTCAAGCCAGCTCTGGTAATTGTATAAACATATTTCCAAAATAGAATCTCATGGACATTCCTGAGTGGGAACCATGGAGACGAGCACTCCATGACTATTTTGAATCCAAGGCAGCCTTAGCATCCTCAGCAGCAGGAGTTCATGGCTCATCACTCCACTGCTCACTTAGCAACATGACTCAACAGCTCTCCGTGAGTCTGCTTCTGCTCTTTGTCTAATTACTACTAGAGAGAAATCTCATCATCTTCTGCTCTATCATTTTCTGTGTCCTAGCTGCAACTTTTCTATAATTTTTTCTTCCTTATAATTTTGACCTCATGAGCTGAGTTTCACCTTTTCTTGTCCCTCCTCTTTCCAATGGTCGATCTCTTTCTGCATAAATTTTCAACTTCAGTTTTTGCTCTTGATAGCTCAATTTTTTTTCTATGTTTCCTAATTCAAATTCCCAGAAGTGAGAATTTGATTGCCCCAGTTCATTCCTGTTTGATTAGTGCTTTTGCACCAAGTCCCTGTGTAAAAACTGCTGGTGCTCCCAAGTTGGTGCTTGTCTCTGTGCTAATTATCAGTAGCTGAGGAGAGCACAATCATATGTGCAAAACATGGCTTCCTGAGTAGGCTTTATCCGTGAAAGGTATGGAAAGGACACATTTTCTCAGAAGGTAAGGCCTTATCTCTCATCATAATTTTAATGCAGGTGGTAAAGGAGTAGTGGGTTATTCAAGACCCACCATCATGGACATCTAGCAGTACCTAGATGTTTTGTTTAACCAAGTAGATGAACACACCAAAGGGAGAATATTGAGATTCTGTGATTCTAATTTATCTCAGAAAGAAATAATTAAATTAGTTCTAACTAACCCTTTTGGAAAAGTATGCAGACACCATCACAAATCGTTTAAAGAATGCATTTGTAAAATATGTTTTTATTGATTTTAGAGAGAGGGAGAGGGAGAGAGAGACAGAAACATCGATGATTGACTGCCTCCTGCATACCCCCTACTGGGGATCCTGCACATCCCTACTGGGGATAGAGCCCACAATCTGAGCATGTGCCCTGATGGGGAATTGAACCCAAAACATCCTGGTTCATAGGTCGATGCTCAACCAACTGAACTGCTCCAGCCGGGCCAAAGAATGCATCTAAGAGAGCAGTGGTCATCAAATTAGTAACTATTGTGGTTTTCAAAGGGTTGTAAACTGTTGTGATAAATTTACATTCAGTTTTACAAAGTGCACATCCTCATTTTGAATGGCCTGCTCCGTTTTATCTTCTTCATCTCCAAAATGACCGAGCTAGAGAGAAAAATAATTTAGACAAGAGCAGTTATATTGATTACAGCCAGTGAAGCAAGATAGAACCCAAAGGTGAATGAGTAGGACTTTTCAGTTGGGGGAAAAAACTAGAAATCTGATTAGAGCTATAAAATGATAAAAGTTAAAGAAAAGGATAATTGGACACTTTATTTATATTTTTAATAATGAAGGACTAAAAGGACAGCTGATAAAATGAAAAGGCGGAAAAAGTTTAAACTAATTAAGGAGACTTAAAAAAAACTGAACAATTAACTTCAGAAATTAAATCATGGGATAATTGCTACAGATCGTTTCGGATGGTGCAGAAAGATTAGGCATTCATATGGATGAGGAAAGCGTTTGCAGCAACAGAATTAGATGAAAAATAATGAGCACTAGCAAGTGCTGAGGCTTTAGGGAACACAGTGATCATAAGCCAGAGGAAATGTTCCCACCTGATATAATAATGTCAACCCGCCGGGACTGTCGGGCGTCTACAAGACTTCTGAGCGTGTGCTGGGGGGTTGGCACTCGCTTCTTCGGTGGTTTCCCTTGAGTTATTGCCCCTCAAAGGCATCAGACCAGCTCAGGATTGCTGCCTTATTGTTTATTCAGACATATTTTTGGTATCTGGCTAGCTCAGAATGCCCATATTTTTTTTCCCCTTTTAATGAAGTTGATTTTTTTTCTTAGTTTGAGTGATCATTTCCAGTTTCAGCCTTTCCAAACTTTCTCTAATAAATATTTCATCCTGACTAGTCTGCATGTTTAAAAGAAGAGGGGTTGAGCCAAGAATCTGTCGGTAATGATGTTGTTATTTATGCAGAAGAGATCTGGGGAAATTTCGGAGATTGACATTTCCCTAAGCATCCTCCGAGCCATTAAAAATAGGCAGGACTGTTGCTGATGATTCCTGCCAGACTTCAGTCTGGGGAGGGTGTTTCCCAGGGAAGTCCTAACCTTTCACTCTAATTCTCCCCTTAAATTCACTCACTGTGCAGGCAGAGATGCCCAAATCCTACTGCTAATCCAACCCCCATTTGGCAGGAGGTAGCTACCCATCATGATTGACTTGAGGTACAGGTCAAAGCTTTCATTCTGTCTAAAATCCCACCATTAGCATTTAACTTCTTTGTGTTTGTTCCCTCATTGGTCTTCTTTTTAAAAAATATAACCCTCCCCCCACGGACATCATGTTACACTAAAATTCTAAAAGGGTGTTAGTGACTGCCTAGAGCAGCGGTTCTCAACCTGTGGGTTGAGACCCTTTTGGGGGTCGAATGACCCTTTCACAGGGGTCGCCTAAGACCATCGGAAGACACATATACAATTACATATTGTTTTTGTGATTAATCACTATGCTTTAATTATGTTCAATTTGTAACAATGAAATTGGGGGTCACCACAACATGAGGAACTATATGAAAGGGTCGCGGCATTAGGAAGGTTGAGAATCACTGGCCTAGAGTCATTTGTCTTTGAATAGGCCAACTAGTAGTCAGAGAATGTCCACAGTATGTGTGTGCTGTGTGTGCATTCTGGGTAGGAGGATGGGTTACTGTGGAGGCAATGAGGATGATACATCTTTATACTTTTCTCGTATTTCTTATCAAAACTAGTCTCAGGAATAGGTAAAAGTCATTCATGCTAAGGCAGTGGTCGGCAAACTCATTAGTCAACAGAGCCAAATATCAACAGTACAACGATTGAAATTTCTTTTGAGAGCCAAATTTTTTAAACTTAAACTGTATAGGTAGGTACATTGTTATTAACTTAATTAGGGTACTCCTAAGGCTTAGGAAGAGCCACACTTAAGGGGCCAAAGAGCCGCATGTGGCTCGCGAGCCGCAGTTTGCCGACCACGGTGCTAAGGTGTTAATAAAGGACGGTCAAACCAAATGTGTTAGCCCTTCAAGGGCATTTGCAATAGAACAAGGGCCCCCAAAACCCTTAAGCTAAAGGACAAAATCGCTGAGCTGGAGTTTCCAGTTTTAGCTAGAGGGTGGGGTGCTGTGTTTCGTTCTCTGGAGCCTTCCAATGGTCGCTGCAGTCACCCACACATGTGGTCCCTTACCTCACCGAGGCCCAAGGCAATGGGCTGCGAGGTTGCTGCCACCTGAGAGAGACAGGCACAGAACATCAAGATGCACGGGGTTTCCTGAGCTTGCCCTCTGGCTCTCTGGTGTCACATGGCCCCACTGGGTCCTAGAGCGGTGCTCTCCAGGAAGGAATAGAAACAGGCACCACCAAATAGGGCTTCGTAGCTTTAAAAATAACTTTGACATCTCATTTGGAATTTTGATTCTCTCAACAATGTTCAGGGAGGACTTATGCATATGTATTTTTAAAATATGTTTTTATTGATTTTAGAGAGAGAGAAAAGAAGAGGGAGAGAGACATAGAAACATCAATGATGAGAAAGAATCATTGATTGGCTGCCTCCTGCCCGCCCCACACTGGGGATCGAGCCTGCAACCCGGGCATGTGCCTGACCGGGAATCGAACTGTGACCTGGTTCAGGGGTCAACGCTCAACCACTAGCCATGCTGGCCGGGCTTGGACTGATATTTTTGCTGTTTTACAGCAAAATGGCTCTTGGTCCCATTTTCTAGGCACTATCTTGTGCTACCTCCATAAGCTACAGGACTGTGTCCAGTGATGAAGAACCTGGCCACAGACCATGTCCGAAAACGTCTGCGACCAAGCGCTTCAGATAATTTAATCAATAAACCTCTTCCACATTCTTCCTGATTGCGGAGATAACATTCTCTCTGTTTACTACAGAGCCGATTTTCCTAGAAAAATGTATGTGCCCCCAAGACTTTCAGACTATGTTCTAATGAATAAGGTGGAGAATGTGGGGCTCTTGCTTCAAATCAATGTTTGTGGTGCATTTTCTTTCTTTTAATTTAAAATTTCGCTTCGGCTTTGCGGAGGGGTATGGGTGAGGGACTTGCAATTAGAAGAATCATAAGGCTGGTTCTAATTTATTTGTGTACATTTTCAAAATTACTGTGCCTGGAGTCTTCCAAGACTGATGTTTTTAATAAGTAGGATGTCGTGTTATCGGGATTTGTGGGGCTTGGCACTCATTTGTCAGATGTTGTTTCTTTTCTTTGTGTGTGTGTGTGTGTGTGTGTGTGTGTGTGTGTGTGTGTGTGATGTTCTCTGGTTCCTCTTTGTCTCTGGGATCTGTTCAAGGAAACCTCGTTGCACCCTGATGGCTGCGTGCCTCCTGATCAGAGGGCCCATAATTCTCTTTCTGCTCTTTTCCTTGAACACGTAAACATATTTCCCACTGTCAGGACCTGAAGCCGCTTTCTAAAAGCTAGTATGGGATGGTCCTTATGAATTGTTTATTTTGCTTGGGAGCTTTTGTGTATTTTTTAAAGTACTTCCTGTTTTTCTTCCGTTGACTCACTTTTTCTTTAAACAGAGGGAACATGAAAGGCACCTCAACTTGACTAAAGGTGGACAGAAATTCTACCTGGTGTATCTCTATGTGGACAATGCGTTAAGAGTTTGCTTGGATTAGCTGTTGTTGGATTTTTCTCAAACATAATCCTCTCTATGACTCACAGTCACAAGTGCCTCTCTGGGTTCCATGACACTCCTCTTCAGTGTATGTCCCTTCTTAAAGTTGGTTTATTTGGTTGTAAGATGCCACAGGAGCCACTCTGTCCAAAATCCCACCATTAGTATTTAATTTCTTTGTGTTTTGATTATTAAGAGACATCATGAGAAATTAGAATGATCTACTGGGGAAAACGATGACTTCTGAATATAAAAGAGTGAAATTTCCTTTTTTGTTACCTGCTTCAATCTGAACTTTTGTTCATTTTTACCGACAACTATATTTTAAGAGCTCCTTTCTCCCTTTTCTTGCAAGAAAGTGACAGCAAATGACTTCCTGGAATAGAGAAAAGGCTCCCAAGCCTTTTATCTTCCCCATGTCCTCATTTCTTTCAACGTCCAACCAGGAGAGCATAGGGAAGCCTATTAGATGTCTTGCAATGGCTTGGAGAGTTCTGAATTTAGGGCCCCTTTCTTGACACATTTCTTGACACATTTTGTCAATCACTGGGCCATGCCCTTTCTTCCCTCTGTTTCTTCTCTCTTGCTCATAGCCTTCTCTCATTCAGTAAATCAAATTCTTACATCTCCATTTTCAAGAAGAATTTTGCTGCTAACTTGGCTTGTCAAATTGCCTTTATTTTTTTTTAAAGTATGCTCATTCCTTTCTGGCCTTCCTCTCCATACGTAGGCAGGAACTTTAGTCAGCCAGTTAACGGATAGTAATTGATAATGCGTATGTTGCAGACCCTGACCTGGGCCTTTAATGTATGCCTTTAGCTGTGCTGGCAAACTTTCACTCGGTTGTAAGTTTTGGGTTCAAGTTTCACTCTTTGGCTTCTGTACTTCGTTTGGCTTAGTTTTGCCTCTGCTGTCACTATTTTGTGTCACATTGGGCAAATCGCTATCTTTATTGATCTTTGGAAGGTTTTTCTGGAGCTAGGCATGGATGGCTAATTAACTTGAAACGTTTTATTAGCCTGAGCTATAAGATATAAGACCAAAACCCAAAAACAAAACTTGGACTACATTTTAGAAGAACTAAGGTCTTAGACTTAGCTCTGCCACTTGCCACTGTGTGAGTTTGGATAAGACACGTCACTTTTCTGGGTCCCAGCAGCTTGTCTGTAAAATGTACTAGATCCATCTTTAAAACAGTGTGGCTTTCTTATAGCTCTGCCTGTGTCTTTGTGCTTTTGTATTTGTGTTTTATATCAATCCAAATCTCTTTAAAAAATCCTTTCCTTCACATGGAATTAGAATTAATTGTTCCTAAGAGTAATTTTTGATGAAAATAAAATCAAAGTTTGCATGGTGCTTTGCCACTTACTAGGTGCGTACATACATTGTTGTTTGGATCCTCATCTCAGCTCTGAAATGGGCATTGACAGCTAGTTTGACTATTCCCATCTTATAGGTGGGAAAACTGAGGCCCATAGTTTGATGGGTTATAAATTACAAAGGTAATGAGTATTTGATAAGAAACCCATATTTTTATTTATTACTTTGGGTTTTTTAGAAGTACTTTTTTTATCCTCACCCATGGATATTATTACTATTATTATTATTATTATTATTTGAGAGAAAGATACAAAGAGACATTAGCCTGTATGTGCCCCGACCAGGGATGGAACCCAAAATCTAGGTATGTGCCCTGACCAGGAATAGAACCTGCAACCTTTTTGGCGTACGGGATGCTGCTCCAACCAACTGAGCCACCCAGCCAGGGCAGAAGTAATTTTCAATTTTCAATCAAAGAGCACTAAAAGTCTTATAATAAAAAAATGCTGCATTTTTAACCCTCTTCCCTACACCTTAAAAAAAAAAGTTAACTTTTTTCTTCAGTATAGTATATTTATACTTCTATCTCTGGATTTATCAGTTTTGGACATGCAATTACTTCTTATTAAGGAATTGAGAATTTATCAGTAAACATCTTTATCCCTCTCCTATTTTTTTAATAGAGACATATTTTAAATTTTTGGTTAAATCAATAGTGTTTATATTATTATGGTTATGTAAGTATTAGTGCTGATCCATCTCGTACAGGTTTCTTTTGTCTTTTTTTGTAGTCAACAATTGCTTCATTTTGTTCATTTACTTAGATTTCTATGTGCTTGTTCTATTTTCCTTCCAAATACTAGCAATATTTTTTCCAAAAGCTCAAACACTTCCAAGCACTCATGTTCATTGTTTTCCTAGATAATTCTCTCTCCAGTCCTCGGGGGAACTGGTTGGACTTCCAGGTAGGACTGGTTGCTCTGTGGGCTTGGGGCACAGCTGTCTGTTGTCCTAGGATATCTCTTCACAATTCTCTTCTGTCTTTTCTCCATTTATTCCATTCTCTAGGTGTTTCCTTAAAGAGGAAATAAATTTTTATGAATGTTGTGTTACTGAAAATGTTGCACAAAATGTCTGTGCATCTTTATTTTCATACTTGAGTGATAGCTTGGCTGGGTATAGAATTCTACATCGAAAATAATTTCCCTTATATCTCTACTTACTTTTAGCATCTAGATTTGCTGTTGATAATTTTAATATTATTCTTACTTCCAATCTATTGCATTTGTCCCTTTTCATCCCTCTACTCGTGAGCTTTGTTTTTTTAATTCAATGTTTTAGGCTGCAGTGGGTCCTTCATCTGGAGGCCAGTTCAGTTCTGGGAAATTTTCTGATGTTGAAGAAATTGATACAAACCAATTTTGTCTGCTCCTACAAAGGAGTTGTGCATTAATGTACTATCACATTAACAAATGTATACATTTTATAAATGCTTAATTTAAAATAGTGTCTATTATGCACAATCATAAATGAACCTTCCTATTATCTTAAATGTCCCCTCCTTGATAAGAGGAGAAACTTTTTGTTTTTTCATTCTAATTTCTAGGAGATTTCCTAGACTTTATTTTCCAAAATTTCCATTGCATTTTAATTTTGTTGACCCTCCTTTTTTTTGGTGTGTGTGAGGGAGGGGGGGGGGTTAAAGAGTATCTAGTTCTTGTTTCACAGTTGCAAACTCTTCCTTTACCACTTGCCTGTATTTTCTCTAATTCCTTTTCTCTGTAGTTGTTTCTATCTTTTATGTCTAATGAACATTTACTATTTGTACTTCAGAGGGAGTCATACAAACCGACTGGGTGAGGCTTATTGACTGGCAGGCTGATCCTGAGGTGATGCATTCGGTTGGAGACTCTAAATAAGTCTTTTCTCTTGGACTATTTAATTTTGCAGATAAGTGTCTTTCAGTTTTCTGCCTGGGTTTTTTTTTAGTTCAATGTAGGTGTTCTGGGAATAGATAGAAAAAGGGGTCAGGGAAATCTTACATTCAATATATAGATTTTCCTCTTAATCTCTTCATTTTCAGCTGTGTACCTCATTCCTTTCTTCTATTATGCCCAGTGCTCTAAGTCTGGAGATGCTCTGATTCAATTTCTCAACAGATTAAACCAACAGGGTAGGGTCTGGAGCAATCTTTAGCTACTTGGGGTAAAAGAGGGGGTGGTGGGTCCTTATATTGCTCTCAGCCATTCTCCATGTGTTCATGTTAGAGTCCCACCTCTACTCTCCATGGAATCTCTTGCCTCTGAGTCCTGAGGTTTTCCTGGACTGTTCAGGAGAAACAGGCCAGTTATTGTTATTCATTTGTGCAAGCATGTATATGTTAGTTCCACATCCCCATTGACTTTCCTCCTCCCAACACACTGACTCTTCCAAATGCATTGACCCTTCTCACCTACTAGTTGGTTCTTTCCTCACTTTCTCTGTCATTGTGAGTTTATACTTTGAAAAATTAAAAAAAATCATTTCTTGTCATTTTAGTAGAGTTTAGAACAGGTCCATGCACATACCTAATCCACTATGTTTAGCAGGAAGTCCTAGCTCAAATTTTTATTGAATTAATTGTCACAAAAGTCAAGTTTCTGTAATTGACTACTAGCGATCAACTGTTTGTGGGTTGTTTTTTTTTGTTGTTGTTGTTGTTTTTGTTTTTTATGTGGGTTTTTTTTTGTAACAAGTTTGAACATTTAGGATGAAAAGTTTAAGGATGCTCATTTTATTTCCCACTTAAAAAAATATATTAGCCCAGCATAGTGAATTTGGACTCTTTGGATTTATTTCCTTGGATTTACTTATAACAATATGTTTGAAATGTGTTAAGTAGAAAAATTGGCAGGATCAGAGTGTATGTGTGTTTGCCAGTGTGACAGCGAGAGAAATCAGTAGAAGGAAAGAGTGAATCAGAAGGAAAGAGAAAGCAGCATCAGATTTGGAGTGGGAGGGAGGGTGGTATTTCAGATATCACCATATAAACATTTTTAATACCATCGATAATATCTTAATGAGCATCTAAAGTTGACTTTTTCTTTACTGTGTAATCTCACAGACTATTCATGCTCTCAAAATACTTCCTTAATTGCAAGCTCTCAATATCTTGGCTGCTTTCAGGAGCCTCATATAGGTCACACGGTGAACAAATAACCAGAGTAGAGATCATTTTTCATTCAAGCAACTAAGGAGGGGATGCTCTGGTTTATTGGTCCCAATAGGATCTTTTACTTTTTTCAGAAGCAATCAAGAAATCAGTGGACCTGCTATTTCTCTTCTTTAAAAAAAAAACACATTTGAATTTCCTTCAAATAATTTGTGAAGTTTTAGATTTTTTGCCCATCATATTGTAGTACCATTGTTAAGGGGTAGAATGGAAATAAAACACACTCTCCCAAATAGCTAAAGGTCCTGACATAAGGCTAGTTGTGGAGAAAACAAATATGCTTTTCTTACCATTCCCCTCGGAGACATCTGAACAGGTAATTTTGATCTTAACAGTTTCATTCTACTTTTGGAAAACTGACTTTCCCCTCACCGTCTTTGGAGTAAATTTTCACATTTCTGCTGGATTTATGAGTGCTATTACCAATACTATGAATTATTGTAGTGTCATCTAGCACTGCTGGGATGCTGACTCTACTTCTTTAGAAAAAAAGAGATAATATAATGTTGGAGTTTAAAAATTTCTTGATCATAGGAGACGGGGAAACATCAGTCAAGATTCTAGGCGAGCTTTCTCACTGAGTTTTTGTGCGACCATTGTAAATCATTTAAGTTTTCTGTGTCTACATCTGTAAAATATACACTCCCATATATAAGGGACTTGCAATCTAGTGAGCCTCTTAAAAGATAAGCCTACCCAGGGGTATGACTCCGGTCGTATTCATCTTTGTTTTCTCTTGCTTAAATTCATAATAGTTTCTCAGTAAATGTTGACTAAAAGAATTTCAAAGAAAAGTAGGACACAGGGCAAGTGGACACCCTGTGAGATCTCAGCGAGAATAATTTTGTATAAATTTAATACGGTCAACTTGATTCTGAATATGTTGAGAGGAGGCCTGTGGGGCTGCATGTTCTTCAATGTAACGTGAAGTACTGAGCTGATTATCGTGGTTACAAGATTCAGAGCTATGTCTTAGTGGGCAGATCCTTAGCTGGAATATAGGCTGCAGTCAGCACGTGGCTGAGCAGTGATCCCTCTTGTTAAAGGGGCTGCACAGTCCCATTTGAATTGCCTTCACACTCAGGGATGGTTTTAAGGGCTTGGATACTTTCTACATGTCTACATCAAAAGCCACGCTACATTAGACGTGAGGAAGACGCGGCTGGCACGGGGGAAGAGTGGAGAAGGCAGCAGAGATTGTACATGTACGGCTAATACTAGAGAGAGTTCTAGATAAGTCATGGAAATTAAAAGGTGTGATCCAGAACATCCTCTTTTTATTTTTCCCCCTTATTTTTAAAAAGTGTATTTTTATTGATTTCAGAGAGGAAGGGAGAGAGAGAAACATCAGTGATGAGCGAGAATCATTGATCGGCTGCCTCCTGCACACCCCACTTGGGGGATCGAGCCACAACCCGGGGAACGTGCCCCATCCGGAATCGAAGAGTGACCTCCTGGTTCATATGTCGATGCTCAACCACGGAACCACACCAGCCGGGCCTTTTAATGCGGAATGTTCTCGTCCCTTCTTCCCCTATCCCTGAGTAGTTTCTAAGGATCATCTTGACATAGAAAATATGTGGAAGGAAGAAGGAGCTGTCCTAAGTTTTAAGGTTTGAGGATGACATTTCAAATATTGGTTTTATGGGAGAACTGTCATGTTTTTTTGTTAATTAAATAAAAAACATGGTTTTTCTTTTTCTACTTTCCAAGGAGCCACCTCTTTATGGACCTTTGTTTTCTTCAAGTCACTGCTGAAGTATTTTCACATTTTTGAATTTATTCAAAGCATTTGCTAATAGAAACAGCCTAGATACTGGGAAGTCAGAGGACTTGTGTTTAAAGCAGCGGTTCTTAACCTGTGGGTTGCGACCCCTTTGGGGGTCGAACGACCCTTTCACAAGGGTCGCCTAAGACCATCGGAAAACACATATATAATTACATATTGTTTTTGTGATTAATCACTATGATTTTTATTTTTTTAATATATTTTATTGATTTTTCACAGAGAGGAAGGGAGAAGGATAGAGAGTCAGAAACATTGATGGGAGAGAAACATCGGTCAGCTGCCTCCTGCACATCTTCTACTGGGGATGTGCCCACAACCAAGGTACATGCCCTTGACTGGAATCGAACCCGGGACCCTTCAGTCCGTAGGCCGATGCTCTATCCACTGAGCCAAACCAGTGAGGGCACTATGCTTTAATTATGTTCAATTTGTAACAATGAAAATATATCCTGCATATCAGATACTTACATTACGATTCATAACGGTAGCAAAATGACAGTTATGAAGTAGCAATGAAAATAATTTAATGGTTGGGGGTCACCACAACATGAACTGTATTAAAGGGTCGCGGCATTAGGAAGGTTGAGAACCACTGGTTTAAAGCTGGGTTCACTGCTGACTCCTCATTTGCCACTGAGAAACCTTTCAACCTCCCCCAGTCTCTATCCTCATCTGTAAAATGGGGTTAATGGAGGATTTCATCGGCAAAGTGGGGATAATAGAGATTAAAAGAGATGACGTGGGCACATTATGCCCCAAATAAACACGCGTTGAATCTTCACAATAATATTTTGACTGTGTGGTTACAACGAAAACTTTTCTCCATTTGCTGTCAGAAATGCCTCTGGCGGATTCCAAACTCCTTTTCATCCCGCCTGCTCTTCTTTGGAGGGGATCCAGTAACCTTGCTGAAACTCGAGGACACAGGGCTGCGGTCTGTAGGGGGGCCCTTTCTCCAGGGTTCCCATAGCCTGTGTAGAGAAGGCTCAAAAGTACAAAGCAAACATGTCAGCGAATGCCATCCAATCTTGGAAAGTCATCTAAAGGAGGGAAGATTTCCGCTTTGGAAGGAAAACGGCTCATTTTGGGCATCCTTTCTACTCTTCTTAAAAAAAGAAAAGAAAAAGCCACGATGTTGCAATATTTTTCAAGGCAGAATAATACTGTCCCAGATGGAGGAGGAAACACTGACGAGTAGAAAGGGCGATACCTGGGATTCCGAGGCAATGTTGGCAAGATTGGGGGGAAGGGGGGGTTCGGGGGTCTGAACCAGGCGGATCTTGGGGGCGGAGGAGTCATTATTCGGTGGAGGGCATGGCTCCCCCTTGGGGAGGTCCCCCCGCGGACCTGGCTCCGCGGTCCTCCAGTGCCCAGTCCCAGCCCCTCCCAGCTCTTGCGGACCCCACAACGTGGTCGGACCGCGGTGCCTTTAAGACTTGTGCCTGCTGCACACGCGCCGCTCTTTGTGTGTAGTTGGACTTTTTAAGAAAAAAAACAAAAAGCGAAGAAGTGAAGAAGAAATCGGCCAGAGGATGGGGTGGAGGAAGGGGAAGCGCCGGGGAAAAACGCGCTGCACTTTCGCAGCTGCAGCCGGCGGACGCGAAGGGCTTCTTTTTTGCTGAAGCTGCGAAGTTGGTCCCGAGCTGAGCTTTCGCGT
>NW_005871092.1:6143025-6375326 GCF_000147115.1 Myotis lucifugus
TTTATTGAGTAATAATAATGACTCTAAGTCGAGTTGATGATGGGCTCACTAGATACCAAACCCGTTCTCAGCGCCCAGCGTGGATGATCTCATTTGTTCCTCACCAGCAACTCAGCGAGTTACTAGAAATGTAATGGACTTACAGAGAGAAACCAAGGCAACGAGTGTAATTAATTTCCCCCGGATGACACGGGAGAAGGGCCGATTCGTGATTGCATATCAGCCAGCTTGACTCTAGAATGTTTACTGTTAGCCAATACACTGTGTTGAATTTGCTAGGACAGTCTTACATTGAGAAATGAGAGAGTGATTTTTGGTTAGATAGGAGAATGACATACCCGGACTTGTTAATGTGGTGGTGATAGTGGGGTTTCCTAACTGGTTATTGCACTGTCAGCTGTTGTATGGGAGCATTTGGTTTTTCTTTCTCCCCCCCTGCCCCCCCCCCCAAATATATTTATTGATTTCAGAAAGGAATGGAGAGGGAGAGGAAGAGAGGGAAAGAGAGAGAGAGAGAGAGAGAGAGAGAGAGAGAGAGAGAAACATCAGTGATGAGAGAGAATCATTGATTGGCTGCCTCCTGCACGCCCCCTAATTGAGATGGAGCCCACATTTGGGCATATGCCCTGACGGGAATCGAACTGTGACCTCCTGGTTCATAGTTCATGCTCAACCACTGAGCCACACTGGTCAGGTGGCTTTGGTTTTTCTGAAACTCAAGGCCCTAGGAATTTGCATTAAAACAATAAAGATGCGTTCTCCCTATCGGATGATATTTACTGCATTAATGGGTGAATGTGGGGGAGCAGGAAATAAGATAGTTGAGGCCAGTAGGGTAGCTGTTAAGTCATTGCAGTTAAGTCATTAAGTCATCTTCTTAGCCTTCCAGATATTTAACATGAAGTTTTCTGCCTGGTTTGTGGCTCTGAAATTACATTATGTAGAATACTAATAGGATGATAGCAAAATCTAAGTGAAATGTCTCTTAGCCTCTAAGACAAAGGTAAGAATATGGTTCACCTTGTTAATGTATTATAGGAAAATTTCCTGGGAGTTCTAAACCCAGTATATTTTTCTTACTTATTTTTTTCACTTGCAAATTAAAACAATGCCCCTAAAACTCAATGTAAAAATGTATTTTTTTTTTAAAATAGTGCTTTTTAATTTTAGGTAGATCCTACTGTTTAATTTATGACAGGCTTTTGGAAGTAAAATCTCAAAATGAAATTTTATGAAATTCATGTGTAGCAATAGGTTGAAATGTTTCCCAATTTCACAAATTAGTACTACTAGAGGCCTGGTATATGAAATTTGTGCACTGGGGGCTGGGGGGGGGGGAGGGGGAGGAGGTCCCTCAGCCCAGTGCCCTCTCGTAGTCTGGGAGCCCCGCAATCGATAGCCCTGCAGAGGGAGACCCCGCCCACCCACCACAGCCTGCCCACTTTGGGGCGATCGTGGAGCCCCCCCTCTCTCCCCTTCCCGACCAATCACATCGAGGCTGGCCTGACACGTCATAGCATGGTTGTCCAGGCTGTCATTTTGCTGTTTGGCTGTTCTGTCGATTTGCATATTATACTATTACACTTTTATTATTATAGATACTTAAAAAAAAATACACTTCTTTGTCTGACCAGTGTGGCTCAGTGGTTGAGTGTTCGATTACCAGTCAGGACACATGCCCGGGTTGCGGGTTTGATCCCCAGTGTGGGGCTTGCAGGAGGCAGCCTATCAGTGATTCTCTTTCATCACTGATGTTTCTCTCTCTCCTTCTTCCTTCCTCTCTGAAATCAATAAAAATACAATACAATAAAAAAAATACACTTTTTTTAAAACTTGGGAGAGATGATAATATAAAGTTTAAAAAAGAGTTTCAAGATGAGGAAAGGTATCATATTGAAGTGTGCTTGTTCATTAGCCTTTTTTACTTAAGTGTCCTTAAACTTTTGCTCTGACTATAGTAGCCAGTCTCTTTACCTAACAGGAGAGATTTTGAACTTAGGAACTGGGAGCCAACAATGAAAAAAGACATATCCATTTTTTTTTTTACATCTTTTTGTACATAAATAGGAAGATTGCCTGATTCCTGTGTAATTCAGGGATATTGGCCTTTGTGTGGGCGGACTCCCTCCATCTGTCTAAGGATAAAATTGCTACTGTCCTGGGAAGCTCCTGTCTACAGTTTATAGTATTGGACTCATGAATCAGCTAGATCAGCAGCCTGTAGCCTCACCAGCAGATGTTGTCCCACCAGCAGATGCTGTCACAGTAGGAAAGATCACAGATGAAGTTAAAGCTAGCTTAAATAACAGAGAGATGGTGTCCATAAGCACAACCCATTAGTGAGTAAAAGAGGAATAGCTTTTTCAATACAGATACAGTCAACCATAAACCCTGAACGAATCATTGAATGTTCTTCATTTCCTTGGAAACTATTCTATCGATAAGGAGAATACATTTCATTTCTCTGTGGAATACAAGCTATTAATTAGAGTAACGCTAACTCATATAACTGTGTTTGGCTGTGTGTACTGTTAGGGGTAGACAAAATGTGGTATTTAATATTAAGGAGAAGACTCAAGTTAGAAGAAAAGAATTCTTCCTGGTAAAGTACATGTGAAGCTAAGAAAGGTTTATTTGAGGATGGTGGCTCGAAGTAATAACACAGTGGGAAAGACTTTAACTGGGAATTCTCACTTCATTAATTATCTTGAAAATCTTTTACTAAACTGGAGGATAGCAACCCAAACAAACAGACATCAGAAATGATCAATCTTGGTAAGCAGGTGTCAAAATTAATTGGCTGGTTCCATGGTAACTTAAGCTTTTTCCCCCCTCCTGTAGGGATTTGACGAAGGAATAAAGTGTTCTTCAAATGCTTCTTTAGAATGGAAGATTGATGGTTGGGGGAGAAATGCAGAAGCAAATGTGATATCAAAAGTGGTACTTCAGTTCCCTTAGCATTGATTCCAGTCTTCTGTCTGTTTCCACTTGAAAAGAATAAAACACTCAGAATTATAAGCCATTCCTCACATAGGTAAAACAAAATGAACATTGATCTGCAGCTTCAGCAAACCTGGAAGATTTAGGACTGAGAATCAGAAAGGATGATGTCAATTTGAAATACAATAATCAAGGATATGATATATGCCAATTCAAATTGTATTTACTTGAGTAGCTTAGTATATTAGGCTAGAAAAGATTTTGCTATAAAATCCATTGGAATAAACAGCATTCTCTTTTAGAAGCTGGTTGTTTAGAATTATTTTTGTAGAGTAGTTGAGGTTTATATTTATATAGATTTATATTCTGTGTTCCAACTTACACATTTTCTTGCTAATGTGACTTAGTGACCTATGACTTCTGATTTCTCTTAGGCAAACAGAATAACCTAAATTAATGCTCTGAGATTGGAAAATATCTCATTATATTGAGAATAATTTGCAAGTGTAACTTAATTAAAACATTTAGTGAGCATTTTCTTAAAGTCATCTATTAAATCTTATTGCATGTTCAATGTATATAGATACTTTTTTAATCTCATAGGTTAGTCAAATATGGATACTGAGTTTCACACATTTATAATGAAAGTATTTATTTCTAGAGACAACAAAACAAAGATTTAATACTAGGAATGAGGTTGCTATTATAAGCAAAAAGAAGTAGGGTTAAAAGTATAAATGTTTTTGTTAAGCTACTTATATACAGACATGTACCTTGGAATCCTTTTTATTAATGGTATAGAAACTATCAGTAACTATAAAATTAAATAGAATATTTTCTGTTCCTAGGTCTCCTTTATTTCTAAATTATAATATGTAATTTATATTCATGCATTTTTGATTATTAAAAAGCATATAGTAGAATTTTTAAAAATAAGTTTTAGAGAGAGAGCAATGGAGAGAGAGAGAGAGAAAGAAACTTTGATGTGAGAGCAAAACAGCTTGAAACCTGGGCATGTGCCCTGATCAAGGAATTGAACCAGCAACCTTACTGTGCATGGGATGGTGCCCAACCAACTGAGCCACACCAGCCTGGGCCACGCAGTAGAAATTTTAAAATAATTTAAATTGTGATCCTAAATTGATAAAGTAAGTTACTTGTAGCTTGGTTTGGCTGCTGTAGTAGATTAGACTCAGCCTTCCTTTTTTTCTGCAGTGGTCTTTTAAGGTCCTTGTAAGGAGGTTCTTTCTGAACCTCCTTTCCTATCTGGTCTTTTTTTTGTGGCTGATTACTAAACATCCTGCAATCTTAGCTTATACTAGTATCTATAGGAGGCTTTTCTGACTCCTCAAGCTATGTTACCCCGTGTTATGTACCTTTATAGCACTATTTTTCCTCTTTAGTACGTTCAAATGAATTATTTAATTGCAATTGTAATTTTTTCCTTTAAATTATTTATAAGAGCTATTTGAGGTATAATTGACATGCAATAAACTGTATAATTTAAAAAGTTTTGACATGTGCCTCTGAAACTGTCACCACTATCAAGATTATAAAAATGCCCATTACACCCAAAATCCTTTCTTTCCTGCTGTTTCTCACCATCCCCAGGCAACTACTAAGCCGCTTTCTGTCACTATACTAGATTTGTTGGCATTTTCTAGGATTTTATACAAGTGGAATCATGCATTATGTATTCCCTTTTGTCTGGCTTCTTTCACACAACGTATTTTGAGACTCATTAAAGGTGTATCATAAGTTTATTCCTTTTAATTCTTGAGTAGTATCCAATGTATGGATACACCACAATTTGTTTATTATTCACCCGGTGATGGATCTTTCCAATTTTGGGCTATTCTGTAGAAAGCTGCTCATAGTAGAAGTCTTTGTATGGACATATGCTTTCATTTCTCTTGGGTAAATACCTGAGTGGAATGGTTGGATCATATGGTGGATACATGTTTAACTTCTTAACAAACTGACAAACTATTTTCAAAGGTAATTGTCTCATTTACATTTCCACCAGCAATGTATGAATGTTCTGGTTAATTCACATCCTCACCAGCACTAGGTATGGTCAGTCTTTTAAATTTCTCTGGTTCCAATAAGTATGTCATGGTATCGCATTGTGGTTTTAATTTCACTTCCCTAGTGACTATGTTGAGCATCTTGTCATGTGCTTACCTGCCACCTGTAGATCTTTGCTGAGGTATCTGTCTAAATCTTTTGCACATTTTTTGCATTTTTTCTTTTTACGAGTTCTTTATCTATTCTGGATACTTTCTTATCAGACATGTTGTTGGGAAATATTTTTTCCTAGTCTGGGGCTTGTCTTTTCATTCTTCTAACAGTGTTTTCAAAGAAAAGAAGTTTTGAATTTGCCGAATTCCAGCTTATCATTTTTTATGGATTGTGCTTTTGGTGTTAGAGCTAAGAAAGCTTTGCCTGAAGCAAATATTTTCTTTTTATAGAACTTTTGTAGTTTTAGATTTTACATTTAGATTTATAGTCCATTTTGAGTCAATTTCTGCATATGGTGAGAGGTATGGATCTCAATTCATTGTTTCTGCAAATAGATATTAAATTGTTTCAGGACCATTTGTTGAAAAGACTATTCTTTCTTTGCTAAAGTGGCTTTGTACCTTTGTTGAAATCAGTTCTTCATACTAGTATATTTGTGTGTCGATTTCTGGACTCCTCTGTTCCATTTATCTCTTTGTCTATTTGTATGTCAGGACAGTAAAATCTTGCCCTAGTTGGTTTGGCTCAGTGGAGAGAGCATTAGACTGTGCAAGAGGGTCCTGGATTTGATTCTAGTCAAGGGCACGTACCTCAGTTGCAGGCTTCCCCCAGTCTGTGCCCTGGTCAGGGCACATGCAGGAGGCAATCAATCGATGTGTTTCTCTCACATTGATATTTCTCTCTGTCTTTCCCTCTCTCTTCCACTTTCTCTAAAAATCAATGGAAAAATATCCTCAGGTGAGGATTAAAAAAAGAAAGACAATATCTTGGTGGTTATTGTAGCTTTATAAGTCTTGAATTCTTTTTCAGTTATTTTGGCTACTTAATTCCTTTGCATTCTCATATGAATTTCAAAGTCAGCTTGTTAATTTCTAGAAAAACATTGCTGGGATTTCATTTGGGATTGTGTTGAGTCCATGGATCAGTTTGTGAGGGATAGTTGACACCTTATCAATATTGAGTTTTCTGGCACATGAACATGGTATATCCAAGTTTTAGGTCTTCTTTAATTTCAGCAGTATTTTAAAATGTTCAGTGAACAGGTCTTACAACTTTTTTTGTCAGATTTTCTCCTAAGTATTTCATATATTTTGATGCTGTTGTAAATGATATACATTTTTTTTTAGTTTCAATGCCTGTTTGTTGCTGTTATATGGAAATACAACTGATTTTTGTATATTAATATTGCATCCTTCAGTCTTGTTGAACTCATTGTAGATTTTTGTAGATACCTTATGATTTTGAGATAGATAATTATGTTGTCTGTAAATTAAGAGACCCTTAAGCCTTTCTTTGTAATCTGGGTGCCTTTCATTTTTCTTGCCTTATTTCACTGTCTGGAACCTCCATTACAATGATGTATACAGCTGGTGAGAGTGGTCAACTGTGTGTTATTTCTGATATAAGGGGAAAATATTTACTCTCTAACCATAAAAAGTCAGTTATCTGTAAGTTTTTTATAAATCCTTTTGCCACATTGAGGAAGTTCCCTTCTCTTCCTAATTTGCTGGAAGTTTTATTAGAGACTAGAGGCCCGGTGCACGACATTCGTGCACTGAGGGGGGGGGGTGTCCCTCAGCCTGGCCTGCGCCCTCAGCCTGGCCTGTCCCTCTCGCAGTCTCCCTGTGGGAGTGGGCCTGTGCTGTCAGTCGGACATCCCCCGACGGATCCTTAGCGCTGTCGAGGAGGTGGGAGAGGCTCCTACTACTGCCGCTGCATTCGCCAGCTGTGAGCTTGGCTTAGGGCTTCTGGCTGAGCGGCGTTCCCCTTGTGGGAGTGCACTGACCACCAGTGGGCAGCTCCTGCATTGAGCATCTGCCCCTTGGTGGTCAGTGCATGTCATAGTGACCAGTCGTTCTGCCGTAGATCGTTTGCATGTTAGCCTTTTATTATATAGGATGGATATTGAATTTGTTAAACTTTTTGCATCTGTTAATATTATATCTTTTTTCTTTTTTAAGCGTCTTATTATGATGTATTATATTACTTAATTTTTGAATGTTATACCAACCTTAATTCCTGAGATGAATCCCAGATATTAGAAATATATGTTCATGAAGGAAATATCTTTGTCCAGTTTAGAGTCAGGGTAATGCTGGCCTTGTAGAATGAGCTGGTCCCTTCCTGTTCAGTTTTCTGGAAGAGTTTATATAGAATTGGCATTATCTCTTCATTACGTGTTTGGTAAAATTCACCAGTGAAGCCCTCAAGGCCTAGAATTTTCTTTAACTTTAAATTCAATTTGCTTAATATAAATTTAATTTTTAAAATATATATAACTACAAGTTCAGTTTATTTAATATTTATAGCATGGCATTTTCTTTGTGGGAAGGATTGCAACTATGTAATAGGTGTATGGATATTCATTTTATCTTTTTTTTTTTTAGTGAGTTTTGGGAGATTGTGTCTTACAGAGAATTTCTTTTTATCTAAGTTTTCAAACTTATGGGCATAAAATTTCCCATAATATTTCCTTATTATTCTTACAAAGTCTGTGGGGTCTTTAGTGATATTTCTTCTTCCATTTCTGATATTGATAGTTTATGTTTTCTTCTTTCTTGCTTAGTCTGGCAGGACATTTATTAATGTTATTGATTTTTTTCAAAGACTATGTGTTTGGTTTCATTGATTCCTGCTATTTTTTGTTGTTGAAGTTTTCAGTTTCATTGATTGCTGCTTCCTTTGGTTTTGATGTGCTTTTCTTAATCTAGTTTCTAAAGTTGAAAAGCTTAGGTATTTAATTTGAGGTGTTTCCTCCATTCTCTAGTTAGGAGGATAAAGGGAGCTGAGTATGCTGTCATTTGCTTAGTGCAGGGCATGAATGGTCCACCCCCTAGTCTGTAGCTGCTGCACCCCCAGTGATGAGGGTCAGGGTGCTTCCTTTTTGCTGATATTCCCTTAGTGCAAGCAGGAATGGTTGAAGGGACTTCACCTTCTTCTACAGCAGGGAAGGGGAGATACCTATCATTTTTTAGGTAAAACATAAGCATTTAGAAAATAAAAGCACGGTGTAAATTAGAAAATTTCAAATAGGTTCCCTCTGTCTCATAAAAATAGAAAATTTAACACTGTCCATGTTTTGGTGTATTAAGTTTAATCCCAAGCTTCATTTGTATTTAAAAAAATATATATTTTAAAATATTTTAAAATGTATTTTTATTGATTTTAGAGAGGAAGGGAGAGGGATAGAGAGACAGAAACATCAATGATGAGAGAGAGAATCATCCCGCAACCTGGCATGTGCCCTTGACTGGAATTGAAGCCAGGACCCCTCAGTCTGCAGGCTGAAGCTCTATCCACTGGGCAAAACTGGCTAGGGCTAAAAAAATTTTTTTTTTCTTTTTTAGAGAGTGAGGAAGGGAGAGGGAGAGAGAGAAACATCAGTGATGAGAGAATCATTGATCGGCTGCCTCCTGCATGCCCCCTACTGGGGATCCAACCTGCAACCCAGGCGTGTGCCTTGAACGGGAATTGAACTGTGACCTCCTAGTTCACAGGTTGACACTCACCCACTGAGCCATGCCGGCCAGGCTAACAGTTGTTTTTAATGTCAGGTTCCTGGATGGGCTGTGAGTAGTTGGTGAATCCTCAGATTTGTATATGAATTATTATTTATGTGAATTTTTGTAGGCAGGAGGGTATAGCTTTTAAGAGATTCTCAAAAGTGATCTCATATCCCAACATGGTAAGAATCACTGTATTATAGGAATGCAAACTAAATAATGGTCACTGTGTATGTACAATTAAAAAAATGGGACCAGGTGGACAGAGATTGCAGAATTGGGAGAGGGGATGCAGAATATACTGTGAAGGAAATGAACAAATGCCAGCTCAGTGTGCAGACAGGGAGAAGTTAATACCAATGATACAATCCAGAGATCTTCTTTATCCATTTTGTTTAAAGAGAAATCAATAAACTATTAAATAATATTTTAATTAAGAGCATGGTTTTAGTCTGACCAGAGTGGCTCAGTGGTTGAGCATTGACTTATGGACCAAGAAGTCACAGTTCAGTTCCCTATCAGGGCACATGCCCGGGTTGTGGGCTGGATCCCCAGTTTGGGGTGTGCAGGAGGCAGCCAATCAATAGATTCTCCCTCATCATTGATGTTTCTATCTCTCTCTCCCTCTCCCTTCTTCTCTGAGATCAATAAAAAATATATTTTTTAAAAAAAGAACACTGTTTTAAAACAGACCTCCATGTGAGGCTGGTGTACAACGGCAACCCTGAGTGGATCTGACTATTCCTTGTTGAGTGGTTATGCCAGCACGAAAACCATAGTCACTGATAAACAGGATTTACTGTTTCAGAGACTTTGTAATAATAAAACTATTGAGTTTTCTTATTTTTTATAATGTCTTAATCAAATTTTGTATTCATAGTCAGGATAGAGAACAGCACTTCCATTGATCTAATTTAGTTCTGCTTAATGTTTGTGCTGGTTTTCCTGCATATAGCAGCGGCCACTCCTATGATACAAAGAACCCAGCATTCTTGTTTGAGCAGGGATTCTAGACTGGGCAGTTACAGCTAGATGAGACATTGGCAAGGCATCTGGGCATGTGGCAGGCATCTAGACAGGGACTGGCAAACTTTTTCTGTGAAGGGCCAGATAGTAGATATTTTAGGCTTTGCAGGCCAGATGGTCTCTGTTGCTACTACTCGGCTCTGTTCTTATAGCATGTTAGCAATCTAAGACACATGTAAACAAATGGGTGTTCCAGTAAATCTTCACTTACACAAAGAGGCAGTAGGCCAGTCGTTTATGCAGTCCTGATCTAGAATCACATGCCAGTATGGTTCTCAGTTTGAGGACAGGAGTGCTATAAGATTAAAAAAAGAATAAGTTAGTGGTTTGAAAATTATAATGCATTGTAGAAGCAACATTAGAAATAGTTGTTATGTAGGAGCCTATTTTACATTTTAGGTAGCTGAACTCTATGCTACCTCATTTCTGGAGACCTTTACACCTTGGAATGTGAGGGCGTTAGGAGTAAGAAGGTAAGGAAAGGCTGAAAACCAGGTGTTTGTCATGTTGGAGTGTAAGACTTCTGAATTGGAGAAGAGGAGCGGTTCCCGATTGTGAAGATGCCCGAAGTGTGCCCGCCGTGGGAGTGCTCGGTTCAGGTGGCATGGAGGTGAAGGATGCTGATGTTGAAGAAGAGATCAGGACGCCACGAAGGGAGAATGGTTCTGATTGTGGAAGTGGCAGGGGCTTTCCCCTCTTACCCCTATCTCTGGGCAGTGAGAAAGAGTTTTCCATTCTTTTCATTCTTGGTTTGTATCAGACCCCCCCCCCCCTCTCCACCATGTTTCCAGGAGAGGGAAAGGCCAAGGGGAAACCTCTTTGTAGTAAGTGGAAGCAAAGGTAGGCTCTTTAGGTTAGGGATGGGGGATGAAGGTGGAGAAGGAATTGGGGGGCTGTGGTGAGTAGAGTTCTCTTTTGAGTCTGTATACTTGTTGCCCTGAAGTTGGAGAGGATGGGACAGAGTGGGTAGTTTCACATGCTCATCCTGTGGTGTAGCCTAGGTGGGGAAGCATAACACTTTCTTCACATCACCTCCTGTAGGAGGGAGATGAGTTATAGAGGTAGCTTCTAGTGTATATGTTTCTTTGGAGGAGGGAAGATATATTTTATTTATTTTAAAATTGTATTTATTAAATTGATTGGGGTCATATTGGTCAACATGAACATAAAGGTTTCATGTGTGGGTTTCTATGTTACAAGATCTACATATTGCCCATATGCCCACCCGAAGTCAAATCTTCTCCTGTCACCTTATATTAGGACCCCCTCCCCCCACTTTCCCTTTGGCAACCACTGCTGTTTGTGTTTATAAGTTTCAGTTTCATATCCCACACTTGAGGTCCAATGCACGAAATTCTTGCAAGGCTAGGCCTTCGCAGCCTCGGCCCTCGCAGCCCCTGCTTCGTCCGGAAGGTCATCCAGAAGGTCATCTGGAAGGTCATCCAGACTGTTGTTCTGCTGTTCGGCCATTCTGTCAATTTGCATATTACGCTTTTATTATTATAGATATGAGTGAAATCATATGGTTCTTAGCTTTTTCTGTTAGACTTATTTCACTTAGCATAACGTTCTCAAGGTCCATCCATGTTGTTGCAAATGGTGCTATTTCATCCTTTCTTATGACTGAGTAGTATTCCATTGTATACCTCTGTATATGTACTACATCTGGAAGATATGTTTTAAACTAAGAGTAAAGGGTTGAGAAGCATCGAACAGGACTGGGTCCATTTGAGAAGGTACGGTGGTAGAGAAATAGAGGAGACTTTGGGTGTAGAGAGAAGAGGCAATTTCCTCCTATACAGTTTGGGAGGTGTATTCCCTACGAGGAAAATGGATTATATTACAGGTGGTATTTGCAAAGCAGGGCTGCCTGTACTTAAATTTCCAGATAAAAAGAGCTATATATTTCATAACTGTGTATTAAGGTGCTTTTTGAATATGCCATAGTGATATTCTTGCATCACAGAAGCTGAAATAGAAGTAGCTGTGTAGGGTTGTGGAACAAATTAGACATTTAAAAAATATTAAGTTCCCGAGGCTCTATTACACACAGTCTTAATTTATGACTGATAATTTGTATCTTTAGGTTCAGCCAGAATTTGGAACTTTTTATAATTTAAATGAGCACTATTTTGCTTTTAAGGTTTGTTGTCACTGTAAGTTAGAAACTTAAGGAGTAGGATTTCTTTCTTTAAAAAAACTATTTTGTTGATTTCAGAAAGAAAGGGAGAGGGAGGGAGGGAGGGAGGGAGGGAGGGAGAGAGAGAGAGAGAGAGAGAGAGAGAGAGAGAGAGAGAGAGAGAAAGAAAGAAATATTAGTGATGAGAGAGAATCATTAAGTGGCTGCCTTCTGCACAACCTCCTACTGGGGAGGTTGCAACCCGGGCATGTGCCTAACCAGGAATGAAACTACTACCTCCTGGTTTTTAGGTCAGGGCTCAACCACTGAGTCATGCCCGCCAGGCGGGAGAAGGATTTCCTAATGGAGTCTCCTTAGGGATCTATGCTAAGGCTTAGATCCAGAGGAAACTTTTATACAAGAGTCTCCTGTGTGTTACCTTGCTTTTTGAGAGAATGGAAGTAATATTGACTTTGAGGTTGTGATAAGAACATTTCTAAATCTTTATTGATATTCTTTATTTGTTGAGATATCATTTTGCTGGTTTCCTTTAGCCTATTGAAAACAGTTGAATTAGTCTGTCTAGCAAGTCCAATGTCTGCGTTTCCTCAGGGACAGTTTCGGTTAACTTCTCTGAATGGAGCATCCTTTCTTGTTTCTTTGCATGCTTTGTAATTTTATTTTGTTGGAGACTGGACATTTCATTATTATAATACTAGAGGCCTGATGCACGGAAATCGTGCAAGGGGCTCGGCCTTTGCAGCCCCTCGCAGCCTGGGCCGGCCTTGCAGCCCCGGCTTCGTCTGGAAGTTCGTCCGGATGGTCGTTCTGCTGTTTGTCTAATTAGCATATTAGCTCTTTATTATATAGGACGATAACACTAGAAATCAGATTCTTCCCCCTCCTGAGGGTTCCTTTTTATTGTTTATGTGTGTCATCACTGTGTACTTGTTTAGGGACTTTTCTAAACTGACCGTATTCTTTGTTGTGTGTGATCTCTAAAGTCTCTGTTCCTTTAGCTTGTGGTCAGGTGGTATTTTAATAAATTTCCTTGAATGCTTGAGCCAAGAAAAAATAAGGAGTTCTCCCAGGCTTTGTAGATTGACTCCGTGGTGGCACTCCTTCAGTGCTTCGCCAGGTTGCTTATGACTCTGCCCTCGCCTCACTTCCTTCTCGTTCTGAGTGTAAAAATTAGCCAGAGGCCAAAGTGTAGAGTCTGCTCATGTCTTTTCTGAGCACAGGGTCTGCCCAAATTCCCAGGCTCATGCACGGAGTAGCTTCTGAACGCCCCAATTCTTCAAAGAATCTCACTCCCCACATTTTTCTCCCAGGCTATTGGTGTATCTATTGTTTGCATTTACTCTAATGTTTTGACTCAGCCAGCAGGGGTTGTTCATATTTGCCTTTCAGTGTATTGTGTAGTGCCTTCTGTGGAGCTGCTTTCTTGCTCTGAAGGACTTTTGTGTTAGGCATAGGATGATTTTCATACCATGTCATATCGATTACTCCGTGTAGTCTTGTCTTTAGACATTACTCATTGATCCTCTGAATCACTTGCACTTCCCAAAGATATCATGCTATTTCCTGAACCTCCAAGTCTTCACACATACCTCTTCCAGGAATACTGTTACATGCTCTTTTTTTTATATGTATTTTTAATATCTATGCCAGGTAAAATTTGATAATATTCAGTTTAGGATTTTTGTATGAGGGATATTTATAATTTTTATTTTTTTCTTGTTTTGGTTTTGTCAAGTTGTACTCTAAAAATAATTTTTGCATTCCATCTAAAATGTCAAATTTATTGGTATGAAGTTCTTAATATATTCTTTCTGTAGCATCAGTAGTAATGTTCCTCATTTCCTTTTTGATAATGGTAATCAATATTTTTTCCTTGAGTAGTTTTGATAGGGGGTTATTAATTTACTAGTCTTTATAAAGCCAACTTTTAATTATATAAATATTCTTTATTATAAGACTGTTTTCTGTTTCAGAGATTCCTGCTTTTATTATTCCCTTATATTTTCTTGTTTAATTTATTCTTTTTCTAGTTTTTTGAGTAGTAATTGATTATCAATTTTCTAATGCATACATTTAGAACTATAAATTTCTCTCTAAACACTGATTTAGCTTCATCTTATAAAATTTGATGTGTTGTGGTTTTGGTACTCAATTAAAAATATTGTCTAATTGTCCTTGTGACTTAAAAGTCTGTTGCTGAATTTCAAACATTAGGAGCCTGAGCATTCTGGCAGTTCTAGTACCTGAAGCCAATTGTAGGTCTGGGGGTTTCTGTCACCCCGATGACTCGTAGCTAGGCTGCAGGCCATCTAAGGGCTAGTTTACCTCTGGTGCACCTTTCCCCAACAGCAAGTCACTGTGTCCCAGTTCAGAGTGCCATGTTGTTTGTTCGAGTCCCTACCTTTTGTGGGCCGTTGCCTCCAACTTCTGCCCCTTCCCTTGTTGAGGCTGCCAAGAGCACTCAGCCTTTGGCAGTGTCTTCGAAATAGACAGATTTCTCCCCAGCAAAAGTCGCTTTGAATGCCTGGAATTTGCAACTTCTTGATCTTGGCTTGGCAGATCTTACTATTTTGTTACTTACAGCATGCTTTTAAGATTTTAAAATTGTTCCTTAGCTTTTTAAATTGTCCTCAGTGGTGGGTTTGTCCGAATTACCTCATCTGATATTATTGGAAGTGAAAAATCAGGACCAATTATTTAACCTCTTACTTAACTGTGCTTTCGTTTCCTCATCTTTAATATGGGATCAATAACTACTATCTCTTAGGGTTTGGGGATTTTTATTTTATTTTTAAATATATTTTTATTGATTTCAGAGAGGATGGGAGAGGGAGAGAAAGAAATAGCAATGATGAAAGAGAATCATTGATCGGCTGCCTCCTGCATGCCCCCAACTGGGGACTGAGCCCGCAACCTGGGCATGTGCCCTTGACTGGAGTCGAACCCAGGACCCTTCAGTCTGCAGGCCAACACTCTATCCACTGAGCCAAACCAGCTAGGGCAGGTTTGGGGGGTTTTTAAAATGAGGTCATACCTTATGCGCTTATAGTAGTATCTGACATGTAGAAAATGCTCGATTTATTATTTCATTAATTTGAGAATATTGCAATTTGTCTGTTGCTCTTCAGAAATTTTTCTAAGCATGAACTAGCCACCTTCTTGCCCAAAGTAAGCTGGCTGGGATTATGAAAGCTTTACAAATAACATTCATATTGATTGACCCTTCTGTCAGCCCTGATTTAGGTAGATAATTTTCCCCCCCTAATGTTTTTAAGACTCTGTAATATATGGAAATTTTAATTTTATCTAAAACTAAATAATGACCCTTATATCTGTGTTGTATATATGTATGTGTACGTGTGTATGCATATGTGAATATGTGATAAGCCCTGATGTGTATATGTGTTTTGTGTTTATATGCATACTAGAGTCCTGGTGCATGAAATTAGTGCATTTGGGGGGTGGGGGGATGGAGGGGTCCCCTCAGCCCAGATTGCAAGACAGGGCAGGCCAGGCTGAGGGACCCTACCGGTACACAATTGGGGCCAGGGAGGGATGCGGGAGGTTGGCCAGCTGGGGAGGGACCCTGGGAGGGCTCCAGGGTGTGTCCGGCCTGTCTGGCTCAGTCCCGATCGGCTGGACCCCAGCAGCAAGCTAAGCCACTGGTCGGAGCATCTGCCCCCTGGTGGTCAGTGCATGTCATAGCAAGCAGTTGAGTGGCCTTAGCATATCATTAGCATATTACGCTTTGATTGGTTGAATGGCCTACTGGATGACTGGACAGTTAGCATATTAGGTTTTTATTATATCGGATATAAATATATAAAGGCTAAATGGGAAGCTATTGTAATTATTTAAAACTAGAGGCCGGTGCATGGATTTGTGCACTGGTGGGGTCCTTCGGCCTGGCCTGTGGGGATTGGGCCGAAACCGGCTCTCTGACATCCCCCAAAGGGTCCCGGATTGTGAGAGGGTGCAGGCCAGCCTGAGGGACCCCACTGGTGCACAATCAATGCCGGGGAGGGGCTGTGGGAGGGCTCCAGGGTGTGTCTGGCTTGCTCGCACAGTCCCAATCAGTTGGACCCCAGCAGCAAGCTAACCTACCAGTCAGAGCATCTGCCCCCTGGTGGTCAGTGCACGTCATAGCGACTGGTTGAACGGTTGGACACTTAGCATATTAGGCTTATATATAGAGAGATATGGTCTTGGTAAAATAATTGGGCTGAGCTAAGGAGAACAAAATGAAGTAGAATTAGGATCCTGTTTTAAATATTTTTAAATTCTGAAAAATCATATAGACAAGAGAAAATGATAATAAAAACAGGTAGCCAAAATCAGTAAGCCTGGTGACAGTTACTTTAGCAATACTGGTGCGTGATAAACAAACACAGCTAACAGTATAGCTTTGAAGGTAGCATGCACATATACTATTGCTGTATTCCAAAGATCTGTATTTTTCAGTGTATTTGATTTTCCTTCTTGCCTCCACCTAATTTTTGTGCAGAGGAAATTTAACTTAATCTATTCCGTGTCAACATTCATCCCATCAGTACAGTGTTCAATCTTGCAGTACATTTTTCCACCATGTGAAATGAAATGGTCTTAATATATTAAGGTTTAAAGAAAGCCAAAATAAAAAGATCTAGAGAAATATATGACAATTTGAAAAATTTTCTAAGTTGTAAATAACTTCTTTTTTGACAAAAATGCTATATCCCATTCCTGTAACTTAATGTCTTTTAAATTTTCTTGTGCTACTATATGTCTTAAAGTTACTTTAAGGTAATTATTTTCATGATTTTGTTTTCTAGGTTAACAGAACCTTCTGGATATTTAACAGATGGTCCAATTAACTATAAGTATAAAACTAAATGTACATGGCTAATTGAAGGCTAGTAAGTATACAATTTGGGTATACTTATTTTATTCAAAAATGATAAAGAGGATGTCATATCAATGTTAAAGCAGTAAAGTATAACAACTTTATAATAATAGAGGTTATTTAATTGCTTATTATTAGAAAAACAGTACCAGTATTCACGATATTTTTATGGGCTTTACAACTTTTAGATATCACATTTAATAAAAGTTACAATACTTATCACTTGTGATGATAGTTTAATTTTTACATGTATTTTATTTTTTAAATACATATTTTATTGATTTCAGAGAGGAAGGTAGAGGGAGAGAGAGATGGAAACATTAATGATAAGAGAATCACCGATTGCCTGCCTCTGGCACGTTCCCCACTGGGAGTTGAGCCCCCAACCCGGGCATGTACCCTCACCGGGAATCGAACCATGACCTCTTGGTTCATAGGTTGATGTTCAACTGCTGAGCCACATTGGCCAGGCTAATTTTTACAGATATTTTATTGTTGATGTTTGTTAGTGTGTCATTTTAAAGCAGGTAGGCATTTTTTTGGCTTCTTTTAAACATCTTATAGAATTTGAAGATTCCATAGAAAGTAAAAATATTTCATGCCCTCATCTCTGCCTCAGCAAGCAAAATATTCCATGCCAAATTATACCATTGATTTATAGTAATCAGCATTTTAGTTGTGAGGGTGTTAAAAAGAGAACATTTTATAGAAAAGAGTGAACTTTCCTTTTAGAGGTATTTTTCAGAAGTTAGGGCTTTAGACTGAATTTATCTATTTAAACTTTGTGAATGGATCATAAATGAACTGACATGAATTGTTTGAACAATATTATGATTTTTAGAGAGTACCTTTGGGAAACTGGCAGTTTGGGGTATACTTAAGGAGTTTTTCAGAGCCTAAAAATTATTAATTCCCTGTGCACCTATGGTCTCCTTTTGTTTCCTTGTTAATAGTATTTCATATTGAGACCTTTCAGTTAAAATGTGAAGACCTTACTAGGGCCTCTGGTTAAGGTTTGTGTAGAAATCACAATAGTTATTTCTTGAGTGTTGAATTTTAAAATTCAACTTTATTCAAGAACAGTGTGCATAAAATAAAATGCACGTATATTAAATATACAGTTCAATAAGTTTCAATAATGTATGCAGTCTATTTAACCTCCACCTTAAGAGATTGAACATTCCGTGTGGACTGCACCTTTAGAAAATGATGATACATACACATGGCCTGGTAGTGGATTTTGAAGTTGCATGTCTTTTTTATAGTTTAAATGTGACTGCTTATCAGTCTTTTACACTGACTTAAGAATTTATAGCAAAATTATCTGTAAATGGACTGTGCTTTGCATATTATACATTAATTTAAAAATATTTTATTTCCTTTTAGTCCAAATGCAGTGTTAAGATTAAGATTCAATCATTTTGCTACAGAATGTAGCTGGGATCACATGTATGTTTATGATGGAGATTCTATATATGCACCTTTAATAGCTGTACTTAGGTGAGTACTTATGTTTAATTGAACTTACAGCTTTAGGAAAGTAACTACATATAATTTATTAATTTTAAAGATATACTGATCTGTAGTCCAAAATAAATTTGCAGAGATATTGACCATCAACTTAGGTGTATATATAATAATGTTGGTATTGATATAGTAGAGATAAATGAGTTTTATATCAGAAATGTAGAATTCTGAATGAATATCCTTTGTTTTTTGCTGTATATAGTGTATTCTTTTAAAGTGATGATGTTTTCAGAAGTATTTGAATAAATTAACACGAGTTCTAGCTGTCAGATAAATAGATGGATATATATATATATTGTTGGCTTTTTATTTTGGCACAAGATGATAAAATTTACAATTTTTATAAAAAGGTTAAATTATCCTTTATGTAATGGTTTAATAAAGAAGGTGTGTCCATCATTTCTCAAATTTGGGAATTTTGGTTGCTTCAAAATATTTTATTAGTAGTAGTCAGGCTTAATTTTAAAACCACATAATTTTCAATATCATTTTTAAAATCTTTATGTTTGAATGTACAAATTATAAAATGTTTTGCAAATAGGACATATATTAGGTATAGGAAAAATTATGAACATGTAGCGTAGATTTTGTGTATAAGTTAATGAATGTGATTGTTGACCAGAGTTACTCATTATTCTTTACTTTTGTTATTTACATAGTATCTTTTATATGTTCAGTCATTGTTACAAATTTAAACATAGATAAAGGTTTATTCCCTATAAAATTTTCATTTTCTTTTTTCTTTTGTTGCCAATATTCGGTTTACTAGTATCAGAATGTGACTATAATTTTTTTGGACAAACATGTAAGGACTTGTATTTCCAAATGACTGTTTCATAATGACTCCTTGGGAGCTTAGACACAGTTCTGTGATATCATTATTGCTCAAAATACTTGTAGAACTTAATTTTTGAAATGTTTGAAAATTATATAAAGAGTAGCCATGACTAGCCCTTCATCTAAGGGTAGGAGGTAGAAAATGGAGGAGAGCCTCCTGAACAATCACATCATAAGATAATTCATTGAGACAATTAGATGAGGTCCTGGGTTTATCATTTATTTTTTAGCAATTTAGATGTTATTCTGCCATTACTCTATTTTTATGACACTATTGACTGACCATCATTTAGATGTTCGCCTTTTCATTTGTTTTTCCAGTAGTTGTAATGACTTTGCATTAATTAACAGTGGTCCGTTAACACTCTTACCTACCCCTTCTTGACACTGAAGGAAACTTTTGTAAGATAATTAGCAGATGGGACTTAGTATATGACCTTGAAGATAGAACCAGTGACTTCTCATTAGCAAGTGTTCCTGTTAGGTGTCCGGAGGGAGATGAAAGCATCCTGCTTGTTGAAAAGCACTGTAGTGGGCAGTTTAAATGTCATGTAATCCACCCTGGCTGGTGTGCCTGGGTTGGATCTTCGTCCATTACACCAAGAGGTGTCTGGTTTGATTCCCGTCAGGGCACATATCTAGGTTCCAGGTTTCAGGTTCCATCCCCGGGTGGGGAGGGGGCACGTGTGGGAGACAACTGATCGATGTTTCCTCTCACATCCATGTTTCTCTCCCCCTTCCTCTCTCTAAAATCAATTTAAAAAATTAAATGCCATGTAATCCTCACAAGGACCTTGTGGAAGAGTTACTGTTATCCCCATTTTACAGTTGAGAAAATTGAGACTCGGAGAAATTAAGTTTTACATATAATAGATGGTAGGGTCAGGATTAGGACTTGATAGTTTAGTGACTTAAAAGCTAAATTGTATGTTGCTAAGAATTCAGCATCTAATTGTCCATATTATTCCAGTTGCATAAGTATTTCCTATGTGACAAATATTTGATAACCCACTGAGTTCCAGAAGCTGTCATAAGCCTGGAGGGTGTGAGAAATAAGATAAAGAGTATTGCAATGACTTAGACACCAACGACCTGGATTTAAGCTAAACTTCATCAGTTGAGTGCACAGCCCTTCATAAACCTTAGCTCAGATACCAGCGGCAAGTTCAGGAGTTCCTGAGGTCACTTATACTTCTGATCAGCTGGCTACAAATTTAGGGGTGCCCACCACTATAGGTTCAGTAATTCTCTGGAATGACTCACAGAACTCAGGAAAGCACTGTGCATATCATTATAGTTTTATCATGAAGGATAAAAATCACAGCCAGCCAAGTGAGGCGACCATAGGGAGAGTCTGGGAGGATCATAAACAAACCATCTGTGTCCTCGGGATGTGTCACCTTCCCAGCTCTCTCGTGTATCTCCATTCAGGAGGCTCACCTCAGCTACAGGTGTCAGAGTTTTTATTGGGCTTTCGTTACATAGGCCTGATTGATTGAACCATTGGACATCTAGCTCCTGCCCTCTCTCTGGAAGTCAGATTGATTTCTTGTGGCTCAAAGCCTGGACCCTTTAAATCACTGGTTGGTCTTTCTGGTGTAGCCAGCTTCCATTACCATAAACTATCAGGGCCCATGGAGAATAACAGAGACACGCCTATCCCTTGGGTAATCCCAAGGATTTGGGGGATATATCACTACACAGTAGTTAGCCACTGGTGGCAACATGTAAATAGAGCACACAGCACATTAAATGTTATGATCAGATTTTGAAAAGAGCACACTATGATTTCAGAAGTAAGTAATTCTTCATGGTGAATTTCATCATGAGTAGAATGATAGGCAAAGTATGAGGACCACGTAGGATGTCATTTTGATAGAGAAAAACATGCACAAAGGCAAAGACACACTAAAGTATATTATCGTTTGGGATAATAGATAGTAGTAAGTGTTTTGAGTAACTTGGTTATAGGTAATGTGAAGGATAGGTAGGAGCCAGATTTCCCACCAACAGTAGTCAGTAATATCTACTGAATGCTCATTATGTGACAGGCAGGGTGCAAGAGTGCTTCACATACATTAACTCATTGAATCCTCACAATGACCTGATATTAGGTATTGTTACTGCTATTTTAAACGAAGGATTGAGGCATAGAGAGATTCTGTGAGTGACCCAAAGTTGCCTCTCGGATAAGTGATGGAGTCAGAATACGAGGTCAGGTTTTGTAATTCCTTAATCGCTGCAGTATTGCTTTCTTGTATATCACACTAAAGACATTGGACTTTGTAGGCAAGACTTTTTAGATTTTAGAGAATGGATTGGACTGAAGTCTTTGAAAAAATATTTTTATTATTTCAGAGAGGAAAGGAGAGGGAGAGAGAGATAGAAACATCAATGCTGAGAGACAATCATTGATTGGCTGCCACCTGCATGCCCCAGAACTTGAGCCCACAACCTGGGCATGTGCCCTGACCGGAAATTGAACCATGACTTACTGGTTCA
This sequence comes from Myotis lucifugus, assembly GCF_000147115.1. Taxonomy (NCBI): domain Eukaryota; kingdom Metazoa; phylum Chordata; class Mammalia; order Chiroptera; family Vespertilionidae; genus Myotis; species Myotis lucifugus. Next base: position 6,164,624 of record NW_005871092.1, read on the forward strand.
TAGTTGAACACTCAACCACTGAGCCATGCCAGCTGGGCAGCTTTTTTTTTTTTTTTAAATTGTGTGCTGGACAGTGATGTGCTGGGCATCATGTTTGTAAAATCATATGTAGCAATAATTTGAGACCTGAAAGATACTATAGTCCTACAGAGGGTGCCTGAGGATGCTAGCAATCCACAGTCAACTGAATCCAAATTCAGGTATTAAGGGAATTCACATCCAAGCTGCAGGGTGGTCCCCTGGAGGCCCTGTCTTTTATTGGTTCACTTTTATTTCTATTCTTTGGGGGTCTCTGGTCAAAGAGAGGGCCCTGGCTTCCACTTTTTGTTTTCCTAGCTCTGTGTCTCAACCTAGTTCCTTAGCTCTTCAGCCCTTACTTCCAACTTTGAAATCAGCAATGCCTATGAGGAGAAATGGCCCCATTGCCCGGGCTCACCCTCTTCTTAGTTCTCTAGTGCACATCAGTGGCAGGGCTGGTTGGTCCAAATTGCTTGTGCTATGCAAGAGGTGGAAGCCCTCATTTATTTAATGCTTTTAAAACACTTACAAACAAACAACCAAGTAAATAAATCTGTTCTTTTTATCTGTTTCAGAGAGATTATTTTTATTATAAAGGCTTGGGAGTGTTATTTTTAGCAGTGTACTCATTTTGATATCTCACTGTGACAATGAAAAATACATATGTGCAACTAAGATTGGTGTTACAGCATTTGAATTCTATGGACAGTCTCCCTTTAAAATTTTTTGTTCCTTCTCAAACATAAGCTAGTAGATGTAATAATTATTATTAAAGCATCAAGAGTGGATTACTCTGTTTGCTTTTGAGACTGCATTTGCCAAATAAATTATTTGACTATAATATTTGCTGCAGTCTTTTTGCAGCAAGGGTTCAGGAATCTGGAGACGGGGCTGTGGCATACATGAAGAGACTATATAAGAAATATAAATTTGGAAGGCATTGGGAGAGCCAGACAGATACCTACTCTCTAGTGGAGTAGTTCGCTGACTTTTCCGTCCCCTTTGCTTTTATTTACTAGAATATACATATGCCCTTTAGCAAAGCAAACACACATATCAAAGGTAAGGTTTGGTAAACAATAAAGGATTATCAGGTTAGGGGAACTTCCTTCAGCTGTTCAGCCAGCAGCAGGTAATAAATAATAGGCAGATTTTCAGCCCTGCTGAATATCAAAGTACATCAGCCTTCTGAGGGACTTCTCACATTTATTATGCTAACTATTGTTGGTCTTTGCCTCCAGCAATATTTTATTTTGTTCTGCCAAATTTGAGGTCATCAGTTCCTGGTGGTGCCCAAATGCTAGCTTAAAAGTCATGTAAAGGAGCTGACTCCTTGGAGTGGTGTAATTTGTTGTTAGCAGCTTCTTTTCTCTCAGATTGCATGTTTCTACAGACTTAAGGAGAGTAGTGTGGTACAAGTAAATGAAGATCTGGAATTTTCTCCAGGAACAAATTGGCTTAAAAAAGAAGTACCAGTTATTAACTTTATTTCTTACTTTTGCACATTTATATCCCCCACAAGTTTGTTTTCTTCAGTGTGCATATGGCCTTGAGTGAGTAACAGTATATTTGCAATAGTTCTGTATTAATATAATTGGTATGAGCATGCAAAATTTTAAAGAAATATAAAAAGTATATATTCTTACTGGTAGATGAACTAAAATACCTGGAGTAGTATATTGGAAGTGGACAACTTAAAGAGGATGTCATTGCAGTCCCTTAGCTCATGTGTGGTGTTCCTTCTAGCTTCACCAGAATTTTTTTTTTTTAGGATTTTTATAAAACTTTATTTGAATTAAACAGGGGACACACATGGAAGCAAGATCTCAACAGATGGAAATAAATGCTACCAAGAGTATGACAGTTGTCAATTTTTTTTGTGCACTTGAATTTAAGAAGGGGGTATAAGGAAGATTACAGAAAGTGGGGAAAATCAAGGCAGGGATCATTATCAAAAAAGTGGTTGCCAACCTTTCAGACCTCATGGACCACCAGTGGTCTGCGGACCACCGGTTGGCGACCGCTGATCTAAAAAACGACACAAGGCGTAACATTAAAAAAAGACTATGGGTAAGGGGGAAATGGGCAGTTATTGTTTAAGGAGTACAGAGTTTATGTTTGGGATGATGAAAAAGCCCTGGAGATGGATAGTGGAGATGACTGCACAACCTTTTCACCAGAATTTTTAACCAGGGAGGAAACCACAGGTCACTTGGAATACCAAGGTCGCTTTAAGTGCAGGTTTTATATGAAGTTAACTAAAAGACCATCTTAGAGTATTAGGACAGGATGGGTAGCAGGACAAAGGGAGAGGTGGGGCATTACAGTCCAAAAAGTGAGAAGAAAATCGGAGTGTGGTGGCCTCAGCGTGGGTGTGAGCGTGCTGGCTGCTGTACAGCTGATGGGCTGAGAACCCGTTTTAGCTTTGTTCTTGTCGCCCATTCTCATGGAGATTCTGAGTGATCCTGACAAAGATATTGCTGAGTACGTTTTATGTGATTAACTGTCAGATGTATACTAATACACACAATGTTTACTTTTCCTCTCTCACAGTGGTTTGATAGTCCCTGAGATTCGGGGAAATGAAAGTGTGCCTGAAGTCGTTACAACGTCCGGCTACGCACTGTTACATTTTTTTAGTGATGCTGCATATAATCTCACTGGTTTCAACATTTTTTATTCGTAAGTAATTTTTCTGAAATTTCATATTGTAAGGATTTTTATAATTTGACTTCAAAGAGTTTACTGTGCCAAAACCGGTTTGGCTCAGTGGATAGAGCGTCGGCCTGGGGACTGAAAGGTCCCAGGTTCAATTCCGGTCAAGGGCATATACATCGGTTGCGGGCACATCCCCAGTGGGAGATGTGCAGGAGGTAGCTGATCGATGTTTCTCTCTCATCGATGTTTCTAACTCTCTATCCCTCTCCCTTCCTCTCTGTAAAAAATCAATAAAATATATTTAAAAAAAACAAACAAACAACAAAGAGTTTACTGTTTGTTTTTGTAGATATGTATAAGGAGCGGGCTAGTGTGTGACATTTCAACATCATAAGTGACATCAAATATTAATAACATGCCTCAGAATCCTGTCTGAGCTCACATTAGGATCAATCCTAAGTTTCGGGACATTGGTAGCACGTTAAGTTTGGTTGAAAATTAATTATGAAATTTAAAATTATTGGTAAATGATTAAGTGAACAAATATTAACTAGGGTAACATTTCTCATAGCAGGAACTCCTCTGCCCTCCTGTGCTCCAGGTGTGGGGGCTGTGTTCGCAGTCCTCTGTATCCAGACCAGACTGGATCTCTGTGTACACTGTATTCTTTATTTCTCACCCCAACAATTCTGACATGTGTGCATTTCTCCCATTTTACACAGGGAGGAATTGAGGCTTTCATAGGTAAGGTAATGACTACATCACTGTCTCCTCTAAAATAAAATATTTATTGAGCATCTACTATGTGTCTGACACTATATCCATTTTTTAAAAAATCTTGGAGTCCAAGGGTGAAGGGAAGTAGCCAGAGACACTTTCTGATGCCATTACTAGAACAGCACAGAGGAACTCCATCCATTTTCTCCCCTTTTCTTTACAAGTGTAGAGAATGATATTTCTTTGTAAGTGTAGAGAATTTTTCACCGGGAATAAAACATTCTAAATATCTTGAATCAGCAATTTATTATAGAGTTGATTTGTCTCAAGTATGTATACAAGGGAGAATAAATATTCAATAGACTCTATTAATCAGTTAAGAGCCTTAAAATAATATTTGACAAACATCTCATCCTATATAGTAAAAGGGTAATATGCAAATTGACCCTAACAGCGGAATGACCAGAATGACCACTCAACCAGTCACTATGAGGCGCACTGACCACCTCTTGGTCCCTTTCCCTGGCTGGCAGGCTCCGATTGCCCGATGGTGAATGAGGAACTGAGGGTGGGTGGCAGGGGACATGGGTAGCACCAGGCCAAGGCCCCCACCCTGCCAGTTGCCCCCCCCACACACAGAAGGCGACCCGCGGCGGGGGTGGGGGTGGGGCTGGCGAGTGAGCAGGAACGGCCGACCTCTTGATCCCTTCCCCTGGCCATTAGACTCTGATCGCCCGATGGCAAATGGGGAACTGGGGTGGGTGGCGGCAGCAGGCAGGGCCAGCTGTGGGCAGCCGGGGAAGATGGCCCTGATCGCAGGCCAGGCCTAGGGACTGTACCTGAGCATGAATTTTGTGTGCCGGGCCTCTAGTTTCTGTATAACAGCGTATAGATGGTAGTGTGCTATTTAAATATTATACAACCAAATTATATCTTGGTTTCTCATGTAACTTCAAGTATTCATGAATTTAATTTTTTTCTGTAAAATATATATTCAAAACATCTGCATTCTTAAGCCTTTATAGAGCATTGTATGTTTAACTACATGTATCTGCAGATGTTGCTTGTGTAGCCCTCGGAAGTTTGACGTGTCTGTGGCCATATAAACTCATTGGATGAACTAAGGCCAGTTGCAAATAAATGTAACTGAATTGCATTAGGGGTAAAAGGGTACAGAATAAAAAGTTGACATCATATTGTGAAATTGTGTTAAATATATAAGAAGACATACAATTACAAAGCCTACAAAATATCAACCAGACTTCTTTTTCAATTTTCTTGAATTTGAACATATATGAATTATGTTTTACAGAATCAACTCTTGTCCTAACAATTGCTCTGGCCATGGGAAGTGTACAACGAGTGTCTCCGTTCCAAGTCAAGTATACTGTGAATGTGATAAATACTGGAAGGGCGAGGCCTGTGATATTCCCTACTGTAAAGCCAATTGCGGCAGTCCTGACCACGGGTACTGTGACCTCACAGGGGAAAAACTGTGTGTCTGCAATGATAGCTGGCAAGGTAAGCATGCATGGTGTCATGATTTGGAAACGGATTCATATGTCTAAGAGATTAATGCGAATCTACACTCGTCTGTTTTGCTATAGTTTGCAACACCCCAATCTCATTTCTTTGTTTTGTTTTTTGAATGTTCAGTTAATAATCAACTCAATAGTTTGCTTCTTCAAAATACTATTGGTATAGATTTTGTCTATGTGCTGTTTTGAGAATCAAGGGAAGTTATATATGAAGCTCTTTTTAAATTGTAGGTGTGTGATCATTAGGATATTCTGTGATTTTTTTGTTGCCCGAATTTAACACGTGCTGCATTCAAATTTGATTTGTGATGTCTAGCAGTTTATTGCAAAAAAAATAGATGCCTATATTAAACTTATGTTTTAGGAAATACTGCCCTCCTGTGGCTATTTTAAAAACTCAGCATATTTAAAAAGTTGATGATAAGAGTAAAAGGAGACATGCTAGTATGTAATACTTTAAACAATAAAGAATTTAAATAAAATAAAACAAACAAAAATAAAGAGTATTTCAGCTGCTTATTGCAAAAGATTCCCGAGGAAGCATTTCTAAATAATTTTTATAAATATCTATCATTAAAGATTACTTTTGGACTACGTTGAAGAGTTTTAGTCCACCTAAGTATTTGAGTGTAAAATAATAAATTTTGTCATTATGGAATTAAAAGAAGAGATAGGCCTGTTATTCCTATACCCACCCATCTGTAGCTTACTATGTGCTAATTATATTTACATATTGAGAGATTGCTTTGTGCAAACATACTAATCCTGTTGATAAGGGAACTTTGATTCAGGAAATACATAGTAGGAAGTGACATGTTCACCTGTTATAATTTGGTCGTAGTAATAAGCAGTAGTTGCTATCAGACCTATCTAAGGAAAAACCAAAGGGAATGTGGTTCTCATAGTCGTATTCATCATTCTTGAGATACATTTTAAAAACGTGCTACTGAGTATGCTGAGTACTTCAAGGAATTATTAGGCTCTGTATAAATTATGCCCATCTTCAACCCATGTTATCTCATAAAGAAATCAGCTACTCCAACCACACAAAATACCAGTGATTACTTACTGAATTGAATTTGATTGCCTAGTATGATTATGACAGATACAAATTTCTTAATGTTCTTTAATTATAGGGTCGTGTCTCTTATTAAGTGGCTATTTTAATAATTTGTGACCTTCCTTCTAAAAAGTGCCTGGAGGTTATCTTTTTCTTTTCATTTCAGTCTTGAAACTAAAATAATCTTCTTTTCTAAGGAGAGAATGGTGTATCAAGAATACATTTGAATTAAGACTTGAGACGTACAGGTATAGCTTATACACGTGGTGCTTTTCAAACTGCCGTTCGTTCTTCATTTTATTTCACCAGCCTTGGAAACACAAGGGGACACTTATTTCATACTGTTCTCTGTGGACATATCTGGCCTTTTCTGTTCTTTACTTTTATTAACCCTTTGAAACGCTGTATTTTTTTTTTTTTTTGGTTTGTCATATAGATCTGGTTCAGAATATTATCTTTTGCTTTTCTGGCTTTGGTTTATTGGCCTTTCGCATTTTATTATTCTCCTCAGTAATGCCTCAAATAATAAACATTCCCGATTCTTGTATATCTATAAGCAAATGGAAATGGGGATGCAAAAGCAGTGATAATAGGAATAGTGTTATAGAGAGACACATATTGTTTATAATTGTGAAATACAATAGATATCAAACACAGTCTGTACTGGTACTGATCCTTACCAATGACAGCCTTGGTCTCTGAGCTGAGCTGGGTGTTTGAGGGAGCGGGGTGCTTGCTGAAAGGGAGATTGTGCTTCTTTCAGGACAGGCCGTGTGCAGACGGTCCTTTGAGCTTCAAACCCGATCCCCGAGTCTGTGTTTAAGGAAGTTGGGATTATGACCAAAGTTAGTGGGAAAATGAGGTTTTTAATTCAGAGATGTAGAATGTGGAGGAATCACGGAAGGAAAAAAAGAGATTTGTTTCCAGGACATCTGGGGAGTGATGACAAAACTAGAGATATTTGAAAATGAGAGCTAAGGAGGCACGCTTCTGAGATTCAGCTGGCAGTTTTTTGTAATGTGTTATTTGAAACCGGATTCTTTGGGTTAAAAAACAACAGATTGTTGCTACTGCTATTATATTTTAACTAGAGGCCCGGTGCACGACATTCGTGCATTGGTGGGTTGGGAGGGGTGGGTCCCTTCAACCTGGCCTGCAATGTTAGCAGTCTGGGAGCCCTTGGGGAATGTCCGACTGAAAGCTCAGGCCCGCTTCCCACCACTGCCACTGTGCTTGCCAGCCGTGAGCCGGCTTGTGGCTGAGTGGTGCTCCCCCTGTGGGAGCGCACTGACCACCAGGGGGCAGCTCCTGTGTTGAGCATCTGCCCCCTGGTGGTCAGTGCACATCATAGCGACAGGCTGTTCCGATGTTTGGTCAATTTGCATATTACCCTTTTATTATATAGGATCTTTTATGTTGGTTAACTTTAGTTGTTCTGTTTGGTTCTATGCTAATGTACAAAACAAAGTGTTGTGTCCTGGAAATTGAGATTTTTTTATGAGAACACAGAGGAAAAGCCTAGCTTGCTGTCAAGTCTTGAATTCCCTTCCTAATATTTCTGTATGCTTGTCCCACTGGTCCTCACATCTTGTTTTCTCAGGTTGGTTTGACTGTGAACCCCCTCCTAAGACTGCTGCTCAGCCAACACTCTACTTCCCCCTTGAACTTTCTCATCTATCTCTTTCTTTCTTAACTATCTGCTGTCACTTTTTAAAATCATTTGAAGCATTTTCCCAGATCACACAGAAGTATATATTAAGGATAGAAGCACCATTAGAGTCAATTGTCCCCCTTTTCCTGTAGAAAGCACTTACAAAACCCTAAAACAAAAGTACCAGAGAAAATAGAAAATGCTAAATGCGGCAGTTTGAAAAGCACACAAGTTCATTGTCTGATGTTTACTTTTGTCATGTATAGATGTGGCAATGATATATGCATATTAAAGAGATTACTTAAAGGATGGGGACCTGTGTGGACTTACCAGCTTCTGTGACATTTTTCACATAATAAAGTTTGTAAACATCTTATTAAGTCAAAGGAGGGAAAAAGGCAACTTTGAGAAGCTTTTATGTTCATACTAGTGACCCGTCGCGCGAAATCGCGCAAGACCCGGGACCCCTCCCCCCCCCCCCCCCACACACACCATGGGACCGCCTTGAGTCCCAAAGTCTCACCCCATGTGGCTGGTGCACTGCAGGACGGCCCCGAGTCCTGGAGTGCTGCCCCTATGCCCCACCTCCGGGCCATGTGCAGAAGCCGCTGGCTCTCACCCCTGTGGCGAGCACTCGGGGTCGCGGAACCCCGGCAGAAGTTGTGCGAAGTGGCTGCTGGCCCTGCCTCCGCTGTGCCTGCCGCCATCTTGTGATGGCATTACGGCGTGAGGGTCAATTTGCAATATCACCTCTTTATTATATAGGATGTACAGAATACAGTAGAACATTGACTTTCAAAGCAACTCCATACCTAGTCAATTCCACATCACAGTGGCTGCAGGTTTCTCTCTTTTGCATACCTTAAAAAGATCTGAATCACTGAAGTTTTGACTATAAGCAGCAGAAACAGCTCTGTCTCATTTGAGCAGAAACGTAGTTTTCTGGAAAGTATAGCAGTGATTAGCTCCCAGCATTCATCCTTCCATTCTTTCAAATAATTGCCCTCACCCAGTGTGTTTGGCTCAGCACATGGCCTCCCAGCTACAAACCACAATTCCCAGCCTTCCTTGCAGCTAGTGTGGCTGTTGTACACAGTTTAGGTGAGTAGGATGTGTGTGGAAGTGCTGTGTGGGAATTTCAGACCATGAGGACCTTCCCCGCTGGCCGGTAAATGCCAGTAACTAACCAGGAGCCCTTGTTCACTCGCCTCTAGAATGTTTTATGAGAGAGAAATTAACTTATAGCTTATATAAACAACTTATTTTTTAAAAAATATATTTTTATTGATTTCAGGGAGGACAGGAGAGGGAGAGAGATAGAAACATCAATGATGGGAATCATTGATAAGCTGCCTCCTGCACGCCCCCTACTGGGGATCAAGCCTGTAACCCAGGCATATGCCCTGACTGGGAATCAAACCGTGACATCCTGGTTCATAGGTTGACGCTCAGCCACTGAGCCATGCCGGCCGGGCTAAGCAACTTATTTTTGATTCTCTGAATCTGCACCCTCACTCATACGCAGGATATTGAGTGGCTCACCAGGAGGATGGAAGGCTAGAGAAACCATGGTTAGAGAGGGGCAGGCATGGAGAGAAGCAGTTCTAAAGTGTCCCCACATCTTTGTGTCACGTGGGAAGATTTGAAATCATGCCAGGTTGTATCTGCTGGGCTAAACCTAGGTTGTCTTTTCTGTGCCACGGCTGCCTCGAGAAACAGAAATAGAGAATTTAACTTTCCTTATTTGTGTAGTGCGAAGGGATCCTGTATCTGAAACAAAATTCACATAATGAGAGATTTTCCCAGGCAAATGATTGGAATCTTCTGAGCAAATACTTTTACATAAAATATTTAAAGTGTAGATCATCATCATAATTGACAAGGAATGGGCTCAGTGGTTCTCTCTCGTCTACTCGGTAAAACTTAGCAACGTGAAATCTATGGTAAGATTGGACAGGTTGAAAAGACAAAACCAGCAGTCTTCCGGGGATGATTTTTTCTTAATCCATTACAGCAAAACTTTCCCCCTTATTCTATACAGGTGCAAAACAGGTTCCCATCGTCTCTATACAAGATAGTCACTTAACCATTTGAAGATGCTCCCCGTTCCTTTCCTGTTCCAGACATCCTGCTCAGTGCTATCGTTCAGTCCTTTTTACCGTCTGTAGAATATTCTTTATGTTTCCACTACTACTTTTCAACCTAGCCAGCTCCGACACAGTTCTCGTATAAGGATTGGTGTTTTCAGCCTTTAAATTATGTCACGTTATTTGATAGTTTTGTGTGGTGCCTCTGTTTCTTCATTTAAAGTCATGCTTTATTTGGACTTATTTCAGTTTCCTGCATGTTCTCCCTCCCTTACTATTTCAATGCCATTCTCATTTCTGAACTTCCTCCTGGAATAGCCTCACCCCATTAACATTCTAAGACCAGGTTAGGTCCCCCTGGTATATGCTTTCATGGGCCCCTAATTAATTTATAGCATCTGTCACATTTAGGTTTGTGCGATCCTTTGATTATCTTTCCTACTGGCATATGAACTCCATGAGTTAAGAATGATTATGTTTTGATCACCTTTGTGTCCTCAGCACTTTCTGTAGTCCCTGACATATAGTCAGTTTTTTCCTTTTTTGATTGAATGAATGAATTAGAGATGTGTTAGATTGCTAGTGCTGTTCAAGATAGATGTTTTAGAAGACTAGTACTCCAGTGCATTATGTCATTTGCTTGACATAGAAAACATAATTTTAAATATTGAGAGAAATGATAGAATTTGAGCATCTGGTTCTTGGGTCCTTTGTCTTGTATTTGTTGCAATCCTTTGGTTTTAAATTTTAACACTTGCCATTGGGTGGCAGTATTGGCTACCAGAACACACTTCAGTTCCACGGCATTATTCAAGTTGTAAAAACGTGGTAATTTTGTTTGTTTTAGAAAAATAGAAACTCAAATGCATACATATTTTAATCCTAAATAAATCTTTCTAGGTCAGTCATATAACATGTTAGGACATAGTTAGTTACTTTAGGATAATATATAAGAACTCTGGGTCCCAACACAATTCACACCTAGGTTCCTTTCTTTTAGAAGTTTACCTAATTCCTGAATACTTACAGCCACTTGTTTTGTTGCTTCTGACTTAGATAAGCAGGATGAGCAAATCCTGCTCTCAATCCTAGCTAACTCTATGCTTGTCATTTTCAACTAATCAGAAGCAAAGTCTGCTGAGCTTTGTTTTAAGCCTTCCACAATTGAAAAATAAGTTGGAAACTACTGAACTTTGCTGATAGAAGGGCAGTTTCTTTTCATCCTATAAGAATACCAGAGGCCCGGTGCATGAAATTTGTGCACGGGTGGGGGGGGGTGTCCCTCAGCCCAGCTTGCACCCTCTACAGTCTGGGAGCCCTCAGGGAGCGGACATCCTTAGCACTGCTGCAGAAGTGTGAGAGGCTCCCGCCACCACCGCTGCACTCTCCAGCCTGTGAGCCCAGCTTCTGGCTGAGCGGTGCTCCCCCTGCGTTGAGCATCTGCCCCCTGGTGGTCAGTGCGTGTCATAGCGACCGGTTGTTCCGCCGGTCGATTTGCATATTGGCCTTTTATTATATAGGATAATTGATCTAAACTGTAAGAACCAAGTATTCTTGGGACATACCAAATCTAATGTTTACCACTCACACAGTTCATTGTTCTTTAAAATTAAAATATTTTCAAAGTAGATGTAGACATTTAAAACAGATTAAAATGGATTCCTGGCCTTTAGAGATTGGGTTTATGGCCTAAAGAATGTTTAGAATGGAGCTTGAAACAAAATAAAATTTCTCTAATGATGTTAGAAGATAGAACTCTTGCATTGATGTTATCCTATTTTGCCTGTTATTGGAGCACTTCAGATTCATTACAAATATTAAATCATAAGACTATTTCTGGAATGTTACAGGTAAGTTACATACACTTCTCTTAAAATCTCCTTTCTCAGCGTATTTCTCCCTTCTGTTAGTGATCCAATTTGTGTTTAGGAAATTGCCTTTCACTCATTGAGAGTAGTCTTGATGGTATGAGATTTCCAGATACCTGCCTACTTTAATCTCAGTTTTTCAGCTTCTTTTTAGAATTCTCTGAATTTCTCCATATTTTTTCAATAAAGTCCCATTTTTCCTAGCCAAAATTAGTTTCTGTGGCTTAAAACCAAAGAAATCTAACTGATATCCTAACCCTAGGGATACAGTTAGAGAGTATGTATATATATATATATATATATTTTTTTTTTCTGTTGTTAGAGTTATTTAAAGTAACAGAAGTGTATCTAAGGTGTAGAGTTATTTACAGAAATACAGCCTAACAACCTGCATTTGATATAGTTCAAAGTTAGCAGTATTTATGTACATTTTTAATTGAGAACTGCAAAAAGAAGATAAATAAAATTTGGCCTTTTACATATGTGCTTTGATAGAAAAGAAATATATATTTTCTCATGATGGCATACACTAAATATGAATTTGAAGGTATGAGCCAAAGCTATCAAAAAGAAGTCTCAAATTCTGGAGTAAGATTTTTCTCCCTGAACATCCCTGTTTTGACTGGATCACGTTTTGGTTTCTTTTCCTACTTTAAATGATGTAAGGAGACTCCACTCAGACCCTTTCTTGCTTTCAGAAATCAAAGCCTGCTATTAAAATATTAATCAGTAAATATTTTTCTCATTGTTGGAGGAGATAAAATTTTACTGCTAGGTTTTCCATTCTGCATCTTCGTACTTAGCAGTTGTAGTTTTTCTAGTAACATTAGACATCAGTACATTCATCTGTTCATAAATGTGGGGCACCTTAGGAGAACTACTGTTTCACTCACTTGAAGTCATTGCATTTTTTATCCTTCTTTATGGAAATAAAGTTATTTTGTGTAAAATAAATACAATTTTTGTACTGATTTCCATTTCCATTATAAAATCAACAATAGATTCCTTTAGAGAAACTTTGTCTACTGTAAAACAGTTACAGCTTGTAGTTATAATGTGGGGAAGGAAGAAAGAATGTAAGTCAGTAGTTCTGGGATTGCTTTGGAAAACCTTTCAAACTTTGTAGTACTTTCTTTATTCTAGGTTTTGTCTTTGGCAATTATTTGCCAATTGGGTTTGTGATTATAGGATTTATTTATTTTTTTTTGCTTGAAATTTTACTCTTTTGGGGGACAGGTATATTTATAATATCTGATAAGACTAATCTTTATTAACCTATTTTGCCTGTAGACTTAAATATACTTAGTATAATTGTGTATAAAATGAGGGGATTTACTTAATAATAACAATTAAGTTACTATTATGAAGCTTTTGTTATAGTATTAGGTATTAAGTACAATCTCATTTTATCATCACAGAATCCTCTGTTCTTCTAGGAGTGATCTCCACGATTAAACTGAAGCTTGGAGAAGTGAACTCATCCTGCGTTTCACAGCTAATAAGTGGGAAATCTAGGTTTGCTACCTGCTCATGCTCCTAACCTTTTATAGCTCTAAGGTTCTATTCATTCATTCATTCATTCAATAGTATACACTGAGGCCAGTCATATAGGGGGTGAAGGCTATATTAAGGATTTTTTATTTTAAGTCTGATGGGAAATTATGGAAAGATTTCGAATAGGGAAATGATAGGAGTGCATTAATAATTCTAGTTATTCTGGTTGCCTTGTGGAACAAGAATGGAAATGAAGAGACCCGTGTGGAGACTATTGTAATAGTCCAGGTCAGAGTGGCTGGTGGCTTGGAGTAGGGTTAGTTGTAAAGGAAGAGATCAGTGGCTGGAGTCTGTTAGAGGTGATAGAATGTAAAAATATTTATAATTGTAAGGTAGGGATACTCAGACAGTCAGAATGGGTGCTGACCTTGGGCCTGGAGCAGGGTCCTGGATGAGCCCTGCTGGCCATTAGTTGTTCATTGTTGGGAGGTCTGTGGTCTGTGTCACCTCCGGAGGGGCCACGGCAGCTGGGAAGGGAAGGCAGCACCCACTTCATTGAAGCATTTCCATGTTTGAACAGTCACAAAGGCTGTGTCCCTGCATACCTCATGGTGTCAGTCCAGGATTTATTGCTGGATTGGGTTTGGGTGTGGGAGGAAGAGAGAACTCAAGAATAGAATCAAGGTCTTTGCCCAGAGCAACTGGGCGAATGAAGTGCCATTTACCGAGATGATAAACACCAGTGAAGGAGCAGATTTGGGAGAGAAACGTCAAGATTTTAGTTTTGGATGAGTTAATTTTGAGATGATCATTAGACACCCAAGTGGAAATGTCATGAAGGTAGTTTGACTTCACGTCTGGAATTTAAGAGAGATTGTGGGGCTGGAGATATACAGTTCAGTGTGATCTGTGCATAATTCTACATTCTTTCCCCACAAGATCTGTCTCTCTGCAGCCTGTCACTAATGCCTGAAGTTACAGCATTAGAAATTCATTTATGCTGTTTGGATTATTAAACTACACATAACCCGTGGAAAAGGTGGCATATTAAATCTTTATGAAAACCCACTGTGATGTGAATCATTTTATGACATCCTTTTCGAGGCAGCCGAGGTCTGCCTACCGTGGGGAGATTCCCATGCTGATGGATGGAAGCGGTGCAGGGGTCACGCAGAGAGGTTGCCTCAGAAGGCTTCCCATGACATGTTTATAAAAATGGAGTCTTGGGTCTGGCCTGTGTTGCTCAGTGGTTGAGCGTCTACCTATAAACCTGGACGTCACAGTTGGATTCCAGGTCAGGGCATATTGCCCAGCTTGCAGACTGGATCTCCAGTAGGGGGCATGCAGGAGGCAGCCAATCAATGATTCTCTGTCATCGATGTTTCTATCTCTTTCTCCCTCTCGCTTCCTCTCTGAATAAATGAAAAAAAAAATATTTTTTAAAAAAAGGGAGTCTCAGATGGCTTTAAATGTAGATTTCAATGTTTGATTTTTAATGCATGGCGAAGGCTTTGTGTTTATAAAGCGTTCTTTATATTCATTTGTGTTTTAAATTAATATTCAGTTTGTAAATTTACATTTCAAATCATTTGTCATAGAATGCAGAAAGCTACAAATTAAGACATTCAATCTTCCTTTAAACTTTAAGTTCTATTCATAAAACTTCCATTCTATTTATAAGCTTATGAGAGTAAAAGACAATCTGTAGAGTTTGGGTATAGACTATTTTTTTTAATAATCTCTAGGAGTTACATAAAATGTGGTAGCAACAAAGATAAAAGAAGAATATTGACTGCTATTTTCTTTTGTGTAGAAAAATGAGTCATTTTAGATTACAGAGTAAGATTTAAAAAAATCTTTGTAATTCTGTTTTCTGTATTAAATAATATTTAGTTTAAATAAATTAAATTAGTTATTAGGTATCAGTTTCCAATAACTTATACAACTTACCATTTGGCGGTTACAGTTCTGAAATGGGTTTCACTGGGCCAAAGTCAGGGTGTTGTCAGGGCCACACCCCCCTGGAGGCTTGGAAAGAACCTGCACCCTGGACTCTCCCAGCTGCTAGAGCTGCATCCCCACCACTCTCCCGGCCTCCTTTCCCTTCCTCCCTCTTCAAAACGTGCCGCCCAGGGTCCTGCATCAGCGGCCATAGCTTTTTCTTCTGTGGTCACATCTCCCTCTCTTTGTAGGACACCTGTGTTTACTTAGATAATCCAGCAGAAACTGCCCAGCTCAAGATCCTTAATTTAACCCTTTGCGGTCCAATGTTATTTTTGGAATTCAAACAGTCTGGTCCAAATTAATTGACAGGATTGAATGTTGAACTTTTTAATGTTCTTATTACTCGACGTTGAATCTGCTCCTAGCACCTGGTCTGTCGAGTCAGCCTCGAGGTTGGACCGAAAAGGGTTAATCACATCTGCAAAGCCCCTTTGCCAGATAAGGTAACATCCCCAGGTTCCAGAGATTAGGACCCGGCTATCTTTGGGGGCCAGTACTCAGCTTTCCACAGCCTTGCTCTGAAATATTTTGCTGTAGTGAAGATCTCATAAAGATACTACTGATTTCAATATATCCCCAACTCTCTTAAGAATTTTACATGCCGGTAATCCCTATCAAACTCTGTCAAGAAATACCCTGGTATTATTTGACTGCATCTGACTCTGTGCTTTCAGATGTTAACAGTTTTTAACTTTCTATTTACAAAGAATTTCAAATTTATAGAAAAATTTCAAGAATAATAGCAAAGAATATTCAAATGTCCTTTAACCAGTTCACCTGTTATTAATATTTTACCCTATTTGCTTACTATTCCTGACTTACATGATTTAAAATAAATCCATATTTCCTTTTTAAGAAAATAAAATACAACAGTGTGGTGACTGCAGGGGGTTAGCTGGGGGAGGGAGGTGGAGGAGGATATAGTGGGTATAAATGGTGATGGACGGAGACTTGACTTGGGGTGGTGAACACACACTACAGTGTACAGATGATACGTAGAATTGTGCAACTGAAACCTATATAATTTTGTTAACCAGTGTCACCCCAATAAATCCAATGAAAAGGAAAAAAAGAAAACAAAACTTATACCAGTAGGTATATTAGTTACATATAATGTCCATCTGCTCTCATTTCTCTTCAGTTAAATTAGAGGTTGGCAAATGTTTCTGTCAAGGGCCATATAGTAAATATTGTTGGCTGTGTTGACCGTATGATCTCTGTTGCAACTACTCAACTCTGCTGGTGTAGTGCAAAAGCAGCCATAGACAGTTCTTAAATGAATGAGCATACTGTGTTCTAATTAAAATTTATCTAGAATGGATTTTGCTCATGGGCTATTGTTTGCTACCCCAAGTTAAATGAGTTCTAAGTGATTCAGAATTGTAGTTAAAAAGGTTTTTTTTGTTTTGTTTTTTAATAAGTGTGTTCCTTTAATTTCTTTGATTGCCATAGAATGGGTCAGAGAGTTTTCATTCAAAAATAATACATTTTTAAATATCTGACTTAAAGGATTGTGTCATTATCAAAGAGGTAATCTAGGGTGTACTTAGTTGCACTTGAAAAAATACAGACTCATAGAATGTAAGCTTTGGAAAGGACTTTGAGGGTGAATGAATGAGTGAATAAATGAATGAATGAGTGGGGAGTGAACAGATAATAGATGAAAACTGTATGGAGTAATGTTTCTCCAATTAGGGTCATTTTGGAAGTTTAAAATTTTGTGATTCAATGATAATCTATAATTTTTTGGCATAAGCAAATTTAAGATCAAGTCATTGATCTCATAGTTGAGTAAAGAGATGCACTTGATTGCAATGCCAGCCTCTGTATTGACTAAATTAGGATCAAGTAGTATCTCTTATTATTGGCAAAAAAGAAAATTATGGAAATGTGCTGATGATTTGGTGACAAGCAAAGGTCAAATGCTGATATGGCATAATGTATGAATTAAAAAGTTTATAAAGGGTAGAAGAAAGAAAAGTGATGGCAAAATTATCTTGTCAAAATAATGTAGATATCCTAAAGTTATGTGGGAAAAAATACTATAAAAATTAATATCACTTCATCCTGGGACCAATGATTTAGTGTGAGCAAAACAGTATCATTTATCATATGAAGTAAACATTAAGTTTATTGTTTTTAAAAGTTTGTTTACATGTACATACAATTTATAAATTTATGCTGATTTTATATTTATAAAAGAACTTTAAGTGTAAGGAGTTTATGTTTAGATTTTGTTTGAGCATATTTGAGTTTCATTAGAATTAAAAATCATTTACAAGCCCTGGCCGGGTGGCTGCTCAGGTGGTTGGCGCATCGTCCTGTACACCTAAAGGTTGCGAGTTCCCAGTCAGGGCACATGCCTAGGTTGTGGGTTTGATTCCTGATCGGGGTGCATACGTGCAGGCAACCTCTTGATGTTTCTCTTTCCCATCGATGTTTCTATCTCTCTCCCCCTTCCTCTGTCTCTCAAATCAATAAAAACATATCCTCGGGTGAGGATTAAAATACTTAAGTTTAGTGAAAATATATTCCTTTGGGAGCATTCCTTCCATTACTTAAGTTTGAGAAACACTGATCTAGGCCAGTCTCCTACATTTAACAGATGAGGTAACCAAGACTCATGAGTAACACCACAAATATGGACAGGAAAAGGCAGTGTTTTCTACTTATAGTATTTAAGTTACCCTGGCCTAATTAAAATAAGTTTATTATACATAATATTTTTTTCTGTTTGAGGATAATAAGCACTCCCTACTGATAACAATTTTGGTTATTCTTAATAGTGCTAAGAAAAAAATGTAATTTTTATTTTTATATTAGCTTAGTAGTTTATACTTTGTAAATGCTTTCATCTCCACTGTCTTTTAAAAAATTAAATATTTATAATCACCCTTAGGGGATAGATTGTTATTTCTGTTTTATCGATGAAGATTTGATGATGGGAGAGATAAGCAGACTTGCTCAGTCACATGTCTAGTAAGTTATAGAACTAGGATTATTTCAGATTTTGTGATATTTATTTGAACGTATCTAAGTCTGATTGAGTATATGATTTGGCTCCCTGTAGGCATTCCATTTCATGTTAGAATTTCCCCTGTAAGTTGTAGTTTAGATCATTTATTATGTATACTTATTACTATGATGAGCATTGAATTACTAATTCTCTTCATCCATATATTCCGGTTTATAATCTAAGTTCTTTGTTTAACGCATTGTGTTGTTTGATTTTTTTTATAGGTCCTGATTGCTCTTTGAATGTTCCTTCCACTGAGTCGTACTGGATTCTGCCAAATGTCAAACCCTTCAGTCCTTCCGTAGGTCGGGCTTCCCATAAAGCGGTTTTACATGGGAAGTTTATGTGGGTGATTGGTGGATATAGTTTTAACTACAGTTCTTTTCAAATGGTCCTGAAGTAAGTGTGTTTTCCAGATTTTTACAATCTATTATTTAAGCTGATTTTTTGGTAATAGGACTATCCTAAACGCCTATTTTATTGCTGTCAAAATTTATGAATATTTTTGTGATAGTATCTATTTGTTACATGGAACTTGATTTGAGAACCTATGAATTCAATATAACCATCGTTAAATATTTGTCATTATGCATATAGGTTTGTTTTGTATAGATATTTCATTACCTCTCTAGAGTGCTTTTAATAAATTCTGAGTAAGAAAATATTAATTAAAGTAAGGTGAGGCCAGGCCTGTATCAGACATTACGAGTCCTGCCACATAATATTGTTTTCATAATGAAGTGTAATTGCCTATATAAAAATTCTGACCTGTAAATTAATTTTTCTGAACTTTCTGACTTTGAATGATTTTACAAGCTTTTGTTGGGAGAGAGTGCCTGTATTGTAAAATAGATCACTCATTTGCTGATGTCTCCATGGCGATTATCCTCTGCATGATTGGATGATGCAGGGACGACATAGATGGCAGCTTACCTGATTTCTTTTCAGCTGGTGATTGTATTTTATGAACATTCAATAATAGAACAAAAGAGCAAAAAGAAGAATAATTTGATTATCAATGTTGTTTTCAGGAGTGATACTCATAATATGTAACAACTGGTGCAACTTGGGCACCATCCAATCAGAACTGACCCTAGACAATATACCATAATGGTGTGTACCCAATAGGTTGCCGGATGCAGCAGAGAAATACACAGGACACCCAGTAAAACTTGAATTTCAGATAAACAATGAATAATTTTTCAGTATAAGCAGACCCTTGCAATATTCTTTTTTGATTTTGTCCCAAATATTGTATGAGGTCTGCCTATTCTAAAAAAATTATTTGTTGTTTATATAAAATTCAGATTTAATTGGGCATCCTCAATTGTATTTGGTAGCCCTATCCACTAACAATATTAGTCCTAGTAATATTGGGTATTTTAAAATTCTGCTTATAAGAGGAGATTGCTTTAAAACTATGATTGAATATGACTCGAATTAAAGTATAAAATAAATAATTTCTGTAGGGAGAGAGAAAGTTTTAGGTACATATTTAAGTAGACAGTTAGAATTCTATAACACAATATATAATGGATAAAATATAGTAGAAAGAATTGAAAGAGAGTTGGTGGGATTAAAATGAATTGCTAAGATAGGAAAAGAACCTGAAGAAATGAGTTTTAAATGTGGAAACTAAAAGGAAATTAACTATGATTAATGAAAATGAAAAGTCTGTGAAAATAAAGTAAAATGGTTTTTGCATTTTTAATGAGCTATAAGAAAGAACAAAGAAGAATACAAAAGACCAATGTGATCCACAAAGCCCAAGATATTTACTCTCTGGCCCTTTACGGTAACTAGGTGGAAAGCAGTGTGTTGGGTGCAGATGCTGGTAGGGAGGTAGACGTAGCTGAGTGAGTCTGTGAAAGTTATGTTCTGATTGATTCTATTCCCTCATTTGTTTCATTCACACGTATCTTCTAATTCCAGTGTAGGAAAGAAGTTAACCATAATGCTGAAAACAGTTGTTGGTAACCTTCCCTTTTTGTGTGTGAAGAGAACTTGCTTGCTTTCCCTGATAAGTTGGAGGAAGAAACAGAAGAGATGATAATTGATAGTGAGCTTCTTAAACAAGGTCCTAGTCAGTTCTTGGCTGGATGCTTCCCTCTATATTTTGTCAAATTGAAGAGATGTGAAGGTAGAGCAGGGGTCCTCAAACTTTTTAAACAGGGGGCCAGTTCACTGTCCCTCAGACCGTTGGAGGGCCGGACTATAGTTTAAAAAAAAACTATGAACAAATTCCTATTCACACTGCACATATCTTATTTTGAAGTAAAAAAACAAGGTATGTTTGTGTGTAGGAAATAGGTACTTCTTGGTTAACTTATATAATGCTGAGCTACATGCATGTAAAAGAATAAAATTGAATACATAAAGCAAATGGCTATTTTAAAAATGGAGAGAATTTCCATCCATTTCCAAAGGAAAAAGCTGGCTCTTTTTTTTGCTTCTGTGAAACTTATTATTATTATTATTATTATTATTACTATTATTATTTCATTGAATTTATTGGGGTTGTATTGGTCAATAAAATTATATAGGTTTCAAGTGTACAAACCTACAACACATCATCTGCACATTGCATTGTGTGTTCATCATCCAAAGTCTAGTCTCCTTCCATCACCATTTATCATCTCCCTCTTCCACCTGCCTCCACTCCCCTTCCCAAAGGTAATCACCATTAGTTGACTCTCTGTTCCATGAGGTTTTTTTTTGGTTTAATCCCTTCACCTATTTCACCCACCTCACCAACCCCTCTCCCTTCTGAGAGCTGCCAGTCTGTTCTCTCTCTCTTTTTTTTTATTTAAAAATACAGACCAGCTTACTATTGTTTAGGTGAAGCAATTGGCTGAAATTATTAAAGCAATTGAGCCAATTAATTCCAATAATAAATAGTCAAGTTAATGTATACTATACATTTAGGTGGTTGAGTCCTAATTTAACGTAGGTATATCTTGAATGTCTTTATGAAAAACATCTAATATGGTACATGAAATTATGAGCTTGTTAGTTCTAATTGTTTTGAATTTAATGAATACTTGAATACAGACAAAGAAAATATATGCAGATTGAAAAACCAAACAGGAATCTTAGGTTATGAAGTTATTTTTTTTCTTGGTTCTAGTTACAATTTAGAAAACAGTATATGGAATGTGGGAACTCTGTCCAGGGGACCGCTCCAGAGGTATGGACACTCTCTTGCTTTGTATCAGGTATGGATCTTGCTTTTTAAATTAAAAAAAATTTTGAGTTCACTTTGGTGGAAAAAATACTAAATCTCAGATTTATTTCAAACACCTAATGAGAACAATAGATCATATGGTTCACAATAACTTGAGATGTCACAGACTCATACTATTTTAGTAAAAAATAAAAAATAGATTTTTTAGTATGATTCGCCATTGAACAAGAGAAGAAGCAAAGATTGAGTTTTTGCCCTTAGCTTGATTCCTAGTCATCAGGTCAGTCACTTTTCTTTTTAATTGTGGTAAAATTAAAATTTACCTTTTTAACCATTTTTAATTAGAGTTCAGTGGCATTAGGTAGGTACATTCAAATTGTTGTGCAACCATCACCACCATTATCTCCAGACTTTTTTTGTCTTAAAGCTGAAGCCTTATACCCATTAACAGTTCCCCTCCTCCAGACCCTGATCACCATCATTCCACTTTCTGTCTCTGTGACTTTGACTACTCTGGGGACTTCGCATACGTGGACTCCTACAGCATTTGTTCTTTCAGGACTGGCTTATTTCACCGAGGATGATGTTCCCAAGGTTTACCCATATTGTGGCGTGTGTCAGAATTTCATTCTTTTTAAAGCCCGAGTAATAATCCCTTGTATGTACATACCACATTTTGTTTATTTACCCATCAATAAATAACTTGTTTGCCTTTACCTTTTTGGCTATCGTGAATAATGCTGCTATCAACACAGGTGTACAAATATGTGGCTCCTGTCCCTATTTTCAATTTTTGGGATAGAAATTGCTGGATTATATGATAATTCTATTTTTATTTTTTGAGTAATTTCCATATTGTTTTCTGCAGCTGCTGCACCATTTTACATTCCCACCAGCACTGCACAAGGGTTTCAATTCCTCCATGTCCTTGTCCACACTTGTTACTTTTTGGAACAGTTTTATTGAGATATAATTCACTGATTTTAAATGGGTATAATTGAATGGTTTTCAGTGTATTCAGAGTTGTGCAACCATCTCTTGAAGATTGTGCCAAATTGCAGACTTGTGCAATCAAGTTTAGAACATTTTTATCACCTCACAAAGAAACCCTGTATCCTTTACTATCACCCCAAACCTCCTCATCCTCCCAGCCTTAAGCAATCATGAATCTACTTCCTATCTGTGTTGATTTGTCTACTCTGGACATTTCATATAAATGAGATTGTATACTATGTGGGTTATGACTTACATGTTGTAGCATGTATCAGTACTTCATTTTTATGTCTAAATAATATTCTATTGTATGGACGTACTACATTTTGTTTATCATTTCATCAATTGATGGACATTTGGGTTATTTTCACCTTTTAGCTCTTATGGAGCAATGCTGCTATGAACATTTATATATATGGTTTTGTGAGGACATATGCTTTCATTTCTCTTGAGTATACTAGTATATTTAGTATTGGAATGGTGGATCCAATGGTAACTCTATGTTTAGTTTTTGGAGAAACTGCCACGGTTTTCCAGACTGGCTATACCATTTTACATTTCCTCCAGCCATGAATGAAAGTTCTAATTTCTAGGGATTCTCACCAGCTCTCATTAGTATCTGTCATTTTTATTATAGCGGTCCTATTGAGTGAGAAGTGATATCTCTTGTGTGTTGATTACATTCCCTGTTGATGAATGATGTTGAGCATCATTTCTTGTGCTTACTGTCTGTCTGTATTTTCTTTGGAGAAATGTCTATTCAACTCCTTTGCCCATTATTAAATTGGGTTATTTGTCTTTTTATTATTGAGATGTAAAGAGTTCTTTATGTATTCTAGATACAAGTCCCTTATAATTTGCAAATATTTTCTCCCATTCTGTGAGCTTTCATTGTCTTGATGGTGTTGTTTGAAGCACAAAAGTTTTTTGTTTTTTTAATTTTGATGAAATCCAATTTATCTTTTTTCCCTTTTGTTGTTTGTGATTATGGTGTCATACCTAAAAATCCAGGATCGTGAAGATTTACTCCATGTTTTCTTTTAAGAGTTGTATGCTTTGGCTCTTACATTTAGGTCTTTGATTAATTTTGAGTTAAATTTTGTATATGGTGTGCAGTAAGGGTTCACGTTCATTCTTTTGCATGTCACTATTCAGAGTTCTCTTAGCACCATTTGTTAAAGAGACTATTCTTTCTCCATTGGCTGTCTTAGCACTCTTGTCAAATATCAGTTGGCCATATTATGTATGGATTTATTTCTGGACTCTCAGTTCCATTGATTTATATGTCTGTCTTTATGCCCTTAGCACACCCTCTTGGTTACTTTTTCTTTGTAGTAAGTTTTTACATAGAGAAGTGTGAGCCCTCCAATTTTTTGTTTTTTCAAGATTGTTTTGATATTCTGGGTGCCTTGTAATTTCATGTGAATTTTGGAATCAACTAGTCAATTTCTACAAAGAAGTCACCTGGAATTCTGTTAAAGATTGCATTGAATCTGTTGTTCAGTTTGGAGAGTATTGCCTTCTTAATAAGTCATTTGAACCATGAGCATGGGATGTCTTTTCATTTATTTAGATATTAAAAGATTTCTTTCAACAATTTTTTGTTGATTCCAGAGTAAGTTTGGAATTTCTTTTGTTAGATTTATTCCCAAGTATTTTATTTTTTGATGCATTTGAAATGGAATTTGTTTTACTTATTTTTATTTGTAGATTGTTCACTGCAAGTGTATAGAAATATAATTGATTTTTGCACATTGATCTTGTATTCTGCAATGTGGTTGAACTCATTTATTAGCTCTAATTGTGTTTTTTTTTGGGGGGGAGATTTCTTAGTATTGTCTATATATAAGTTCATATCTTCTACGAATAACAATATTTTGCTTCTTTTTCAATCTGGTTGTCTTTATTCAATTTTTGCCAATTTGCTCAGGCTAACACCTCGAGTACAGTGTGGAATATAAGTCCTGACCTTAGTGGGAAAGCGCCTGCTCTTTCATCATTCAGTATAATATTAGCTGTGTGTTTTTCTTAGATGATCTTTATTAGGTTGAAGAAATTCCTTTCTCTTCCTAGGTTGTTGAAATAGTAATGATTTGTATTATTTATGCATCATTCATTTTAGTCCTATGTGATTAAAGTTATTTGTATAATTTATAAGTGCTATAAAGCATCTGCCCATGGCCATGGGAAGTGGTAATAAAAATGTACTCCATGCAATACACAGACGTGGTCTACCTTTTTGTGAACTGTGCTTGATGAAAGCAGTGAATGATCCAGAACAGCACAGAGCAGTGTACATCCATGGCAACATTCCAGTGTGACAGCTAGCGACTCAGGAACAAGGAAAATTAAAAATATGCTTAATTGCCTGGCTGATGTAGCTCAGAGGTTGAGCATCAACCTATGAACCAGGCGGTCAGGGTTCGATTCCAGGTCAGGGCACATGCCCGGGTGTGGGGTGTGGAGGAGGTAGCCGATCAATGATTCTCTCTCATCAGTGATATTTCTATCTCTCTCTTCCTCTCCCTTCCTCTCTGGAAAAAAAAGGTTAATTGATTATATAATATAATTGTTTTAAATATCTTTTTGAAAGCATGGATTTCCCCCCCTTTCTTGTGAGTAAAAGCATTATTTTTCATTAGTCATGTGTTCCCATTTGACTTTTTACAAATAGGAAGTATGCCTTATGCATGTTGTGAGTGATTGCTAAGACTATGTTTAAATTTAGCCTTCATTCTAATTTTTAATTTATATTGCTAAGAAATATACTTGTTAATACTTGTTTTTTAATTTACAGGAAAACATCTTTATGTATGGAGGCAGAATTGAAACAAATGAAGGCAACGTCACAGATGAGTTATGGATTTTTAACATTCACAGTCAGTCCTGGAGCACAAAAACTCCCACTGTTCTTGGGCACGGGCAGCAGTATGCTGTGGAGGGGCATTCGGCACATATTATGGAGCTGGATAGTAGAGATGTTGTCATGATCATAATATTTGGATATTCTGCAATATATGGTTATACAAGCAGCGTACAGGAATACCATATCTGTGAGTTACTTTGAATGTGTAACTGTAAAGTCTTTATTGATTGTGCACATTTTTATCTTTAAAATCTTCATATGAATTTAGTCAAAATGGTTATTGAAATAAGAATTATAAGCCATGAATTAATACTTGTTAATATAATTTTTTTGGTTTTGTGTTAGATTTTGTACTTTAATACTTAAGTTTATCTTCTTAGCCAAATGTGGGGAAATGTTACAGAAGTTACATTTTCTAAGAACTGAGAATATTTTTAAATATGTGAAATTCCAATAGGTGGTGCTACATCTTTGGTTTATACTTGTGGACTAAGCTGAAACTAACCCAGTCTCTTTACTATGCATTCCATGATTTCAGGATTTTTAAAAATATATATTTTTATTGATTTCAGAGAAGAAGGGAGAAAGAGAGATATATAGAAACATCAGCAGTGAGAGAGATTCATTGATCAGCTAGCTGCCTCTTGCATGCCCCATACTGGGGATTGAGCCTGCAACCTGGGCATGTTCCCTGATTGGGAATTGAACCGTTACCTCCTGGTTCATAGGTCGACGCTCAACCATTGAGCCATGCTGGCCAGGCAGGATTTTTTATTTTTCAGGGTTCTGTTCCTAGTCTAACTGCAGTGTCTCTCTGTATGTATTAGTCTTAGAGGAAGCTCTTGAGAGTCTGTCGGCTTCTGTGAAAGATTATTATCTGGTGCATGAAGGTGTTGGTGGCAATCTACATGTGACTGCATGATATTCTTAAATATTCTTATTCATTTTTCTGGCACTTTATTTTTTTAAAATTCTTTATGAAATTTTCAAACAGTTGTAAGTTTTTAAAAAAATTTGTTTACAAATATATGTACCCTGTTAGTCACTACTTAGATTCAAGAACATATTCCATATCTGGCCTTGACCGGTATTTTGGACTCAAGGTTTTGCTTTTTGTGTGTAACTATACAGGGTGATCTGTTTCTCCTCCATGTCTCCAGTACAGCTGGGCTGAAAGTGGGATATGCATCCTCCTTCCTATTGTCATTTACACTCTATTTCCACGCCTTCCTCCTTTGAATCACTCAGCTTTGAATTGCATGTCATTAGACTGTACCACCTGTTTCTTCGCCTTCTTGTCTTCTGTAGCTCCTAGGATCACTGTTTTAGTCCTTGAAGGAGTTAGCATCCGGCTCACTGTCACTCCATCCCATATACCTTAACAAATATTTCTATGATTTCAGTATCCACTTTAATAATTCTTCCAATACTTGGCTTCTCAATTTTTTGATCTCTCTCCCCAAGATCTTGTTTTTCATCCTACTTGAATCAGTCTTGCCCATTGTCCTACCTGCAATGAATTCCATAATTCCCATTTCAGATATCTTATTCCAGTGCCTCCAGCTTACTCCTGCTAGTCCCCACACTGGTAATTCTTCGACTGTCCCAGAGCTTATAGTTCACTAGCCTCCTTTCAGGTGTTCACTATCTCTCCCTCTCTCTGTCCATACTTACCTCTACACTTACCAGGCTTTACGTTCATAATCACCAATCTCTCTTCCAACTCTTCATCATGACTCTTTCATACATTTTTCTCTCTCTTCAAACTTCTAACATGTCCTTCATCTGATGACCTTACTCACTGTTTTACTGAGAAAACAGAAGCAGTCTAAAGAGGATTCCTACTGAAGGAAACATTTTGGAGTGCAGTGGTTAAAAAGTAACGGTGCATTGAATAAACCTGCTTACATGCATTATTGTTGTAACAAATTCATGATAGCATGGAAGCTAGAGTGGCTGTCATTCTACTTTTTCAGATGAGCCTAAGAGTTGTTTCAGCAAGAGCTAAGTTATAAGGGACATCTGTAATACTTTAACAATAAAGATAATTTAAAAAAGGAGTTAAGTTACAGATAGCCTATATAGAAAGGTTTTGTTTGATTTTGTTATTTTAATTTTATGATGATGTTCATGGAGTGTTGTAGGTATTATTTCCATATTTTGTAACTTACTGAAATTTTCTTTGTGGCTTAATTTTCATAAATATTGTATAGACACTTGAAAAGAAGGCAAATATTATAATTTTAAGTTATGGTATCTGATATATATATATATATATATATGTGTGTGTGTGTGTGTGTGTGTGTGTGTACATATATATATATATTCTACTTTATTCATTATGCTTCTTAGTTCTTCTACTTTTTGTATTGGATCTGTCATGCTGTGAAAATGAAAGTCTACATATGTTAGTGTATTTTTGCCTATTTCTCCTTGTATATTCTGGAATTTATGCTTCATGAAAGTTGCTATTATGGATATTCATGACTTTCATTTTCACATTAATGTTATAAAGTGCTTTGTTTATTTGATGTTTTTTTACCTGATTTCTTTCTTGTTTGATATTAATATTATGGCTCTTGGTTATTTGGGGTGGGGCTGTCATTCTTTCCTTCATATGCTTTTGCCCATCTATTGTTAACCTTTCAGAATCACTTTGTTTTAAATATATCTCTTGTGCACAACAAAAAGTTAGATTTTGCTTTGTGACTCCATCCGTTTTTTGTACATTTTCTGTACATGTTTTATATTTTTAATAGTCACTCTGTTGTCTTTTAAAAAATTATGTCTTCTCATGTTCAGAGGAGGCCCATTTTTTTTTGAGGAAATGAGTAATTTTGAGATCTGCCACTATTAGGCTTCTTCTGACTCCTTGTCTCTTGCCTTCCTTCTGCATTCCTGGGGCTTCCTCCTTCTGGCTCTTGGTTTTACTTTTTGCACTTGATTTGGAGTTTATGGGTTTTTTAATTCTATTTTATCTGGAAATTTAATTTTCCTTTTTAGTCATGTTTTCCTTGTTGTTTTATTGTCTTCCCGGGAATGAATGGGGAGATTCAGAATTCAGCTATCACCATGCTTGTACTTGAACCATAAGTTTTTGACTTTTGAAGTTTTAAAGCGAATATTTAACTAAGTCTAAAGTCAACAAATACTTTTACTCTTTGATCAAGCCCCAATATACAGGACACTGTTTCTACTGCCTTAATCCATCCTACTTTGTTTCAAACACATTTGACATTATCAGTATTTTATACTAGGGATCAACAGTCTTTTCTATAGAGGGCAAGATAGTAAATATTTTAGACTTTGTGGCCCATGCGGTCTTTGTCACAACTAATCAACTCCACTGTGATAGCAAGAAAGCCAACACTGACAGTCCGTAAACAGATGGACATGGCATTATTCCTGATTTTGCCCTTGTGTCTTAGTTTATCTAGTCCTGTTCTAGAGAGAGAGTGTGTGTGCTACTGGGGCCTAGCAATCCTGGTCCAAATTAATTTAACATTTCGGCATGTGGTTTTCTTTGGACCTTGGATATACAGTGAATTCATGCCCCAAGATCTATGACCAAAAGTTCCCAGGAAAAATGAGATTTTTCCCTTTACATACAGCCAAGTGGTATTTTCTGTCTGCTTCTGCAGAGCAGATTAAAAAATAACTCACTTTTTCATTGAGGACATAATCCTTCAGGGATCCTGACTTTGTATAGATGTTCTCTGATCCAGTGCACACACGGGCTTACCTTCAGTACTGGCCATTAAAACCAAATCCCTAGGCCACCTGAATGGTACACACATTCCTTACCCTGCCTTTCCACTGAATACGGTTTCTGGTCTTCAGAATATATGTTCCTCTTTGTATACCAACCTTTTTTGCAGGACAGTCTCATTCAGCCTTGAGACATGGTGGCAGTTACGCTTTCCAGGGATGGCTAGGAAGGCACAGCAGATTAATTCTCATTTTCTATGAACGGTAAATATTGATACAGTTTGTTTACTGATAAATTCACTGGCTGGTAGGTTTCGATTTCCTTTTCTTTTTTAAAAAATATATTTTTATTGATTTCAGAGAGGAAGGGAGAGAGAGAAACGTTAATGATGAGAGAGAATCATTGATCTGTTGCCTCTTGCACGCCCCTTACTGGAGGTGGAGCCCACAGCCCAGGCATGTGCCCTTGACCAGAATCGAACCCGGGACCCTTCAGTCCCCAGTCCGACGCTCCATATCCACAGAGCCAAACCGGCTAGGGCTAGGTTTTGGTTTTCATTTGGAATAATTTGATTACAGAACATCAATTGTAGTTTTGGTAAGTTTTAAACTACTTCTATAGAGTTTCTTTTGGCTTATTCTATAATCAAAATACTATTTTAAAATAAATTTGCCAAGAGGATATTTTTTATTCGATTTTTGTCTTATTAATGGCATTAATTGTCAGGCATACTTGAAGGGTGACCCTATAAGCTACAAGTCAGCCAATACATGGAGGTCTAAGATGAATGGATATGTTCTAATATGGAAATAGGAAGAGTACATGATCTATTTATGAGTTTTATAAGAATAATAGGCGAATTAAGGGTGGATTTTAAATTCTGTGATTCATTTAAGTACAAAGTAAAAGTCATCAATTTTTTCTGTAAAATTATATTTTAATAATAAAATGAACTTATTATGTTATTTACTCTTAATGCAGTTTGAATCCACTGCTTATTGTTGAAAGTATGTGGTGTCAAAATAATCCGTAATTACTTTCACTTTGAAAAGTACTTGCATAGAAGAGTAAATAGAACGATGGGGAACTATAGTTTAAAGCTGCCAGAATAATTAAGTTGTATATACCACAGACAAGTGCTGCTTCAGGGAATGATACTATATTAAGTAGGGCTGGTTTGAACATAAATAATAGGTTAATTTATCATCTTAGTTATAAGTGAAGACTTATCTCTACAGAGACAGTTTAAAACATTTTTCCCCCTGTTTATAGTGGGATTACTATACTGCCATGTAAGTTTAAGCTTTTTTTTTTCTGACTGATTTTAATGGCTTCAACTACCCCAAATGCAGGTCGGATTTACTTTGAGAATCCTTACATGTTTAAAGCTTCTAGAAAACTGAGAATGTTTTGTTTAATTACAGAAGGGACTCTCTTTTCCAGCACTGTGGTGAAGGTAACGGGAAAGAAAGTTGAAATTATAATAGAGCAATTCATGAAAACAGGGTATTTTACTAGATAAAAATTTACCCAGAATTATACTCTAAGGACATTGATCTCACCATTATGTAGAGATTTTTAAAAGAGACAAAAATTTCCCAGTTAGCATACTCCAAAATGACCACTTACTAAACTTCGAATAATAGTGAAAATAACTGTGAAGTATTTCTGGTTCAGTGCTTAGTATCCTGAGTCTTCTTTGAGATTTTTTTGTAATAATATGATTTAAAACCAAGGAACCATCTAGTTAACTTCAGTTATCTTAGTTTGAGTCTTATCCATTAACAGTAACAAAATTTAAGACACTAGAGAATATGTTTAGCTGTGTAGTTGAAAGTTTATGCATATTACCATTGCTGGTTTGAGTTTTAGAGGATCTGTTGAGCTCAGGAGCACCTCCATATATTGGCTGACTTTGAGCTTATAGGATCACCCTTCTGGTTCCACTTGGTTCCGGACATGTGCAATAATGCGTATCAGCAAGTAATGCATCAGGTCTTATTCCTTGTCTTTGCGGAACTTATTTCTAGTAGGGTGATACAGCCAATAAGTAGTAAATATAATACAGATGTGCATGCTGTATGATGTGTTAGAAGATAGTAAATTTTATAAAAAAATAGAGCAAAGCAAAGGGGATTGAGAATACCGAGGTGGTTGGGAAGGCCAGCAGGGTAAGCCTCAATGAGAAGATGAATTTTGATCAAAGAATTGCAGGAAGTGGAGAAGTTTGCTATGTAGCTAATCTGTGGGGAAGGGGAGTGTTCCCTAGAAGTAGGAACAGCTAGTGTAAAGGCGAGAACATTCAGGGCATGGTCAGGGAACACCAAGGAGTCTGGAGGAGAGAATAAAAATTAACAGATGAGGTCAGAGAAGTAATAAGGAGCAAAATCATAGGGTTTTCGCATAGCCTTTGTTTCTTGCTCTGAGGAAGTGGAGAAATGTTGCAAGCTTTTGGGCAGAGCAACGACATAATTTTTAAATGAATCATTCTGGCTGGCTTGAAACTAACCTCTGCGGAGGAAAGAACGGAAGTGAGGAGGCAGTCAGATTACTGTTAGTCTGAGCAGTGATGATGGGCTTAGACCAGGGTGGTAGTATTGGAGTGAGGAGAATCAGTCCATTTGTTTTATATGTTTTTAGAGTAAAACGAATAGTATTTGCTGAGGGTTTGGATGTAGAGTCTGAGATAAAAGAGAGGAGTCAAGGATGACTCCAGGGTTTTTGGCCTGAACAACTAGGAAGATATAGTTGCCATCGACTGACATGTTGAAGATTCTGAAACAGGTTTGAGGCGAAGGATGATTCAAGGTCAGGAATTCAGTTTGGACATTGATATGTGTGCTATCCATTAGACATTACAGTGAAAATGTCAACTAGATGTGTAGGTCTGGAGTTCTTCTAGAGAGAGATCTGGGCTGGAGATGTAGATGTGGGAGTTTTGAGGATAGAGATAGATAGCATTTAAACCATGCGGCTGAATCAGATCACTAAGGAAATGGGTGCAGATAAAAAGAAAGGGTGATTGAGCCCCAGGGTGTTCCAGTGGTAAGAGGTAGGGGAGAAGAAGAAAATGAGCAAGAAAGAGTGTGGTGAACTGGATGCCAAGTGAAGAAAGATTTTAAACAGAAGAGTCGCCATCTCTGTTAAGTGCTGCTCCGCCGGTGGGTGAAGTAAGATGATCACTAAGGATTGACCTTGGATTTGGGACTGCGCAGGTCATTGGTGATCTGTACAAGAACAGTCTGTGTGTAGTGGTTGGGTAAAAGCCCAATTGGATTGAAGAGGGAATTGGGCAGCTCTTTCAAGGAAACTTGCTTGTCGGGGAGCAAAGAAGTTAGCAGCAACTGGCAGGAAATACAGGATCTTTCTAAAGGGTTTTCACACAAGCAGACCACGAAACAAGGATTCAAGTGAAAGAATTTTATTTGGGAAAGGGCAGGTAACACGATTAGGACAATTCAGAAATAATGCCGACAAGAGAAGGCAGCCTTCACATGCATAACCCAGGCACATAGACAATCGTGCTGTAGGCCTGGGGAGAGGGGATGGAGGGAGTTAATGGAGGGAAAAAGGGACATCTGTAATACTTTCAAAATAAAGATGAATTCAAAAAAAGGGTCCATTAATAGAGACAACTACTAGAGTGGTGATGGAACTTACCCAGGCTTTCAATCAACATGTAATCTTTGAAATTTCCTTCTTTAATTATAACGCTTGTAGTTAGTTGATGAATCCTGTGGGCTGTGTTCCCAAAATCAGACCATTCTTTAGCTGAAGATAGGTTTCATTCAATGTGCTTGATTTACAGTTGACCTCAGAACAAGACGGGTTTGGACTGCATGAGTCCACTTATATGCAGATTGTGTTTTAGTGGATACCTATACTGTTTCCCATCCATGGTTGGGAGTCTGTGGATGCAGGGAGCTGACTGTATGCTCGATCTACACCATTTTACATCGGGGACTTGAGCTTTCATGGATTTTCATCTCCGTGGGGGGTCCTGGAACCAATCCTCCATGGATACTGAGGGACAGCAAGTGTAGTTCAGTTTTGGGGTAGTTAAAAGTTACACTCAGATTTTCAACTACTTGAAGGGTTGGCACCCATAAGCCTATGTTGTTCAAGGCTCAACTGTGAATGTAAATGTGTGTAGGTAGATAACAGCAGAGAGCTTAAGGAAATAGCTTACGTGGAACACACACAAGTAGGTATGACAGGGAAATTTTTCATGAGGGCACCCTAGAGTATAACTTCCAAGAGCGATGTATGGTTATCAGGTGCTTAGAAGTGACAGTAATCAACTAGCTTCATGCACAAAATTACTGGAAAAATCAGATAAACTCATAATGTAGAGATCAGCTTGCAGTAAAGGCGCCATAAACTTTTATTTTAAGTAACAAAGTGGAGTTAGACTCTATAATTGTATAATCATGAAAAGATTCTTGTTATTCTACAATTGTGTTTACTGCCTTTTTCATTTTCTGGTAGTGGTTTAATTTTTCTCTGGATTCTTTGTTTATAAATGACTATAAACACATACTGCTTTTTATAGTTATTCTTTTTCTAAGAAGTTGACTTTAAGGCATCAATCCTGCTGTATATCTCTTTGTTTGTGTACTTTCTAGTAAAGTGCCATGTATTAAATACCTGGTAAATATTTGAGGAGGAAGGAATAGGTTGTCAGCAGTATTCCTTTTCTGCTTCTATTATACTTGGACTTTAACAATTTTAATACTATGTGGTCATCTGTAGCATTTTATTTTCTCTTGATGTTCAAGATTGATATATTTGCTCAACATTTTTCAAGAACATTAGCTATTGGTATTTTTAAAAATACATAGTACTCTTGTTTGCCTATACATTACTTTCTATTTATTAAAAAACATAACCATTTGTTGGATATTGCTTGTAATTTTTCTCTTTATAATTATGTTTACATCAATATAGGAATAATCATGTCTAACTAATAAAATCACCCCAAAGTATATTTGATGAAAGGATATTTATTTTAAAAAGCATAGCCATTTGCTGTATCCCTTTAATTTTCTCTTTTTAATCATGCTTATTAATTTTTATCTTTCAAAAGGTTTTCTGCCTTCACTATTCTGAAATTCAGAATATCTTCTTATATATTTGTTTTAAAAAATAGCTTTACCACATATCCATGTGTGCTTATATGACATACTGTTCTGTTCACTTGTTTTTGAATTTTTAAAATGGAAATAACGTTTTATGCAGTTTTCTGAAGTTTTCTTTTATTTCATTTTTTTAAGCAGGGTTCACCCATGTTGTTATGACTTACCACTATTAACTCCTTCGCATTTCTGTATTTTATTATATAACTACCACAATTCACTTATCCACTCTCCTGTGCTTGAGCTGTTGGGTTGGATACCTGTCAAAAATCACCCACAGAAGCAATTTTGAAACGTCTTGATAAAAATACTATATTTTAAAAGATAAAGAAACAATATTCAGTCTCTTCAAGCAGAAAGATGAAATATTTTGTAAGGGCAAGAGATTAGGTTAGTATCAGATTTCTCAAAAGCAACATAAAATCTAGGCAAACATGGAACAACTTTTTCAGGAAAGCAAGGATAGACTAAGGGTTTTATATCTTACCAGACCGTCCTTCAGGTGTCAAGGCTATAGAAAGAACAGTTTGAGCATGCCAAACTCAGATAATTCTGTCTCTATGTGGCCTCACCTAAGAAATCTGCTCAAGTAGAAATGTGCAGACTTCTTTTTTAGTAAAAGTCTAGATAGTAAGTAATTTAGGCTCTATATGGGCTACCCGGTATGTGTTGTCACTACTCAGCTCTGCCATTGAAGCTGTACACAGGCAGCCGTGTAAAGGTACAGAGATGAAGGAGCGTGGCTGTGTTTCAGTAAAACAGGATTTACAGAACAGTTGGGCTGGATTTGGTCCCTGGGGTGTACTTTGCCAACCCCTCTCCTAGAGAATAAGCTTCATCTCAGGAAGCGATGAATGGGAACACCTCAGGTAAAAGGCTGATGGAGAACACTTCACATATTTAATTTTAGAGCTAAGACTAAAACAAGGGTGCAGATGTCAATAGACAGTATGCAAATGTTATGTGTTTTGTCCAAGTAGAAAGAATGCAATTAAAAATAGAAGGAGAAGAAGGGAAGCCATTTAACTCTTGATATTCAGTAAGGTTTTATTGGATCCAATTTTATTTTTTCTGTTTTTTGTTTGTTTGTTTGTTTTTGAGCAGGCCTAACTATCTGTGAAGACTGTTGTTTTATACTAGAGGCCTGGTGCATGAAATCGTGCATGGGGGTGGAGGGGGGGGGGTGTTCCCTCAGCCCAGCCTGCACCCTCTCGCAATCCAGGACTCCTTGGGGGGGGGATGTCTTTCTGCCGGTTTAGTCCTGATCCCCCAGGAATCCCTGCTGGATTGGTCCTAAACTGGCAGTTGGACATCCCTCTCGCAATCCGGGGCCGCTGGTTCCTAACCTCTCACCTGCCTGCCTGCCTGATCGCCCCTAACTGCCTCATTGCCCCGAACCACTCTGCCTGGCTGCCTGATCTCCCCTAACTGCTCGCCTGCCTGCTGAACACCCCTAACCACCTCTGCCTCGCCCCCACTCGCCGCGGCTTCGGAAGGACGTTCAGCTGTCTGGTCTAATTAGCATATTACACCTTTATTATTATAGATGTCCCATCCTCTCTTAGAAGTCTTCAAATGAACAATGAGAACATCTCCTTATTTACAAAATATAGAATATTCCATCTGTAATTATTAGGTGGATTTATTTCACTCAACCATGTTTCAAATGAATGACACAACCATTCTGATAGGAAAGAGATTGAACAAATCCAAGTGGCTTTTTAACATAATGTTTGACAGAATGGCCTCTGTCTAGGTGTGGATGTGGGGAAGAAGTGCAAGCAAATCTTTTACGTTTGTTTTGGAAGGTTTTGGTGAAGCACTTCTGAAATTATTTTAGGCGTACTGTTAGATTGAAAAAATGAGTTGATATTAGGAATTAAAGTTCTCAGTGTGGAAGATAGGAGATATAGATGTAAAATGGGGAGAGCAAGGAAGAATCCTGTCTGAATGGGTTGGATTTGGAGGCATCAGTGTGAGCTTATGTTCAGATAGATAGATAGACAGAAAGCTGTAGATGTAGATTCTTCCAAAATGGCCTAGAAGCTAAGACACCCTAGTAGTGATCACACTGATCACTGATTTTCCCAGATCCAGTTTCTAATAACATTCCCATAAGTAGTTAGGGCTGATTGTAAGGCTGTGGCAGGGAAAGCAAAGATGAGCCTGATACATCTTGTTCTACCAAATGCAGGACGTGCTCAGGAAAGTGATGGGTCCTGTCAAAGAAACAGTCCTATGTCAGCTCGGAGGGGTCCCATTGATAAAGTCTGGGGCGACTTCAGCATCAAAATAATTTAAGCAAGTAATAAGTTATAAACTGGTGGAAAATATAACCCATGAGCTAGCACCTGATAATGGACAGACCAGCAGACACAAATAGTGCTGAGGGGAATTCTCTTTCGTATACAGAGTGCAGGCTGGCATTGTTGGATGCTAAATCTGTCGGGGAGGGGATGGATTTTTGGTGAGATGTGCTTGGTATCTAAGTGTCTTCCCCACCGATTGTGTATACGGTGCAGGGGGAAATAGTAACTATGTCAGTACTTGTATGGGTGATCAAAGTTCGCATCATGAGCCATGGGAAATTGGGCATTGCGTGCCTCTGGATATGCTACTGCTGAAACAAACATCACTCTTGGCAGGCTTGGCAAACTTTTTCTGTAAAGGTTCAGATAGCAAATTTTTTTTTTCTTTCAGTCATTTTGTCTCTGTTTCTTCTCAATTCTGCCATTGAAATTTGAAAGCAAGCCACAGATAGTATGTATGTGAATTAATTTGCCTTTGTGCCAATAAATCTTTATTTACAGAAATGAGCAGCAGGCCATTATTTGGCCCTTGGACATAGGTTGCCAGCCCCTGGCTTAGAGTATTCTGGATGGGAATATATGCCTAAATCTAATCATCAAGCAGTATCATATAAACTTCAAATGAGGAATCTTTTATTTTAAAAGGGGAAGAACTTTATTCTTAAAAAATGTCAATGTCACTCGCTGAGCCACACTGGCTGGACTGAAATTATTTTCAAACGAAGTGCTAAAAACAGATTAGAGGAAGTCGATATATGTTTTTTATATTTGGTTGTATAGGACATATATTGGAACTGAAATTGTAAGAATTCCTGTGAACTTGCTCTGGCGGTAAAAGAAACATCACTTTGTCCTTTCTGCTATTCTTTGAATTATGGCTTTTAGGGAATCTATAAATCTCAGAGGAGAATTATTGGATGGTTTTACTAACTTAGACCATAAAGCTCTTCTGGGTTAGTCCTGAGGGAAATTTACTTCCCTTTAAGTTAGCAATACCTCATAAACTTTCGAAGAACTTCAATGTGAGTCTCAAGGTTAGTATAATATTAATGTTTTGCTTTAGTATTTTCATGCTTTCAGAATTTGGAAGGAGTAGTTGGAAAACCATCATTAATGTCATTTCATGTTAACTCTTTCTTTCGATTTGAAAACCATTAGATACAATTTTTCTAAGAAGTGAATTTTTTCTTCTATGTGATTCTCTTCAGTTGTTAACATTACATATTTTTCAAAATTCTCTGGTGAATTTCAACTGCGGATGGAATTTTGCTTTTCAGCAAACTGGTGTCTGAAAGTGTTGATCTACAGAACAGGCATATTAGGGGGTGGGAATTAGGCATTTTTGATAGAAGAAATCTCCCCTTTAAAAATAATTCCATCATCGGAATCATAAAGCATGGAGTTTCACTGTGCTTAAAGTAGGCCTGGCATTTGTTGTTACATTTCATTTGTGAAGAACTTTACAAGACTTATTAGGGAAAGTAAAACAATTTCAATGCAGTAAGTAAAAGGTTTCAATAAATTACTACGTCTTTGTGACAAAGGCTGCCGCTAAGATTGTATGCATTTTTTAAAAATTTCTCAATGTCTCAGAAAATATCACAAAAGACTTTAGTTTTGATAAATAAAATTATTAAATAATATGCTTTTAGAACTGTTTATAAGCTACATAAATATATATAATTGAAAAGTTGCATGAGTTAGATTGAAAAGTTTTAGTAAATGTACATTCAGAATACAGAAAATTCTGGTCTTTCGGTCTCTGCTTTACTTTCCTACAGTGGTGGAGATGTCAGTCCCTAACAGGCAGCCATTCTGTTGTCGTATATATTTAAATGTAAGAATTTATGTTAAGAAGGAATATGCAGTTATAATGTTTTCATGACTATGTAGAACCCCACAAATGAAATTTAATCACTCTTTCACATACTGGCCCTACAAATATTTTGAGATATGTTATTTTTCATTTACTTTTTATTCTTTAGATGAGCATCCCTAGTTCTTCTAGTATGCACGTTATAAGGTTTCATTAATATCTTATTAACAATATTAATATCTTATAGTAGCATAGCCACTAGTAATGTAAAGGATATTTCCTAATGAATAATAATAATAGCAACAGCTAACATTTATTGAAGCCTTACTCCATGCTAGGTGGTATTATAAATACTTTATACATAGTAACTCCTCAAAGTGAACATACAAAATATATGCTCTTTTAACCCCATTTTACAGATAAAGGAACTGAGGACAGATGTCTCGCACAACTGGCCATTGATCATGCAGCTAGTCAAAGGGTTATATAAGTGTGAAATACACATTGTCATCTTTCCCACCCTCTGTGCACAGACTGTACTTTGTAATGACCCATTCAAACTTCACAGAGCTTCATAGAGCATGGTGTGGTACCTAATGTGACACCATTACTTGTCCTTGTTCTAAAGTTGATATTTTATTAATATTTTTAATGCAACCTGAATTTATATTTTATATTAATAACTAGAGTCCCAGTGCATGAATTCGTGCACAGGTGGGGTCCAGCTGGCCTGGCCCGATCAGGGCAGATTGGGGCTGGGCCTGTTGGGAGGAGGAGACTGGGGGAGGAAGGTTGGCTGGCTGGCCCACCCCAGTCAGGGCTGGGCTGGCTGGGGAGAGGGACTATGGGTGATTGGCGGGCTGCGCCCCCGATTGGGGTTGGGGGCCATTGGGGGTGGGGCTGGCCAGGGGTAGGGGCTGCAGGAGGCTGGCTGGCCGGCCCCACCCCCCGTTTGGACCAGTTCGCTGGCTGCAGTGGGCGTCATAGCGACTGGTTGTTCTGGTCATTACGGCATTCGGTCGCTGGCAACAAAGCTTCTTCCTTAGACTTTAGTTCCTGCTTTTTATGTAAGTGCTTGTTGTGAAGTGAGGTGCACTCTGCCCTGCACTTGTCTACTTAATGTTGTAACATCAGTGAGGGCTTGACCCTTATTGTTAGAATAATTTCAGCCCATCATTGCTGGGATCATGATTCTGGCATCTAAGGATTTAGTTAGCTCTTCCTTTTGTTGAGTGAATGATCATGTATTAAGTACAAGTTCTTTGCCATCATTCTAGGAATTGACCAAAAAATGTTGCAAGTAAAGCTTGAATGTTTATGGAGCCAAATGATTTCTTGTAGCAAGTGTACATTTCTAAATGCAAAATAAAAATGTAATGAGAATGTGGATCATAATTAACTTTGCATTTTAAGTTTATCACCTGTACCTGAACAAAATCATTGCCTTAGCTTTTCATCTGAGACTACCATGTCACCTGTGGATTCCTTGATTGAACTGCTAGTGATTAGACCTTGAGAAGCGCTGCGCTGGTATTTAAGAGGACACTCTTTGGTGTTAGACCTGTGTCATAGCTATTATACTTTTAAATTTTTTTAATGTTTCAGAAATAGTTGAGTGAAATACTGTTATTTCATGATGAACTATCCATTCCTAGTAAGGTGAATATCTATTTTTAAATAAACTTTCAATTTTGACACAATTTACATATGCTAAGTCTGTACCTAAGTCTGCTGTTTTATTTCGTGTGTGTGTGTGTGTGTGTGTGTGTGTGTGTGTGTATGTGCCTCTGTTTCTGTTTTCTTTCTTCTTGAACAACTTAGAATTTTATCTTGGTATACTTATACTATTCTTGAGTGTATCTCTTTGTATAGTTTTTTTAGAAATTGCTGTGGTTATAAAAATACACACATGTAATCATAATCGTCTAGTATCAACATTTTAAACCTTCAAGGGAAGTATGGCAGCCTTACTTTCATTTAGATTCCCTCATCTTCCCCACTTTTTAATACCATTGGCTTGAGTACCAGATGATGTTATAATTTTTGTTTTCTTCATCAGTTATTATTTAGAAATCTCAGAGCAAAGGTAGTGTGTACTCATATTTCTGCTGTATTTATTGACCTTTTCTGATGTTCCAGGGATTTCTTCTTTTATTATTTAATGCCTGTTTGAAGTGATAAAGGACAGCACAGAAATTGTTAAGGGCAGAGATCACATCCTTTTTTGTATTTGTAATATCAGTGACTAACTCAGAGCCTTTACATAGTAGGCGCTCAGAAACTATTTATTACAGCTTTTTTTCCAGAGTTATTTACAATTACAGAAATGTATGTGAGAATAAGAGTTTTCTTTTTCCTCGTGCACACATAAATCTGGCATTTTCAGTATTTCAGAGTTTGATCTACAGAAAGGCCAGTCTTACTCATCTTGAACCCCTAGCACCTAACATAGTAACTAGCTCAGATTTAATAATTGCTTCTTGATTAAATGAATATTAAGTATACCTTACTCATAAAAAGGTGGCATTACAATTAACTAGGTCATTTGAAGACATATTAGTTATATTTTTAAATACTAGGAATTCATGATTTATCTTCTTTCTCTTACAGCATCAAACACTTGGCTTGTTTCAGAAACTAAAGGTGCTATTGTTCAAGGTGGATATGGTCATACCAGTGTGTATGATGAAATAACAAAGTCCATTTATGTTCATGGAGGCTATAAGGCATTGCCAGGCAACAAGTATGGATTGGTGGATGATCTTTATAAGTATGAAGTGAACACTAAGACTTGGTGAGTAGACGAGGCCAAAAGTATGTTGGGAAAGTGTGTCACTGTTATAGTTTATATTTGTATAATAGTGGTGTTGATTACATATTTTCAGGGAGACATTCTTGGCCTTCTTTTATTGCAACTAATGATATTCAGTTATGCAGCAAAGGCACAAAATAGTAGATTTTCTGTGTAGCCAGCTTTGCTGTAAAGGATCGACTTTAAAGTGGGTTCTGATCCTGTAAGCATTACAGTTACTTGTGCTTATCGGTGCTGATGTTACATTTAATTCAAACAGGAAGTTTTGCTTACCAAACTTTTAGGATTGTTATTATCTGTCTTGGGATTTGTTCTACTTTGCACTCATATTTTATATTCACTTGTAAATTTTAAAACCATGTCTTCAGTTTTATTATCTCATTTCCTGTGAAATACAAAGCTTGTGACATTTAGCTAGATTTTCCTTTTGTTGTTATAAAAATGCTGCAGTGTACGTCTTATACTCGTCTGCTCAGGCACAAATGCAAGAGTTTCTCTAGGGTATGTACTTAACAATGAAGTGGTGAATCTGAGGATATTCATGTCCTCATATTTACTGCGTGTTGCCTAATTGCTCCTCAAGTGACTGTGGTAATGTATGTTTCCACCAGCAAGGTATGAGTGTCCCTGTTTCTCCTTATTCTCACTAACACTTGATAAGGTGGAAATATTTTCTTTCTGCCAGAGTAATGTGTGTGAATGATACTGATATTTTAATACATATATCCTGGTTACTACTGTGAGAAAGCATCTTTTCATGTGTTCATTTGCCACTTGGGTTTCCTGTTTAGTGAATTTCCTATTCATAACTGTAATGCTCTCTTTGTATTTGCAATATTATTATTTTTTTATTGATTGATTAACCAGGGAAGTGATTTCTTTGTGTCTTTTTTTTTAAGATACTACACATTCTTTTAAACTTTTAGCACACATTCCTTTATGTGAAATGAAATACAGTTTTTTACCAAATTGTGATTTGTTATATCCCCTTCAGTTTCAAACATATATTCTATTTTTTAACTTTATTTGAAGAAAGAAAGATGGAATTTAAAAAATTAAGACTTCTTTAGGTGACCTTGTTAATTTTCATTATTTTTAGTCTAATAAAATGTAGTATTATTCTTTATATTTTTATAACTATTAACATTAATAAAATATCTTTTTGTTTTAGGTAATCTATACATTACATTTTATTTCCTATTTTAATATTGCTAACATTTCTTATTGACTTTTTGCTATAATAAAAAGAGGAATTGTGTAGAAACTAAGGCACCATCAACCTGCTTAACATATTTTTGCATATATGACAGATACTGTGTCATATCAAAAAGGAAAAGATAACTGCTTCTGCAAGATAGAGGCCGCATAGTTCACATTAATAATAATGGGCACAGTATTGCTCAGGGAAAGAACTTATTAAAATGAATGGATAAGAGAAGTACGGGTATTATTTGAATGAAATCAAAATGAGAGAGTTAGTTGTTGTTTACTACATAATGAAATTTGATCAGATCTTACATGATTATTTACTTGAAAATTTCCCATAGTGAAATGTTGCATAGAAGAATATAATGATTAGTCTTGGCAATTTTAGCATATGCACAAGTAACACTGTATACTTGTCCCTTAGGAGAATTTAATAAAATAATTTGTAAATTATTTTGAGGACCTCATTACAAATATGTTATAGATACATATGATGCTTTACTATTTCCTTGGGTTCTGCTTTAAAAAAAAGATTTGTAACATTATCAGTGAGAACTAAAATGGTATTTTTCTGTTTGTAGCATTTTTAAAGTTTTTCTGTTTTTTATGTGCTTATTTTTCAAGTTTGCTACTATACATGGATTATAGTGTGTATCAGTTTCATTTGTCAAATATTATGTAACTTTAAAACGTTACTATTATGTGCCCATTGTACATACTAATTTTACATTTTTGCCACATCAAAAATGGGTTTATGGTTTAGTAGGTATAGTTTGGTAAATATACCACTGTGTTGAAATAATAGAAAATGTGTGTTTGGAGGAATTATATTTTATGGGTTATTTGAACTATTATTTCCACTGAAAAAATATTAGGAATTGCATCCTTTGAAGGCATCAGTTAACTATTAAGGAACTGAGAATTTGTGGATCAAGATCTAGGAGAGGTAGAATGTCCAGGGAGGTAAGATTGGCATTTTGTTCAACTTTTGTCCTTGAGACAATTGTAAATCCTGAAAACTGAGAAACTGATCCTGGCTTTTGTCAATCAATGTGGAAGAGCAAAATTGGATTTTCACATGTGCTAAGGAAGAGGGGTCTGGCTACATACTTAAGGATTAATCTGATCCCTGAAGTTCTAAATCTACTAGTAGGATAAGCTCACCTTGAACATCACAGTCTTTCATTGGATTATGGTGATCTGTGCATAGCCTAACTAGTTGGCAGAGCAAAAGTCAATTCTCGCTTGAGGAAGATAATAATACATAGAGCCTCAGATTATTTCTTCAGTAATATCATGTGCAGTATCTGGTATAAAATTTTAAAAACGCTTAGGAAAAAACCAAAAATTGGAAAAAATAGCTATTATAAACACACCTGAAGGACAACAGTGTTTTCTGAAATTTTAAAATGATTAGGAATTAAAATATAAGGTAGACAAGTAGAAACCTTTACTAAAAGAATCAAATGGAAATTATACCAATGGGAAATACATTAAGTGAATTAAGAATTCTTTGGATGGGTTTAACAGCAGTCTAGACATAGCCAAGGAGAGAATTAATGAAATGGAAGATAGGTCAAGGAAAACCCATACTGAAATACAGAAAGACAAAAATAAAAAATTAAAGAGGGAAAGCATTATAAGGAACATGTGGAAATGGTCTAACATGCATGTAACTGGAATCTAGAAGAAGAGGAGTGAGAAAATAATATACAACACTGTTTCAAGTCTTAATACTGATAATTTTCAAAAGTGACAAGACATCAAGTCACAAATGGAAGAAGTTCCATGAGCACCAAAGAAGATAAGTACAAAGAAGCTTATGTTTAGAAATATCACAGTAAAACTGATAATATCCCAAACAGGAAGAGAAAAATTTTAAAGAAGCCAAAGGTAATTAAAGGCATATAAAAGAGCAACACTTGAAAAAAAATGAAATCTAGAAGACACGGTGTCGTTAGGTGGCTAAAAAAAGCCATTAGCCTAAAATCCTACAACCAATGAAATATTATTAAAAATGATATTTTCTAGCTCTTTAAATGTGATGCAATGGGAGGTTGTTGTATTTTTTTTTACACTTATTTTTTCACAGCTATTTTATTGCTTTATTGTGAGTTTTTGTGACTTCTCTAAAAACTTAGCTGTCAGGTTTTGGAAAGTGAAACAGAAAAATGTTATAAATTTTATTAGTTAACTTAAATTTTAGTAAATACTGATGAACATGCTATTCATGATGTTCATCCTTGCTTATTTCTGTGCATAATGAGTGTCTGAAATCTTTTCAACAAAAATCATTAACTCTGTATCAAACACTGTATTAGAAATAATCCTAATACTTCCTCAGTAAAGGAGACAGATAACTTAAAATTTTATCCTACATGTATCTGTGGGAAATAATAGAAATACACACAATGAAAGAATAGTACAGCAGGGGGCATTTACTAAAATGAGCATAAAATATTTATATAGGTGAAATGGTTGTTGTCTTTATAACCAGCAAGATATGTTAAGAGATTTGGAATGCCTGGTTAAAATCACATATTGATCACTTAAAGAAATATTTATTTCTATAGCTTTACCTTTTAAGGTAATTTTGAGCCATGTAGTACTTATTTTTTTCATAGTGGTCTTTTATAAACTGGGAAATATTGCATATGGACAACAGGCTATATGAAAGCATACATGTATAGTTTCAGAACAATAATGAAGTAAACACCCTACCTACCCAAGCCAAGAAAGAGGACATTACAATATCCAGGAAGCCCTCATGTGCCTCCATGTTGGCTCTCCCTTCATTATCCCCCAAAGAGGTAACCATATTCCTATTGTATTAATTGTTTCATTGCTTTTCTTTATA
The DNA here is from genome assembly GCF_000147115.1 of Myotis lucifugus. NCBI lineage: Eukaryota > Metazoa > Chordata > Mammalia > Chiroptera > Vespertilionidae > Myotis > Myotis lucifugus. The sequence continues at coordinate 6,209,622 of NW_005871092.1, forward strand.
GGTTTTTTACCCTTCTGTGTGTATTTGCAAACACATCGTTAGCTTGTCAGTTTTGGAGTTTTGCATGTATTGTTTAACATTGCATGCTTTTCTTAGGGAGCTGTTTAAACATCAACTTTATGTTTTGGAAATATATTTTAATAAGGAGAGGCAGACAAAATGGAAATAAGTAAAATGTATCTTACATGATAATAAATACTGTGGAGAAAGAAGAAAGCATGGAAAGAGGATAGGGGGTTTTAGGTTGTTACATGTAAATAGGGTGGTACGAGAAGACATCACTGAGAACACATTTGGGTAAAGACATGAAGGAGATGAGAGGATGAGCCAGGCGGACACCTCAGGGACAGGGGTTCTGGGCAGAGAGGAACCTAGGAAAAAGCCGTGGTTGAGATGGGACTGTGCTTATCCTTTGGAATAGCCAGGGGGCCAGTACTGCTGGGTTAAAGGGTCTTAGAGTGGGTTGAGTGAAGTGGGAGAAAATGACCCGAGAGTGGGGATGGGGTACCCTGTCTTCCAGAGTCATAGGGGTCATGATAGAGATTGTGACTTTTACTCTGATATGGGAAGCCATTGGAGGGTTTTGAGTAGAGATGCGAAATGCTCTGACTTGGGTCTTTACAGGATCACTTTGGCTGCTGTGTTGTGATTATGATACAAGAGCAGAAGCAAGAGGACCACTTAGGAGACTCTTGCAATAATTGAAGAAACAGATGATAGTGTCTGGGACCAGGGAGGAAATGTGCAGGTGATGAGAATTGGTTGGATTCTCAATATATTTTCACGGCAGAGCTCAGAGATTGCATAGACTAAGGGATTGGGAATCGAGTGGAAGAGGGAAAGGAGCGAGAGTGGAACCAGGCCTTGGAAGACCTGAAAGCATGGAGTCGGCATTAATGGAGATGATGAATTTTGTCGCAGGAGTCGGTTTGGTGTGAAGGAAGATTTGGAAGCTCGGTTTGAGGTTTATTTAATTTGAGCTACATATTACACATCCTAGTGGATATGCACACTAGGTGGCTGGATATAGGAGTTTGGGCATCTGGATACTACGTTTCTGCTCGGAGAGATAAGGATGAACAATCAGAAAGAGACTGAGAATAAGCAGTTAGTGAGTTAGCCTGAAACCAGGAAAGCGTGTCCTACAAGCCAGGAGTGGGTTTCAAAGGAGAGAAAGCTTGTCAGGAGCTGCTGAAAGGCAAGGTGACGTGAGGATTAAGAAAGGCTCACAGAACCTGGCAAACTGGTGTTTTGCTGACCTCGATGGGAGAAGTTCCCGTGGAGTGTAGGGTGACATTCTGATCGTCCTGAGTCTGGTCAGGATGGGAGAAGAGGAATTGGAGAAAAGTATTGACAACTTTTCTGAGGAGCTTAGTTAGAAGGGAAGGAGAAAAATAGGGTAAGAGAGGGTCAGGTAGGTGAGGACAAGAGAGGTTTTTTCCCTCAATATTGGAGAAATAATTGTTTGTTGGCTGTTAGGAAAGATCAAGATGATGTTAAAAATACTGATGCAAGAAAGGGAAGAACTTGCTAGCAGGATGTACTTGAGAAAACAAGTAGCAGTGGGACTAGTGGACACAGGCTGGCCTCTAGGAGCCTAGACCAGCCGTGGGCAAACTACGGCCCGCGGGCAGGATCCAGCCCGTTTGAAATGAATAAAACTATATAAAAAAAAAAGACTGTACCCTTTTATGTAATGATGTTTACTTTGAATTTATATTAGTTCACACAAACACTCCATCCATGCTTTTGTTCCGGCCCTCCGGTCCAGTTTAAGAACCCATTGTGGCCCTCGAGTCAAAAAGTTTGCCCACCCCTGGCCTAGACAGTTTATTCATAGGATTAGGAGGACAGGTAGGTTATATGAATGCAGTTGCAGATAAGTGGGTAGATGGATAAGAGTTTGTGGACGTTTTTTTTTATTCTTAGTGAAATAGGAAGTGGGATTATCAGTTGAGAGCGAGAATGGGTGATATTTATTAGAAGACTGAGGTTGGATGGGAGAAGACAAAGTCCAGAATGGTCATTTAGGAGGGAGGAAGGGTGAATGGGTTAGGGAAGTATGATAGGGTTGCTGGCAGAATTGTCCTGTGTGAGATACCCTTACTGTGGGAACATAGCACCTTCAAAAATTCTCGATTCCCCTGTGGGTGGATATTTGGGCTGTGCCGGTTTTTGCTATTATGAATAATTCTAGTGTACATGTTCTTATTTAATCTTGTTTCATATACAAGTTATTGAATATTTTTGCGGGCTTATTTGATCATTTGTTTTTGTTGATTTGAGTTACTATGTGGCATCATTTCCTTACGTTAACAGAGCTTTGCTTCCATCCCTCCCTTTATGCTCTAATTGTCAAAAACAGGGTGGGCAAAAGTAGGTTTATAGTTGTTTATATGGAAAAAGACATGCAGGTTATGATGATTACGATAGCTTTATTTACTCAAAAGAACATCATCACATCTCGAAGCTTACCTTTGCCCACTCCTGGTATATTACATTTCTATATGTTACAAGCTCAACAGACCAATTATATATGTACTGGTTTATCACAACTGCTTTTCAAATTTATTAGGAAAAGAACTGTGCATCCTACTTTGTTTTCTAATTACATAATTGCCTTTGCCAGCACTCTGCATTGGAATAAGTGATTGAAGACTGAAGAACTAACTTCTTTTAGTGTCTTGTCGGCAGACATTGCCTTTAAGCTTGTGAATGTATTTGTAACATAATTCTGATATTTATAATAGCTGCCTTGAAGTGTTTTTTTGCTCATCCGACATCTGGGCCCTCTCAAAGGCATTTCTGTTCTCTTTCTCCCTCCATCTGGGTCTCACTTTCCTTCTTCGCTGGGTGTAATAGATTACCCTAAAAACTAGACATTTTAGATAATATAGTGTAGCAACTCTAGATCCTGATTCTGTGACTCCCCCACTCCCTGGGGCTGTTGTAATTTTATTTGTGTAGTGACCTGGCTGGACTCTTTTAGCAAAGTCTCTTTCCTCCTCCAAATGCATCATCCTGTGATGTTGCTCCTGGGAGGAGGCAACCTGGGGGGGATGCACACAGTCTCCCTGGGATGGCGGTAACTTCAGCAGGGCTCCTTGACTCCCCCCCTGACTTCCCGTTTAGCTCTCTGTTTCTGTTTGTGTCACATCACCAGACAGCCTCCACTAATTCCTCATTGATTGCTCTCTTAGTTTCAACCAGCGGTTCTCAACCTGTGGGTCGCAACCCCTTTGGCGGTTGAACGACCCTTTCACAGGGGTCGCCTAAGACCATCCTGCATATCAGATATTTACATGACGATTCATAACAGTAGCAACATTACAGTTATGAAGTAGCAACGAAAATAATTTTATGGTTGGGTCACAACATGAGGAACTGTATTTAAAGGGCCAGAAGGTTGAGAACCACTGGAACTTTCAACAATGCTTTGGGGCATAAATTGTTCCACAGTCCATTTGATTTCAATTTCAGTCCCTGTTGGGCTCTTATTAGCTGTCCTCATCTTCCTTTCCCCATCCCTCCTCCTTCAGGTAAACTTTTACCTGGTCTTTGAGCTATGGTTCTCATGGAGCTAGCAGCCATCTCTTTAACTGCTACCCAGGAAAACCTCCCTGGTTTGTGACCGTTCCCTTAACTTTCCCACCCTCTCTGTTCCATATCAAGTCAGTTCTCTTGGGAGAGCTCTGTGCCAGTTTGTGGAATTGTAGGTGGGATTAGTAACCTCTTCCCGTTGGTGTGACACCACTGCTCTTTGTGCGGGGCACTGGGTCGGGGTGGTAGCCTTTGCTCTTCTCAGCTGGCCTCTTTGGCAAGGACCTCTGCCCAGTATGTGAGGAGGGGTGAAGACTGCGCGGCCCTGGTGTTCTTAGCCTGCTGGGCCTGGTGTTTAGCTGCCACCCTTTGGGTTAGAGGATGAGCACTCAGACCTCTCATGCTTCCTCCTTGAGTAGAACTGCCACCCAGAGTTGGGGACATGAGAAGCATTGCCATCTCCTCTCCTGTTAGATCCAGTGGCCTGGACTAGGAGCTGAGGGTGGAGGTTTTCTCTGTTCTTCGCTCTACATGCCTGCTTGGGGGGAACTGGTCTGTGCTGGGGGGATGTGGGGGGGAGGATGGGAGCAGGCAATGGGTTAGAAATAATGGTCTGTTATTCTTATTAAAATTTAGTAGATATTCTTGAGTAAATATTTATGGTTGCTCTTAGTAAAAATTTTTGGACCCTTAATGCTTGTTTTTTTATCTTTTTGATGAATTATAGTTCTTTCCTAGGGGAGAATGTTTGTTGAACTCCTTATATTGCCATGCTGGAAGTCTGCTCCATATTTTTTAACCATTAATTGGTATTATAACCCATGGTTTTTGATATACTGTATATATCTTGCTAACTAGATTATACGTACTGTTTACATTCTGATTCTTTGTACCAGGGATTTATTTAGGGCATTTATGAAGCATTGATTCATATCTTTATGTACCTTTATTATATATCAGCTCATTCAGGTGAAATATGATGGTGAGAATATATTGGTAGCATTTTTTCTCAGTTGTACTTTAATTAAATAAAATAACATTTATATTATTTGTAATGATTCTCAAAAATCATTGTGATTTTCAGTTATACACAACATATGAATGTAGCTCAAAAACAATCTTGAGGAACAGAATATACATATGAATACAAAATATATGATTCCATTTTGTAAAGTACAAAGACAGCAATGCAAATCTTTGCTACATCAGAATAGTGGTTACTTAGTTATGTTCATCCTGTGAAAATTCATTGAACTTTAGACTTATGATAGATCTCCTTTTCTTATGATATATTATACTTAAGAAGTTAAAGGTGTATTATGGGATCCATATGAGTTATGTAGTTTTAACAATATAGTTTAGAGTAAAGTTATTATATTTAATTTTTTATTTGGTATTTAAAACTGATGATATTGGTCCTCTAGTTTTAAGAATACGTGTTTCCTACTTTTATAAATGAAAACAAAACTAAAAATATAAATTATTATAAAATCATTAGCAATTATGTTTAATATTGTGCTTTGTCAAAGCATCTTAAGGTACTATGAATCTGGAAATATCTTTCTAAAAATATGAAATTTAGAGGCTGTTTATATTTTTTAAAATACTAAGTTTAGAGGACATATATATTAAAAATTGAGCATGTTATTTCACACTTCCAAGGAAAATTCTATATGCAAATTAGATCCTTTATATAATATATATATATATATATATAGAATTAGGGAGGTCTTTTTATCTTTTGTAATACATTTTTAAATTTTATCCTGTAGGACTATATTGAAAGAAAGTGGGTTTGCCAGATACCTTCATTCAGCTGTTCTTATCAATGGAGCTATGCTTATTTTTGGAGGAAATACCCATAATGACACTTCCTTGAGTAACGGTGCAAAATGTTTTTCTGCCGATTTCCTGGCATATGACATAGGTATGTATCTGTTAGGATTGTACAAAGTAGGAAATATCAGAATTTTTTCATTTGGGATTCTCAAATACATTACTTGATAGCATGTGTATATGCCATTTTAGGGAGATAAATTCAGTGACACCATGAGTGGAATTCTCTCTAAATCCAGCATAGTAGGAGTATAAAGCCAGGAGAATAGTTGGACGGGGGTGAATCAGTGGTGGAGACAGGGGAATTGAGAAGCCTGGGTTTGAATGTCTTTGTTGAAGGCTCTTCTATATCATATTACTACATGAGCACTATATCAGTCTATTTTGTTTGACTGTTACCATTAGTTTTGATAAAGGGTAGATATAGAGCACTAACAAATTAAGTTATAAATAGTAGTAAAGCAAGCATTTTAGATATAGTGGGGATAAGTAAAGATTCATTTAAACTAAACTCAAAAGATATATGTACTTGATATAGAAAGCTGATAGAATTAGAGAAAGGAATATAGAGATAGTGGAGCTAAAGAAATATGATTTTGGGACAAAATGGAAACAGAACTAGGAATGGAAGTAATGGAATAATCTTTTGCAGAGAACCAAAATACAGTGCATTAATACAATTTAATTTTAATTCTGCTATCTCTAGTCCTACCAATTTCTGAATATTAAATGAATATATTTATTGAAAGACTAAATTAAGCTATGCAGTAGATTATTGTAGTGAAAACATATCTTCTTTGTATATCATATTTTAGATAAAACCTAGCTGATATTTAAAATATAGTTAGTAATACTTTAGAGCACATTTCATTGATGGTGTAAAGTAATATACCAATTTTAAGCTGTTAAGAATCATTTTGATAAGTAAAAATAAAAGAGACCAAAGAATAACACATTCAATAGATGTAAGAAGTATACTTTTGCTTTTAAACACCACAAAGGCACATAATCTACTTTGGAAAATTATTTTAAGTGGTAGCATATAAAGGAAATTAAGACTCTAAATAAACACTATGATTTAAAACTATTATAAGTTCGTTTGGAAGAAAGTAATTCCTAGTAATAAAGTTATGTATGCATTTTAACTCTAAGCTATGAGTGTCGTCTGTGAGTAATCTTTATAAAGAATGTTTCTTCAGGATTTTTAGATCCTAAATAATTAAATATTTACTTTTTTGAAATAATAATTTGAAGAGATGATTCACGATGGAAACGGGATTGTCTCGGCCTTTAGAAGGCTTATAAATCAGCCTGGGATCCAAAAAAGCAGAGCAGGTGAAGTACCGAAGGAGGCTGGCTTGCGAGCTTTCACTGCTGGCTGGGCTGTCGACATACTGCTTTGCCTGTGGTGATGAGACAGTAAGCTTAGTTCTCTGGGGGTAGATGAAAGTTTTGTTTGCTTTTCTTATAAGAAAAAAAAAAACAACAACCATAGGAAAAGTGTAGAATTTTATTGTTATTAAAAATCTGTAAAGTGAGATTTTGAACTTTTAATTTTTGCAGAAGATTTTAGAAACTTCCACTCACTTTCTGCACTTTAATGAAAAAATTATTAAGCTCTTTTTATAGTTTATATATTGGGAACTTATTTTAATTCCTTCCATAGTGTTTGTGGTTATCGTATTCTAGGCTTTATGTATGAAAAAAGCTTGCTGAGGTGGGAAAACATTGAGGTGTTAGTTTCAGAGATGGAGAGAGGAAGAGAAGGAGAAAGGGAGGGAGAGAGAGGGGGGGGAGAGAGTGAGAGAGAGAGGGAGAGAGAGAGAGAGAGAAAGAGATCAGATATCTGTATTCTAATCACTCTTTACTAAGTGTCTTCTGAGAGCTAGGCACTATGCTAAGGGTTAGGGCTTTATATGCTAATATCTGTAACCTCTCTAATAACCTTGTAATGAGGTGTTAAACTTATTTCCAGAATATTAAGCTGAAGAGAGTGAAAGGCAATTAATTGCTCAAGCTATGTGGATAGTAAGCAGCGGATCTAGCTTTTGTAACTACTAAAACTTGTGCTAGTCTTTCACTTGAATATACTGTGCTGTTTGGTTGGGTCCAAAGTATATTCTTAATTTTGGTAACAAATTATCAGGCACATTATGTTTAATGATGTTTCTTAATACTGTGGAAAGATAGAATCAAATATCAGTTTCATTTTTCAAGCAAATGTTCAGATTTAAGGAAGAATAACATATTTTAAATAGCATTATAATTTAACATAGGATTTTTTTTTGTGCCCTGTGCTAACACTAACAACAAAAACATAACACAAGCATACAATTCAACATAGATCAATATTTTTATTTGATCTCATTTGATTATGTCTGTTGAGTTCCCAATAAATTTCCCCCCTGAAATCTGTATTTATTCTTCTTAGTTTTGTAGCACCGAATGTTGGGATATTTTCCTGGGAAAAGTTTTTCAGATTTCAGGATATGCCTTCTAAAGTAATTTGTTTTCCTTATGCAGTATATTTTGTGGAAATAAAATACAGTCATTGCATAATGAACCCATAAAATAAATCCGTTTTGAAAAGAAAGAAAAGGCCATCTTGCTAATTTTTCTCTGTGGTACAGTGCCCTAGGACTTTAATTTTGGTACAGTTCCCTAGGACTTCTGTGGCATATTTAACTGGAATGCACCTGAACACTTAAGCTGATTGCCTTGTGTTATATCATGTTTAAACAAATAGGAATATTTGTGCTTATACTAATTTTTCATTGCTGTAAAATGTACTATTTCAACCTTACTGCCACAGTAAATTTTAAATAGTGAATAGTGTTAATCTTTGAGGATAACCTTGCCCTCATAGTTCTCATTACATTATATATGCTAGATGGAGAAGTACATGGTGGTTTTCAAACATGCCTGTATCTTGGCATCTCATTTGAAGGTTGTAGGGGAAAAAGCTATATAATTTGATTCTCTTACGTTAGACACTGGGCAGCTACATTTTAAAAAGTGACCAGAGTGCAGCTGCTAAGGGCCATGGCTGGTGAGCAAGACTGGATGGGTTATAACACACACCATGATGTACTACTTAATCTTCTAGTTTGTGAATCTAGCTTGAAGTCAGATTTTAAATCTGAAAACTTTAAAATGTTTGTTATTGTTAGTGGTAATATTATTGCACTTGGTTGAAGGTTAAAATGATCTTCCTGGTAAAGATAACCTTCTGGTACATAATGAGGCTAAAGGTGCAATGGGAAAAACATACCCGCTGAGTTGGTCATTAGACATATTTATAGTTTAAAACCAGTTGGCTGTGGAGAGTAAATATTGTCATAAAAGTTGGTTTGCTAGGGCCAGTGGGTCAAAAGGAATCGGGAAGTTTGTTTTTCACACCTCCTGAGTGTCACTTAGGTGATTTGATGGAAGATTTTAACAGTTTACAAGTGAGAGAGTTTCATGAATTGAAACACTTTAAAATATAAGTGAATTTTGAGACAATGTTTTAAAAGTAGAATAAATGACGACCAAATAGGATTTATTCTAGGAATTTAAGCATGGTTCAATATAATTGATTACATTAAGACTTGTTTATTGAAGTCAACAGGAAATAACATTGTATGTTAAAACCCTGTAAAATCATTTCAATTAATATTGAAAGTCAAACAGTGATGGCCACTTTGCCTAGCAGAGAGTAAAAATTACATAACTATTTATTGAATGAGTGACGGGAGACAAAACTCAGAGAGAAACTCTGAGAACGCGATAATTAGAGTTTAGAATACTTGGCAAGGCTTGACCTACTGGGGAAAAACCCAGTGAATCACCATCATTAAAGGGCTGGTGGAAAAGTTTTTAGGCAACATCCAGAAATTTGGTTTTTATTACAAAGGTATTCAAATGGTTAATAGATTTTCTCTACATCCATCTACTTTTGAGTCTTGTACACATAACCTTTGGTTATTTTTAGCATATTTCAAGTATGCAACTAAGATTGACTTATGAACTTGTATTAAAATGTGTCCTTAAAGCATTACAGAAGTATATTTTCATGAAAAACTATGAGTCTTTGTAGAGAAGTTTGCCAACGAATGTGCATTTTCCACTTGTACTGTATGCATAATGATGAAATAAACCAGTATCTAAATTCCAGTGCCAGTTCTTAATGTAATTATGTGGCCCCTCATAGGTCAGTAGTCTGACAGCACAACATTCTGATTTCAGAAATTTGAGTTTGCGAAAATAGTAATTCTAATTTTTTGATTTTATAAGTATTGAGTGTACAGTTTGTAAATTAATATTAGCACCTGGTAGCACATGTTTTAAAAATAATCTGTATTCCAGAGCGTATATTACACTTTGTTCTTTATTCCTGTGTGGCTTTTCTGTGGTTGTGGAATGGTATTCCTGTCAGTTTCCATGATGTCAATAACTGTGTGGATTTTGCTTTAATTTGTCCAGCCTTGAACTCTTTATGAGGTGATAATGACCTGAGTGCTCTGGAGACATATTTTCGCCTTGGAAAAAAACATAATTATAGGTTGTAGTCAGACAGATTAATAATGTAAGAGACTTTCGAATGTAAGAATGGGAATAGACTGCATGTAAACAACTTATATTAATTTAATATTGAGCTTTAAGGCGTTTGATAACTTCCACATCTTACAGGAAAACCAATCTAAGTTTTATAGAGACTCCTGATCAAGAATGTGAAAACTCAGCAGCAGAATTTATCTTGCCCATCATTGTGTTTCGTAGTTATTGGAAAGGCTGGAAGGGATAAGGGAAAGTCGGTTCGAAACAACTGCTCTATCTTTCCCTCCCCGTTGTGTTGAGAATTTCTGGCAGGAGGGCAAATACCAGCAAGCATGAAATGCTGTGTCTATGGATGCAAAAACTGCTTCCCTCGACTAGCTTTTCATAAGCTTAGAAGTTAAATTCTTTTCTTCTCAGACAATTTTATGAGAGAAAACCAGTTGCCAGCTATTTTAAGAAGCTGTAAAGGAAAATGTGCATTGATTGTATTGTGTCAGTCAGAATGGGTTAGGTTACATTGTGGCAGTGAAGCACCCTGTCACCTTTCGGGTTCTCTGGAAAGCAAACCCTGGGACAGAGTTTGGTGTTTAGACTACTGATTAGGTCCTGGGGAAGGGGAAGGGGAAGGGGAAGAAGAAGCTGGATTGGGCAGAGGGAAAGATCAAGTCCACCTAACAGTCTCGTTGCCCATCAGAGTTGTTGCTCACGGGATGAAATAGGCCTGGACCCGTCATTGTGTGAAGGTGTGAGGGTCACTCCCAGGAGCATCGGGCTGTGGGTTATGAAATTCTCCAGAGCTGAAGCAATGTCTGCAAGTGCTGGTAGCTGGATGATGCGGTGATAGTGATCCTAGCAAAGGGGCAACACGCATTCCCTGAAGACGTATTTAGTCAGCACATCTCCATATTCAACATAATTCATTCTTGGAGCCACTCAGTCCACGTCTTCAAATACATTTGTTGTAAGCTCCTGGGAAACACCTAGATCATTGCGCTGTCTTCTGCAGCTGGGCTCAGGGCTGGCAACTGATAGTCCTCATGTCCCCCCTCCATTGTTTGTTCTACATGTCCCTTACGTCAGCTAGAACTTCTTCTGGCCATGAAAAGATGCTCAGCATCCCTAATCATCAGGGAAATGCAAACCGAACCCACAATGCAAGGGTTCCCATTTTTCCACATCCTTACCAACACTTATTTTCTGTTTCTGTGTTATCAAGAAATAAAAAATAAGTGTTGGTAAGGATGTGGAGAAATGGGAACCCTTGTGCACTGCTGGTTGGAATGCAAAATGGTATAGCCACTGAAAGAGTATGGAGGCTCCTTCAGATGTTAAGCATAGAATTACCATGTGATCCAGGAATTCCACTAATGCTAAGACTGTTGTCAAAGAGTTTACCACCTTTATTTTTTTGGCGGAGTTTTATAGTTTTGGGTCTTTCATTTCTGTAAATGGTGTGAGAATTAGGTCCAATTTCATTCTTATGCATGTTAGCTTTCCAGTTTTCTCAACACCTTTTATTGAAGAGATGGTCTTTTCTCTAATCGTATATTCTTGCCTCTTTTATTGTAGATTAATTGACCATATAAGCGTGGGCTTATTTTAGGGTTCTGTCTTCTGTTTCATTGACTTGTGTGCCTGTATTTGTGCCAGTGCGATGCCATTTTGATTGCTGTAACTTTGTAAAATAATTTGAAATCAGGGAGCATGATACCTTCAGCTTTCGTCTACATTTGCAAGATTGCTTTGGCAATTTGGGGTCTTTTGTGGTTCCATACTAAATATTTCATTTTGATGATTCTGTTTTTAGATATTCTTTCACTGAATATTATATATTTTAAGTTTGTATGCATGTATGTAAAGTTTGATTTAGTGATTTAACTTTCTATTAGGTTTGCCCAGTATTGACATTCATGCATTATTTTACTATATGAACCTTGGTTTATTTGGTAAAAATATGTCATTAAAATTGTTTTCCAATATGAAATATATACCCAGTTTCTTACCTTTCATTTTATTTATTGTCATATATTAATTTATTTGTGGGAATTGTAGATATGTCATTTTTATTTAAGGAATAATGCTAGTTTAATAACAATGCTAAATTATAGGTCATGGAAAATTAATGAGAGGCATCCTAACTTTAGGTATTATATCATTAATTTGGCCAGTGATTGTTATATAGTATTTGTCTTTATTTTTTATTTCATTTTCCTTTTGTTTTTCTGATCTCTTTTATTCTAGCTTGTGATGAATGGAAAATATTACCGAAACCAAATCTTCATAGAGATGTTAACAGATTTGGACACTCTGCAGTTGTCATTAATGGGTAAAAGAAATACATTTATCAGTTATACTATCCCATATTCTCTGTTATTCTTTTAAAAAATATCATTTGTACTTAATGGCTTTGGATTTTATGTATCCCTACTGTACCGTGGAGTACCTTTTGGGTCATTAACCATATCCTCCATTCCCTTTTGTTTAAATATATTTAAGGAGTAGGGGAGTTGTTAAAGGAAAGGTGCTGAGACAAAACTTCAGATACTTAGAAAAGAGTCATCTTTCCTTTTTTCCCTTTTCCAGAGATCAGATAATGAATGACCTCCTTAAAAAAGATCAAACTGAATTGATAGAAAGCTAGCCCCATATTTCTATAGAAGAGAGCAAGGATCTTGAGCAGAATTCATTTTAGTTCTGTCATTATTTAATGCATGAGTTTTGACACGTCTCTTAACCTCTCTGGACTTTAATATTCTTAAGTCCACTAGGAATTTGGAGTGGATGATTATTAAGCTACCTTCCTCCTGTAAGTCAGTATGATTTTTCTATTTCTGTAGCAAAAATTTGGTAATATGGACACAAGTGACAGTAAAAATATGCTAGCTCATTCATTAGCTTAAATGTATAATTCATAATGACATGCTTATAAGTTCATTTTATTTTACCATTTTACTCAAGTTACGTAAAAATTCCCCAATATGATACTAAAATCAGGTAGAAGTTAACTATTGTACAATGAAACTGCAATTGATATTAGTTGGCTTTCAAAATAGTAATAAATGAAATTCAGAGTGTAAACATATGACCTCTAGGCTTCTCTTTTGAAAAATTGTTTCGTTGATTTCTATTTTACTTCTCTTAAATAGAAGGTATTTTTGAAGCATTTTAAAAGAATACAAAAGAAATGAAATGAAAATACTGTTGTGAGGGACTGTAAAACTTCCTTGGCATTGGTACTACTAATTCAGTAATTGTTTGGGATTTTCTTTCTAAATTGAAATTTTGAAATTTTTTTTGATTATTGATTTTAGGGAGGGAGTGAAGAAGGGAGAGAAAGAGAGAGAGGGAGAGAGATAGATCAGTTTTTGTTGTTTCACTTATTTATACATTTGTTGATTGACTCTTGTACATGCCCTGACCAGGGGTTGAACCAACAACCCTGTCCTATCAGGGTGACGCTCTTAACCCACTGGGCTTCCTGGCCAAGGTCTACTCTTGCTTTTTTAAAAATTTTATAAGGGGATTGTAAAACCCTATAATAAGATCTCCTTATCTAATTTTTAAATTTTATGTATTTAAAAATTATAATTTTAGATAGCAATTCTAAAGTGTGCCTTATTATCTATATACTAGAGGCCCAGTGCAAAAAATTCATGCATGGTGTGTGTGTGTGTGTCCCTCCTTCAGCCCGGCCTGCATTCTCTCGTAATCTGGGACGCTGCATGCACCAGTGACCATACTTTTCATACAGGTCAAAGGCATCTTGCTGTTGTATGGGCAGCTACATTTTTTTTGCCCTGATTATAGAAAGTAGTACATAACATGATCCTCTGAGGCAGTAGTACCATTTTCCCCATCTTCTGGGTGGAAAAACTGAAGCAGAGAGAAGTTAAGTAATTGGCTTTGTCACACAGTTGTAAGTGTCAGAATCAGGGCTGACCACAAAATGTGCAAGCCAGAGTCCATGCATGTCAATGCTGCATTATCCTGTTTTTTTTCAGTGTTAGAGTAGCTTGCCAGGTTTTAATTTTTAAATCTAAGAGACTGTTCCCAATATATAGGGTAGGGTCCTTAGGCCTGGCCGGCGATCTGGTCCCTCTCGGGGCGACTGGCAGGAGGGGCAATCAGGGGGCCCTCCACTGGCACCCACCTTGGCTGGTGGCCTGGCACCACCACTGGCCGGCCTTGCCCCCATTGCCACTGCAGGTTGCCTCCCTCTGGGGCGGGGGGGTAGACGTTCAACACAGGAGCTGTCCCCAACTGGAGAGTGTCTGCCCCCTGGTGTCAGTGTGCATCATAGTGACCGGTCATTCCGCCAGTCGTTTCATCCTTTGGTCGCTTTGCATATTAGGGTTTTATTATATAGGATTGCTGTTATCTATTTCTAAAAAAAAAATAGTTTCCTACCTTGATAAAATGACATTCAATATATATATAAATTTATTTATAAAACTAGTACATTAAACAGTGAATTTTGTTAATATTGCTTCTTTAAGATTCTTGTTTTGTTTTTATTAGGTCCATGTATATATTTGGAGGATTTTCCAGTGTGCTCCTTAATGATATCCTTGTATACAAGCCTCCAAATTGCAAGGCTTTTAGAAATGAAGAACTTTGTAAAAATGCTGGTCCAGGGATAAAATGTATTTGGAATAAAAGTTACTGTGAATCTTGGGAATCGGGGAATACGAATAATATTCTTAGAGCAAAGTGCCCTCCTAAAACAGGTAAATGTTGTTTTTTCCCTTTCCTTTCCCCAGTCTCTGGCATGAACTTCTCTACTTGCCTAGAATCAGAAGTGTACCCTGCTTATAAGAAGTACCTTAGTAGCCTTCAGAAATAAAAAATGTATAATCCTCTGATTAGAAATCTAATGTTTGAACTAGACAGCAATTAATAATTTAATTTCTTTATTAACTATCTTTAGTTTTCTTTTTAAAATTCTGCATATAATATTACATATCAATATTTTATATATAACATCATATATATGAATTATTTTCCTATGTAAGTAAAAAATGATTTCAAATAATCATTTTTAGGAAATATTGTGTGCTTCAAAGAAATAAAATGAAGTAATTTATTATGCATTTGGTATTTTTTTTCTTCCTGAATTATTGCCATGCCAGATTATGAAGTTAAATTTTTTTCTTCAGTTTTGATGATGAATGTTCCAGTGTAATATTTTGTATAAAATATTGAATCAATAAATCTAACTTATGAAAAATTACTAGTAAATATTATTTATAAATGAATGACTAGGATAAAAATTGTTAAATTTTCTTTAAATGGGTGAGTTTTGTACATTTGCAATGCTACAGTTAACAAATGTATTTTCAAATTTTGCTAATCTTTAACTCAGATGTCTCCAAATATCTTTACGAAGAATGATAAACAATATTCGTTGTAATATTTTCTTTTTTATCCATAGTAATATAGTTTGCTCACTAAATTACCCATGAGTCTTTTCTCCCTCCTCCATAATGTATACATTTTAACTGGCTATAGGATCCTGGTAGATTCAGTAATTAAGATGAGGGCAGGAGGTATATAAACCCTGTAACACAATTAATTAACTACAAAGTTGACTTCATATTGAACTTTTTTTATATTGATGGTCATATTTACGGTTTAAAAATGTCTTACTGGTTCTTGAACAGATGTTAAAAATGTGTGAATCGAGACGTGTGACATTTTCTTTTTTTTCATCCTGATGTGTTTCTGTCTCCCGCTTGTATTGCAGCTGCTTCTGAGGACAGGTGTTACAGATACGCAGACTGTGCCAGCTGCACTGCCAATACCAACGGGTGTCAGTGGTGTGATGACAAGAAGTGCATTTCAGCCAACAGCAACTGCAGTGTGGTCAGTACTTACGGGTGACGTTGTTAACGGTGCTGCTTTATAATCGTTAGCTTACCAGCTATTCGCACTGTAAAATAATCACTTTACACATTGAGGCACTTGGAAAACACGTAGGGAATCGCTCTCAGGATGTTGTCAATTCACTCTGTAGTTTGTTGCTTGGCTTTGTCAGTGTAGGGTCCATTTTAAATGCAATAACTTACTTCTCATTGGGAAAATTCTTACAAAGCTGATTATAAAAGGACTATTAACTATAAACGCTGTCTTTTGTGATGGAAATAGGATTACATAAGTAATTATCTGAAATAATTTCCAGAGGGTTCTTGCAGACATGCATTAATAGTGGTATGGGGTAGTGTTTGTTGATACACTTTGTGTGCAAGTTTAACCTGGGGTATTGATAGTGGCTGTTTGCCTTTTATCTGTTTTGAGACCAGTGGTTCTCAGCCAGAGGCAGTTTTGTACCCCAAGAGCCATTGGGCAATGTGTGTAGACATTTGGGTTGTTATGAGTTCACTGAGGCTGCTACTAGCATCTATTAGGTAGAACCTAGGGATGCTGCTAAATGTCCTACATGCATGAACAGACCTTCCGCAAAATTGTTATCTGGCTCAAAATGTCAATAGTGATGGGATTAACTCCTACTTTAGGTAGACTATTGAAAAAACCAAAAATTAATATTTATGGCAGATGAAAATTGATTAAGTGCAGCAAAAATTTACCTTTTAAGTGGGTAGTAAAAAATGCCCTATGTTTTTTAGATATTAGCAAATTGAAAGAAAAATTTAAAAAGAATTAAAAAGTGTATTTAATTGGATTAAAGTTTCCCAAATTGGGCTATAGCTTAAATAACTAAATAACATGCATACAGATTTTCAGCAAAATACAATGTATATTTTTCTGAATTTTTATTAATCAACGAAAGTATCAACTTGTTTTTACAGATAGCAGGTAGTGGTAAAAGGTAAAGAAAAGAGGGTTTGAAAACTAAGTAAAAACTCTGTATCATCTATAATTTTTCTCCAGTACCAATCATAGTTCCAAACATTAAGTTCTATGATTCTAGTCTACAATATTATTCAAAACTTAAAGTGGAGGAAAATTTTCAGTTATTGACTCATTGGGTTGAGTCCTTTTGCTTTCATACAAGATGGGGCCAAAGTCGGTTTATAGTTGTGAGTATGCGAACCACGGAGTTTATTCTTGTATTATTTATTAATTATTGTATTATTTTCTATACAAACAACTGGAAACTGACTTTTGCCCCACCCTGCACACATTCCAGTGGGGTAAGTTTCTTTAATAACAATACATACTTCAGTGTTATTTGTTTAATGTTAATATGACATGACTCTTCTTTGAAAATTTGAATTACATTTTTTATACGTGGATTAATATTCATCTAATGAGTTATTTTAGTGAGTCATGTGGAAATACAAGTCAAGCATGGGCATAAGGGACTAAATCAGAGAATGTTATTAGATAAAAATTGCAAGCAGATTTTATTTACAGCTGTGTTGAATAAACCTGAGTTAATTTGTGTTTAGACATTAACACTCAGTGAAAATGGGCATATCTAAAAAAATTTGTTAAATAAGTTGCTGTCAAGTATATTCATTTTATAAAGTGTTTTTTTTTTCTTTATGTTTTGTTTTTGATAATGTGTTAACAAGGAAAGCAGTGGGTAAGGTAGTGTAAGTGAGCAGATGGTCCTCACTTGTAATTTAGACTTTGATGTGATGTGTCTTTTAGACAGTTTTATCACAGTGTCTGGTGATGAAGTTAAACCAAATGCTAATGAGTACAGAAAGGTCTACGAGATTTTAGTGTAAATGATATCTGTTGATATCCTACTTCATTATTTAATCATATTTACTGCAATTTGCATATATTTTGCTCTAATAGTTCAGCTAGCCTGCTTACTTCTCACATATTTTCACTTTGAATTTATATCTATGTTAGAGTGAAGATCAATATAGTAGTGGTTAGTCCTCATAGTCTGGTTTATAATGTACGTACATCTGCTTCATTAGACCCCAAAATGCCAGCCATGTTTCAGAATAACAGTCAACTTCCTTCCATAATTGATTAAATTGGTGCTGTGTGTAATTGAAATGTAGTTTCATCTATTGTATTGGTTCAGTGCCAATAAATGACTATATTGTTGTTAATGAAGAGCAGTATAGTTACTTGGATGGTGACTCTAATTATACCATTGATATTCTAAGGGCAGCCTTAATCTGTTATTCTTTCTCTTATTCTAAAATGTTCTTTATCCATTCTCTTGGTCATTTTTATAGGCTATTCTATTTGTCAGATTATTCAAGTAAATTTGTTTCTCTTCAGTTAGGGGGCAAATGTTTGGAACTATAATGATTATATAAACCAACACTAAGATCTATTTATTATATGAAAACAAAAAGGTATGAATTAGATTAAATGACCAGAAAGTTAATATGTTTCTAATGAAAATATGGTTGAGTAAAAGTCACAAAGTCATTTGAAATTTTAAAAATTATATCTTTTGTTATATTTTTAGGATGAATAAAGATAAAAATGAGTTTCTATGTACTTTATATGTTACCTTATAGTATATGTAATTTGCTCTGAAGGAATTACTATCTTCGGAATGGAGATGACTGTCATGTGTTTTATGTAGGAAAGTATAATAGTTTATAAATAAATGTTTGGTGGGGTGATATTTAAAGTATGTAAGAGGATGAAAATTGCTTTTTACTGTTTTTATATGTGGGATAGTTATAACTAAATTTTAACTGTTAAAATCACTGGCTGAAAAGAAATATTTAGCTTCCTTATTTGAGAAAGCCTGAGGCACACATTTGTACCCACAGAGAAAAACAAAAGTAAAAATAGGGCCAGGATATAGCATTAAGTCCTTTCTGAGTTTTTCTCAAAGAAGAGTTACAGAAAGAGTTAAGCTAAAAATGTCAGTGTCTGATTTTCACCAGGTCGGTTTTATCATAGCTGTTGTTAATATGTGAGCGACCTGAATCTTGGTGTATGTAGGGAGCTACCACTAAAGTTCCTAACCTTTAACCTTTTAGTGCTGGAATTAGTTGAAATATGATTACATTCTATAGTAGGATTGATCACAATGTGACTTTTGCAGGTTGTTTGCAGCCTGGATAAAAGCAATGTGACAAATACAGGAGAAACATCAATTAACCAAAACCAGTATTTAGGCCTGTGGGAGTAAAATTAGTTTGTTATTGAGATAATAATTTATCTTTTTAAATTGTACTGAATTCTAATAAAGCATCTCTTAAATTTTACTACTTACCATTTCTACTTCTTTCCCAGGGATTTGTATGATAGTTTCATTATGACTTAGAATTCTTTCATGTGATCATTAAGAGACATGACTTTGTGTATTGACCTTATTTATTGAATTGGAAGCCTGTTATCAAATTCAATAGAAAATGTTTTCATTAGATGGTTTCTGTTTCAAATTGTGTAATTTGCCACATTTTTTTTCAATAAGCACACTGCCAATTCCAAGAACTGTGGTTTAAATAAATTACTATTTATTTATTTAAATAGAGATTTTGATTAAGTAGAACAGGAGTCAGAAATTTGTACTTTAAAGTTCATCAGGTAATTTATATACACTGAGGTTTAAGAATCATTGCTGTACAAAGGTGAAAAATAACGTTTTATCTTTTAACTTTCTAGTCTGTGAAAAACTACACCAAATGCCATGTGAGAAATGAGCAGATTTGTAACAAACTTACCAGCTGTAAAAGCTGTTCACTAAACTTGAATTGCCAGTGGGATCAGAGACAACAGGAATGCCAGGCTTTACCAGGTGAAATTTTCAGTTTGGTAAATGAGTTTTACAGTCCACAGATGAGTAACATTGTAGTAAAGAGCTTTGAGTAAGAACATTCCATTTTCTAAAATTAAATCAGTAGCACATAAGCAATAATATTGGAGTAGTAATAGCATTGTTTCTGCAAGAATATTTGTACATTTACTTCCAATTCTTTTAAGATGTTTAAGGTTTCTTGTATTATTTTTATACTATTGACTTGATCAGAATTCTCTTCCAGTTTTCAAAATTTATATCTTAGCATAGAAAATAATAAGCACTCCTATTGAGTGCCAAATTTGAACAAATGTTGATATTTTGACATTTGATTTGTTTTTTGCCATTTTTTAAAATTCTGGGAACTATTTTTTTACTAACTGCTTTTTAAAAATTATAAATTATAACATTTATAATAAATATGTGATTTAATGAGAATCTGAGTTGCACAAATGGGAGCAAAGCTTATTTTAAAAATCAATTTCAATTTAGTTTTTACAGTTAACACTCTTCTTAATAGACCCCAACTATGATTCTTTTTAAATATACAAGAGAAGATCAGAAAATTAAAAAGTAATATAGATATTTAACCAGTTTCATGTTCTTGTTATACAGATAAACTGAGACACGCACACTAGTTTAGTGACTTGCTCAGATTGCATATCTTGTGAAGGCAGAAGTAACTATTAACTGTGTGTTCTATATCAGTTCAATTTTTTGCCTTTCCCAATCCATGCTTTTTATTTTTTCATAAAAATTTTCTGAAACTATTCAATTTTAAAATGTATTGGAAAATTCCATCCCAGGATGTATGTCTTTCTTACAAGTTCATGTAATTAAGTAAAAATTAGATTGCTTTAAAAGTATCATTGAGATGTTGGAATGTTTGCTTATTCAAATTTTAAACGTTGTTTACATACTGACCTGTAGTGTTTTTAAATAGTGATATAGTTAGGTGTGTGTTCACTTTGAGAAAATTAGAGAGTAGGAATGCACTGGGCAGGATTTGAGAAGCAGTAGTGAGATGACACTAAACTTGAAAGTAATATTGATTTCTAAGTGTTAAACTCTAAAATCGACATATAGATCAATAAAAATACTTACAAGTCTCTTTAAGAAGACAGAGTAAATCCTGGGCTAAAATCCTATTTGACTGAAAGGAATGTGTGTAAAGGAAGATTGCTTCAATAAGAAAGGAATTTGGTTATCAGTGGAGGTTTTCAAAAACAGTAGCACAGTTATATTCCGTAGTCCCTACACACTCATTGCCCAGGAAAAGACTGTGGTTTGGTGTAAGGGCTCCACTTGACCAGGCTAATATTTTGAAGAATAATAAGTACAGTACAATAAACACAATGGAGTATTTGATTATACACTAACTTCCTTGTTCTGTGTTCATATTTACTGAGCAATCAAGTGGGTATATATACAGTGTGCTTTTCTTTTTACTCATCTCAAGGAAGTAAATCCTAAATGGAGGGCCCAGCTATAGCAGTTGCACTCTTTCATTAAAATTTGTGAATTGCATTTTTTAAATTGATCTCATGTAAACGTGGCAATTTGAATTTATCTCACTAAACTCATTTACCAAATTAACTGCTATCCCTTTAACTCTAAAGCTGAGTTGATGCTCAATACTACAAAAGCCTTAGTTTAGCCCCAAAGGCCCCTGCTTTGTTTTTCACTTGTGTAGTTTGTCAATCAGTTATTTTTGGCATCAGGAAAAAAAGCGGGGGGGCTGGCAAAATAATATCTAAATCCTTCCTTGATTCAGTAATGTTAGAAAAAGCCATAATTTAACTTTTAAACTATTTCCTTAAAGTGATTGGGACTTCAAGATTCTAGAACACAGGAAGATTGCTGTATGTGTAGCCTGAAAATGAAACCAAAGGTGTTTTACACAGTCTTATTAAGTGGTAATTAGTTTATTGAGGGGTTACTATGTTCCAGGCACTGTGTCTTATTCATGGTACCCAAATTAATAGAACAGCAGTTATTAAAGAACAGTCTCCTGTTCAGGGACACTTTAGCATGTCCATGAGGTCAAAATAATAATATTGAGATATTATTTGCATTTTAAATTCTCATGCATGCATTTACTATGGAGTTTTCCAAAGCTATGCAATATATGATTTCAATAGATTGAATGTAGAAGCAGATGTGAGAAAACAGCTATATTAAACAACCATTAAAGAGATTTGCACAAATGTAAAACAATGCTACACTTTTCACTATTTTATTTGGAGACTATAGTTAAAAAATTAAATATATTATTTATTTAAAGGTATAATATTTCTTCTGAACATTTTATAGGGAAAATTTCAACTATATAGAAAAATGGAAGGAATATTAGAGAGGACACCCAATACCCACACCCTAGATTCTGCAATGACGTTTTAAAAGCTCTACTTAATCCCTGACCTCTCTGTCTACTCATCCTTCTGTTTATCAGTACATCTTAATTTTTTGATGCCAGGGCCCTAATTTGAACTCTCAGCCACTCTTTCTCAGGGAGAGATTAGGCCTGAATATGGCATAAGGGGCAAAACATCCTAGAAGCTGGATGTATTTGTAATTAATTTTATTTTGTTTGTTTTTTTTAAAAAATTTTTTCAGTTTCAGTTTACAGTCAATGTTATTCTGTTAGTTTCATGTGTACAGACAGCATAGTGGCTAGGCAGCCATGCACTTCACAGAGCCTTCCCCCTGATATTTCAGGTACCCACCTGGCCCCACTCATAATTATTACAATTTTATTGACTATGTTCCCGTGCTGTCATTTACATCTCTGTGACTATTCTGTGACTACCAATTTGTACTTTTTGAGCCCTTCATCTTTTCACCTAGTCACGCAAACCCGCTACCCTCTGTCCAACTGTCAGTCTGAATTTTAAATTATAATTTTAAATAAAACAATTATATCTTGAAATGATCAGCTTCAATTTTTATGTGGTCAAAACCAATACATGTAAAACGGGGAAAGAAAAGATTAGTGGAGTCCTCCAGAGTTACTGAACCAACATGTTTGAGAACAGCAGTGCTAGAACAATCCCTAAAGGCTGCACTAATGCATCCAAGGCTGAAAGGGCTGGAGGCACAGAGCTACTTAATGTGATATGGAAACTAAAATGTAGTCAGACTTTATAGATCAGGGTGTTAAGGAAATACTGCTTTGTTAATTAGTGTACACTAGTGCATACCTTTGTATTTATGAATCTGTGTTTTATTTTTATTTGTTTATTTTTTAGTCCTCATCTCATGAGGATATTTTTCCATTGATTTTTAGAGAAAGTGGAAGAGAGAGGGAAAGACAGAGAGAAATATCGATGTGCGAGAAACACATCGATGGGTTGCCTCCTGCACGAGCCCTGACTAGGGCCCAGGCCGGGGAGGAGCCTGCAACCGAGGTACATGTCCCTGACTGGAATTGAACCCAGGACCCTTTGGTCCACAGGCTGATGCTTTATCCACTGAGCCAAACCAGCTAGGGCATGAATCTGTGTTTTAGAAAATTGGTGTACTGTTTTAAGTTTAGTTTGAACTCTAAGGATAAATCACTATTACTGAATAGTGTGTTTAAACTTTAGAAAGACCTTAAGAGCTGTGTAAAAAGAAATATTAAAAATCAGATTACAGCTTCTTACAGAAATATAATGAAATGAGAATTTTCTCCCTACAAATATAATTAAAGAATCAAAGAACCAAGCTTATATCAAAATAATATACCTGGACTATGGAAATTAAATTGGGAAGACAATTAGCTACAGTCATAGGAATAACTTTGAAATTGCTTTGTTATATGCTGTTTATTTTCTTATTTGAGTGCGCTTGTATTTTGTAAATTGGACATTAGGATGTAAATATTGTAATATAGTAGTCATTTTACTTGTTAGATACCATATGCCAATACACTAGACTTACAGAGAAAAGTTAGCAAATAGTCAACATATTTTAACAGATGTTATGGAGCTATACCTTTTGTTTAAAATTGAAGAAAAAATTAGGCTCTTCTGTTCCCATTATGTACTAATTTATTAGACAAATTTTGTCCAGTCTATTGACATATTTAAATACTTTATTGTTAAAATTATTTAACTAAATACAGAAATTCTATTTAGAATTTTGAAATAAATGAAAAAATGCACATGCTTTTTCGTAATCTAAAATTAAGATGTTATTTTTTTCTAGCTCATCTTTGTGGAGAAGGATGGAATCATATTGGGGATGCTTGTCTCAGAATCAATACCAGTAGAGAAAGCTATGATAATGCAAAACTTTATTGCTATAATCTTAGCGGAAACCTTGCTTCATTAACATCCTCAAAAGAAGTAGAATTTGTTCTGGATGAAATACAAAAATATACCCAGCAGGTAACAGCTATACTTACTTTTATTATGTAAATAATCTGATAATACTATAATTATTGGCAATGAATAGCCGTGTAAAATAAATATTAAATAAATTATTTTTGTAATTTAAGGCATTACTTATACTAAATCTTGGAAGTAAAGTGGAACTGATTTCAAAAGTGAACTGGTAGAGGACTCATTTAGTATGTGGATTTAGTAGTAAGGTTTTCTATATTACTCATCTCACATTTTGCACAGTAAACCAATGCATTATTTTATGAAGAACTCATATGACTAAATATACTGAAAAAACAGGGCATATAATGTAATAATTTTTTTGAAGTATTATTATTTTATAACTTGAAAAACTCATAATAAAAACACCAAACATTGGCTACATTTGTATATATGTATATTTTGTGCATGTGTATGTGTGCATTGTGAGTTAAGTTTTTGAATTATGCTATTTTTCAAGATACTGACTTGCTTGAAATAATACACTAATGGTTAATAGGACTAAAATCAATATTTAAGGTAGGTGGAAGATAAATGAAAAGTTGGAAACAGTTTCAATTTTCTAGAGAGTTTATGGAAAATATTTCCATACAAGATGGAATATGGTATCAAAATATCATTTTATAAGAAATTTCTAAGAAGAATTGACACTATTTATTTTCTCTTCTTGGAATATTAACATATACTCAATTCCTAGGAACATTAATAAAAAATTTGGAAATAATTTATCAAATCTATTTTGAAATAACCTTACAGTTCATATACTTCTTGAAATGCTTTGAGGGCATTTTAAAAACTGAGGTCTAATTGATATATATTAGTTTCAGGTGTACAACATAATGATTCAATATTTGTGTATATTGTGAAAATGATCACAACAAATCTAGTTAATATCTATCACTATACATAGTTACAAAATTTTTTTTCTTGTGATGAGTTCTAAGATATACTCCCTCGAAAACTTTCAAATATGCAATACAGTATTATCAACTATAGTCAACCATGCTGTACATTACAACTCCATGATTTGTTTTATAACTAGCTGTTTGTACCTTTTGACCCCTTCACCCATTTTTCCCCCCAACCCCAGTCCCTGCCTCTGGCAACCACCAGTTTCTTTGTTCTCTGTATCTATGAGCTTGTTGGTTTTTTAAGGTTCCACATATAAGTGAGATCATATGGTATTTGTCTTTCTCTGTCTGACTTATTTTACTTTAAAATAATTGACTAAATCCAATTTGTTTGAGAAATACCAGCCTTATGGTTGAAGGATAAGATGTATATGATAGGAAGGGTGTATGTCATGGAGGAAAGATGTTTTGATTGATTGA
The DNA here is from genome assembly GCF_000147115.1 of Myotis lucifugus. Lineage (NCBI taxonomy): Eukaryota > Metazoa > Chordata > Mammalia > Chiroptera > Vespertilionidae > Myotis > Myotis lucifugus. The sequence goes on from NW_005871092.1 coordinate 6,234,920, forward strand.
TTGATTGATTTTTCTTCTGACATTTTTTTCTTTATTTTTCAAAGGTAACATTTTAAAAATGCTTTAACTTATTAAGGAATACTCTCTCATACATTAAAAGAATCTCTTTGTAGTCCACCTCTTCTCAGATTGCACTTTGAGAGATAGGCATCCTTCAGTCATGTTTCCAAGTATTTACAGGCATAAGTGGAAACAAAATTATAGTTTTGTTTTTATGAGTATTCTTTTACCCAAATGGTACAGTGTAAATATTGTTCTTTAGTTTATTTTCCTCACTTAAAACATGTCTCTGGACAGCTTTTCATTTCGTTTTATTTATTTTAACTTTATTTTTATTGTTGACACTATTGCAGATGTTCCCTATTCCCCTTACCCCCTTTGCTTATCTCCACCCAGTACCCACCCTCCTTCCCCTCTGGCCATCACCTCACTATTGTCTGTGTCCATGGGTTATGCATATATGTTCTTTGGCTAATCTCTTCACCTTCTTTCATCCAGTCTCCCCCCCCTACACCTTGCTCCCGAAAGCTGTCAGTCTGTTCAGAAAAATGTAACAAGGTATATTTATAAAGTTTTATTTTTAGTCATATGGGTCATACAACATAAGATCTGTTAATATTCATTAGAAACCAGAAGCTTCGTATCTTTAATTATAAAATTCAGAGACAATTCCCAGTGACCCTTTGGAAAGTAGTCCTACTGAATATGTATCACCTATGTAGACTTTATTGGTAATAAATCCACATTGTTTGAGTTATAGCAAGTACTAGTATTTGGCATTAACTCTCTTGCTTTTTTCCTTGTTTATAAAATATATTTTTATTTCTTACACTATAATCTTGAAGTGTGCTATTTTAAAAGTGGCATATTTCAAGGATACTTGTTTTAATTGTTCTTTTTTTCTTGCCTACTAATGTACAGCATAAAGATTGGGCTATTTTTTTGGATGTGTGATGTACTTAGTTTCATAGTTTGTGGACTAGCATTCCCTGCAAATGAAGAATGTTCTGTTTCATTAGAAAGCTGAGCTTTAGCAAAATTTTAAAGGTGGGAACTTCTGCAAGGTGACATTCCATTAAGCATATCTTTATAGAAAATGAATTATATCCTGAGTCACTGCAGTTGTATAAACTGGAGATAACCCTACCTTGGCAAATAAAGATCAACAAATTCATGCACTTTAAAGAGATATCCTGGGTCAGATGATCATTTACTTATCGGAAATGGCTAATGAAATGTTGCCGTGATTTATGGTGTGCTGTTGTAAATTTTCTCAATATAGTAATTTATCTTTCATTTTCAACTGCCTGTGCAGTTCATTTACTGGGTAATAGTTACTTTAAATGTTTTATCAACTGCTTCATTTTTCTGTTCTTCTCTTCCTTGAAGATTCTTATCATGATGAGTTAGGGAGTAATACTTCATTTTAAATGACTTGTCTGTACTATGAGTAGTTCAGAAATATAGGCAGTGTAGCTGTAAAGGGAAGCACAATCATTAATCTGAAATATCTATGTTGGATTGACTCCTGCTGTTATTATCAAGAACTGTAAAAATGTTAGAGCTTTTTTGTTATAAAAGTACCTTTTAGATTAATGTATGAAATATATGAGGATCACAAGGCATAGCAGCATGTGTATATTTATAATTAGAAACGTTATTTATTAAGTATTGTCTGTGTCTCAGAAATTGGATGGTGGAAAGTAACTATCTCTGTTCTAATGAACTTTGTTTAGCAAAATTTATTGACTACCTACTGGGTGTACAGTACTCCACTAGGTTTTAAGAAATCTACTGTCATAGTGAATATACATATTTTAATTTTATTTAAGAAATATTTGTTGAGTGTTAACTATGTGAAGTGTATTAAATTTTATTATAAAGTGTATTTATATACTTGACAAATTTCCAGACCTATGGCCACCTTTATAAGCTATCTATGAACATTTGTGCAATGTATTTAAAATGCATACTGGATATATATGTCTTATATTTTGTTAAAGAATTAAATGGAGACACAGTCCATAATTTAAAAAAAAGGAAAATGCAGAGTTTTGAAGCACGTAACATTATAATATAATCTTATTAGCTTCGTAACTTAGAAAAGAAATATATTATCTTCTAATTAAAGTGGAAGTGTTTTCGAATGATGTTAAGAAATTAATAGAATGGGAGTTTTCAGTGCTCATTTCTCACAGAAACATGATTTAAACAACCATGTATATACAAAAATATACCTTTACAAGGGTATAGCTGGTCTACATATTTTCAAATGTAATTTTTAATGTCAATGTACTGTTTTCTAAGGAATATGACAGTATTTTACATCTAACTGTTTTTAATGTCCTCCTTGCTATCGTTTACAGAAAGTAGCACCTTGGGTTGGCTTGCGCAAGATCAACATATCCTACTGGGGCTGGGAAGACATGTCTCCCTTTACAAACACAACACTGCAGTGGCTTCCCGGTGAGCCCAACGATTCTGGGTTCTGTGCATACCTAGAAAGGGCTGCAGTGGCGGGCTTAAAAGCGAACCCTTGTACGTCTATGGCAGATGGCCTTGTCTGTGAAAAACCTGTTGGTAAGTAGTCTAGTAGACTAGTATTTCTTTAAAACATGGTCCCAACCCTCTCTCCACCATCCCTTCCAGAGTGTGATGGTTTGTGGGCCTGGAGTAACCTTGGCCATCTTCTCATGATGCTGATCCCCATGTAGATTTGAAATTTATCCACATTCCTCACTTACTGCTAGTGACCTTAGCATTAACTTGTGAAAAGAATACATTTTATTGTCTAAAACAGTCTTTACTTTTTTGGTCGAAATAGTGAGATTTTGAACATATGGTTATAGTTGATTATAGTATATTAAGAATCTATTCTTAATGTGTTAATGTCTTTTACTTTTATAATAATAGCCTTTGGAAGAAAGATTTGTCTTTAAGATTAACAACTAATTTAGAACCACTTTAATCTTACATATCTGGTATTTCAGTTGAAAGGTAAAAAGAGGCATTTTTGTTACATTTTGTGGAATGGATTTAATTAAATGAAGTAAGAAAAGAATATTAAATTATTTTCTCTTTTTAAAGATTGTATGTTTTGTTGCAGTAATTTATAACAAAATTTACAAGTTTAACCACATTTTTTCAGTTTTACTGAGATATAATTGACTTTTTAAACCATTTTCAATGTAGAGTTCAGGGTCATTAAGTAAATTCCCCTGTTGTGCATCTATCAATACCATTAATTCCAGAACTTATCTTCCCAAACTGAAACTCTATACCCGTTAATCAGTAAGTCTTTAAACCGCTGTTCCCTGCCCCTGACAACCACCTTGTACTTTTTGTCTTTATGAGTTTGACTACTCTAGGCACCTCATAGGTGGAATCATAAGGGTTATGTCCTTTTGTGATGCTTATTGGCCCTAGCACAATGTCCTTAAAGCCCATCCATGTTGTAGCAGGTGTCAGAATTTCATGTCTTTTCAACCCATTGGATGTGTACACCACATTTTATTTATCTGTTCATCCACTGATGGATACTTGAGTTGCTTCTCCTGTTGGCTATTGTGAATGATGATGCTATGAATATAGGTGTACAAATATCTGTCTCAGTTCCTGCTTTCCCGTCTTTAGCCAGAAGTGGACTTGCTACATCATATGGCAATTCTATGTTTAATTTTTGAGGAATTGTCATGCTGTTTGCCATAGATGCTGCACCATTTTACATTCCTAGCAACAATGTACAAGGATTCTGAGTTGTCCACATTCTTGTCAACATTTTAAAAAAATAGTAGTCATTCTAATGGGTGTGATAAATACTATATTTTAGGTAGAGATTTTATAGTAAATTATTTTATTTTTATTGTTCATATAAGCAGCATATTCACTGACAGGACATTTGCTTTGATAAGGTACATGGTATTTAGCTAATAGATAGAATAGTTAGGTCATGTATTAGATTTATATTTATAGTTTTTAAGTTACACATCTTTATGTACCTTGTAAAGGATTAAACATTCCTAGAAATTATAAATTTTAAAATAAATTTAAGAAGTATTGACATATCTTCACTTTTTAAAAAATTACTGCATTTATTGGGGTGACATTGGTTAATAAAATTAAGTAGGTTTCAAGTGTCCATGTATATAATACATCATGTATATTTTGTATTGTATAGTTCATTTTTAACCTTATCATGCCATTATTGCTTAAATTTTTATTCCTCACTTGGCTTAATGGAAATAGTCCCTGAACAGCAAACCCCATTCACTTGTGCCAAAATACATTTACAAATGAAATAATTATGTTTGTTGGTTTATTTCAGTTAGTCCAAATCAGAATGCAAGGCCGTGCAAGAAGCCGTGCTCCTTACGGACCTCGTGTTCCAACTGCACCAGCAACGGCATGGAGTGCATGTGGTGCAGCAGCACCAAGCGCTGCGTGGACTCCAATGCGTACATCATCTCCTTCCCATACGGACAGTGTCTGGAGTGGCAGACCGCTACCTGCTCTCGTAAGTGCTTATGTACAGGGACTGGTCATTCAACAGTGACTTCAGTCACTATTCTACGATGGGCAGAGGAATTAAACATTTGAGGAAGTTTTAAAAAATGAGAAAAAATGGTGTTACAGCTCATTTTAAAACTTTAGTGCTGTGACCTCCTGATTTATATTATAGTGTCATTTTGAATTCCACTAAGTATCTGCCCCAACCTGTTAACATTTTGCGCATTTGTCATTCCCTGACTCTGAGTGCATGTTGCAAACGGCGTAACATTTTCAAGGTCACAGATTGCTTTGCTGTGTTTCTTTAGTGTCCTTCAACCTAGGCCAGTTCCCATGAGTTCTCTGTCTTAATGCCTATGGTATTTTTTAAAGAATCTGTACCAGTTGTTTTGTAAGTTTCACAATTTGGATTTGTCCAGTTGTTTCTTCATGATTAGATTCAAATTAGCCTTTTTTAATTATTAGATTCAAGGTAAGCATTTTGGGCAAGAATATCATATCCGTGGTGGCACAGCTGCTACAAAGGCAGGCTTATAGTCTGGGTTGTCATCACAAGGTGAGTGGTGTCAGCAGGGTGGTTCTGGGCTGGCAGGAGGAGATCCTGGCCCCTTGTTGGTGTTGTGTTTCATAAGGACTGTAGAATGATGGTGCTTCTGGTTACTGGGTACAGCGTGGTTATGAGAATAGCTTTTCTTGCAAAGACAAATTGCATCAGGATATCACTGCCAAGGGAATTGCATAATACCACTGATGGCACTTGGTGGCCTTGTAGGAATTTGAGACAATGTGTGGCACACCCCCTTTAGGGTGGGGGTCCCCACTTGGGTGCCTGGCCAGTCTGGATGAGGGGCTGAGGGCTGTTTTCAGTCTGGCCGGCGACTGAAGCTCCCAGCCTCTCCTTTTTTTCTTTTTCCTTTTTTATTCTGGGATTTATTTACCTTCTATAATTGAAACTTTGTTGCTGTCACTGGAGCTGAGAGCTGGCTTGCTGAAAGCAGGTATCTGGGGTTTGTTTAGCTTCTATAATTGAAACTTTGTTGCTTTTGGAGCTCAGAGCCGGAAGGCGGGGAACCTTGGCTTCCTCCATACTGGAGTAAGTGAGCCTCCTGCTCACTTCAGCTGCGTGGCTGCCGGCCGCCATCTTAGTTGGCAGTTAATTTGAATATTGCCCTGATTAGCCAATGGGAAGCATAGCGAAGGTACGGTCAATTACCCTTTTTGTCTTTTATTAGATAGGATATACTAGAGGCCCGGAGCACAAAAATTTGTGCACTCGGGGGGGTCCCTCAGCCCGGCCTGTGCCCTCTCGCAGTCTGGGACCCCTTGGGGGATGTCCATCTGCTGGCTTAGGCCCACTCCCCGGGGGAACAGCCCTAAGCTGGCAGTCAGACATCCCTCTGGCAGCCCGGCAGCCCTCGGGGGATGTCCACTTGCCAGCAGGGAACAGGCCTCAGCTGGAGTCAGACATCCTTAGTGCTGCTGAGGAGGCGGGAGAGGCTCCCGCCACCACCGCTGTGCTGGCAGCCATTAGCCTGGCTTGTGGCTGAGCAGAGCGCCCCCTGTGGGAGCACACTGACCACCAGGGGGCAGCACCTGCATTGAGCGTCTGCCCCCTGGTGGTCAGTGTGTGTCATAGTGACCAGTCATTTCCAGTCTTTCTGCTGCTAGGGTCAATTTGCATATTACCCTTTTATTATATAGGATAGAGGCCTGGTGCACGGGTGGGGGCTGGCTGGTTTGCCCTGAAGGGTGTCCTGGATCAGGGTGGGGGTCCCCACTGGGGTGCCTGGCCAGTCTGGCTGAGGGGCTGAGGGCCGTTTTCAGGCTGGCGGGTGACTGAAGCTCCCAACCGCTCCTTTTTTTCTTTTTTCTTTTTTTTATTCTGGGCCAGCTTTAGCTCTGAGGCCTCGGCTGCTGAAAGCAGGTTTCTGGCCTTTGTTTACCTTCTGTATTTGATACAATGTTGCGGTCCGGGTGGCTGAAGCCCGGCTGACTAAAGCCGGTTTCTGGGGTTTAGTTTAGCTTCTATATTTGCAACATAGTTGCTTAGAGTTGCAGCTGAGAGGCCGGCAAGTCAGGTGGGGAACGTTGGAGTCCGCCAGTCACTGGAGCAAGCAAGCCTCCCTGTTCGCTTCAGTGCATGGCTTCCGGCCGCCATCTTGGCTGGCAGTTAATTTGCATATCGCCCTGATTAGCCAATGGGAAGGGTAGCGGCTAATTACCATGTTACTATGCTTCCCATTGGCTAATCAGGGCAATATTACATGGTACGGCTAATTACCATGTTTCTCTTTTATTAGATAGGATATATATTTATATATATTTATATATATTTGTATATAATTTATTACTGTACTACATTATGTTGTATTATGATTTATGTACTTCTTTGTATGTGTTTTATGTATATTTTATAATTAAAAAGGCTAAAAGGTAGGGAAATGGTACCCAAGCTCTCATGCTGTTAAGAAGTTTCTAAAAATTATTTAGAATTAGATCTAAATTGTTTTCTCTGCTCACTAATCTTTCTTGTATTTCATTCCCTCTTATCTGTGCATCTTTTGGAGAACAGTTTAGTAATTCTTTCTAAATATACTTGTGGCTGGAACCTTTTGAGTTTTGCATGTCTAAAGTGTATTTTCCATGTTCACTTGAATGAAATGACTGGAACTTGGAGTTCTGAATAATTCTTTCTGAGAACTTCTAGCATTCGACGTGGATGAGATTCTCAGACCAACTTAATTTCATTTCCTTGTGGAACATTTTTTTCTTTACTTTGAGAGCTTTTAAATTGTTTTCTTTATGGCTGGCATTCAAAATTTTGCATTTCGTTTAAATTCAGTTTTCCAGGAGTTGATGTGGATTTTAAAATTGATTATCATTGTTTTTCCATCTGAAGAGTAGTTTCTTCACCTGTTAAAATGTTCTTTAATGTCTGAGATTATTTTTTCTTCTATTTAACATATCCGCAAGAGTAAATAGTTTTTGGAATTTCTAAATATTTCAATATTTTTAAATTTACTTTTACTTTCAATTTTTTTGCTTAGGTTTTGCTCCATAGCATTTAAAATCATATGCCCTGTGCATTCTTGTGGGGAAGTGGGACATTGTACTTATCTCATTTGAGGTTTTCTAGTAATTGGAACTTGAAGGAAACGTCTCTTTGCAAGTGAGAAGCAAATATAGATTTTGCAGTATTCTTCAGTATTTTCCAGTTATGATATTGTGATAGGAATGCTAAAAATTCAGAAATTGAAGAAAAGAAATATATTTTAAGACAAATTTTGCCAAATGGTTTTTAAGAAAACTTTGCTAATAACTGGAATTATAAATAATTAATATACTTTAAGTAGTTAGATATTCTATTTGTGAAAATGAAATGCAATGGGATTATTGAAAGCAATAATAGAAGATTTAGTTCTAATATATAAAAGTTCAAACAAAAATGTAATTAAATGGATATGGTGAAAATGGAATAATAAGAAACATAGAATATAGTATACATCTCACAAATCTGTATTTCTTTCAATATTTTACAGGTTTATGTATATGCTCAATTTATACTTTTTATTCTTGGCAGTTAGGGAAGGTAATCTTTTGTTTAAATCAATTCTTTCTTTCATGAATTGTGCCTTTGGTGTCATAACTAAAACATCATGAAACCCAAGTTCATCTAGATTTTCTTACATGTAGTTTTGCTTATGTCACCCAGCTGTTCTTACATGCTGTCTGCTTTATCCATGAGAGCTCATAGCCTATTAATCATAGTTGTTTTAAATTCCTGTTCTGGTAATTCCAACATTCCTGTCATATCTGGTCTGATGCTTGTTCAAACTCTTGAATCTCTCTCTTTGTTTTTTTGCTTTTTGATATACCTTGTAATTTTTCTTGATAGCCAGATTTTATATATGAGTAAAAGAAACAGCTATAAATTGGCCTTCAGTTATGTAGTGGTGAGGAATGGGCGAAGAGAAGTATTTTATGGTTCTATGATTAGGTCTCCGTCTTTTCGTGAGCTTGTGCCCCATACTGTGAATTTCACTAGTGCTTCTCAGTTTCACCCCTCTCTTAGGTGGTAAAGGATGGCTGGAGGGAGCTGGAGGTTGTGTATTTCTCTTTCCCCGCCCACGTTAGAGTTGGGTATCTCCCTTTAATCAAGTTAGGTAGATTCTCCTAAACCCCACCTGTTCGGGCTCTGTTAAATCCTTTCTCCGGGCTTTGTTAAGAAGAACAGACTGCTCTGGCATATTTTAAAGTGGTTCCCTTTCCTCTCCTCCTGCTGGGATCACAAGGGGCTTTTTCTTATATTTACTTTGAGGACCTGGAGATAAAGTTTCTGGAGATAAAGCTCATAACAGTGTGGGATTCCTCCAATCACTGGGTGCCCTGGAGAGTTTAACTCTCAGAGGTGTCCACAGTCAGCTTCCAGCAGTTCCTCAGTCACAGGTCAGGTTTTCTGACTCTGACCCTGAGTCCTGCAGAGGTTACTTAGGTAAATTGTGATGTTCTCCAACCACCTGTCTGCCTCTCCAATTTAGGGGATAGTGGTTTACCCTATGACCTCACAACTCTGATGGATATAAGAAGAATTGTTGATTTTCCAGTTTGTGCTACTTTTTACTTTTTGTTAGGATGAATGGTGACTTCTAACCTCATTATCTGCTGGACTGGAAACCGGAAATTGTCAGTAATCATTTGATGACATAAATTCTTGCAGATTAATTTTTCAAATTCTTATATATTTCAAAAAACATTAAATACTTTACAACTTAATCTTTCAAAAAGCCAAAAATAAATAAAATAAAAATGATTGCTCTGATTACTTGTAGATCATACATAGTCTTTGTACCATCCATAATTTATGAAGCTTTTCTATTATTGTTTTCTGTAAGAAAAAGAAAAACCAATAGAGTCTGTCAGTTTTTGAGTCAGCATTGAAGGCTAAAGAATGAATTTCCTACAGGGTTAACATTAGTCACTTGTGTTTAATGACTCAAAGAATATTCTTTCTTTTATAATTTATTATTAAATAAATATAGGAGATGGTACTCATTTTCCACCTTTTTGCTTCCAATCTCTGAAATGCTTAGCATGCAACAAATTCCTAACAACAAATCATATTGTAATTGATGAATTTTTAAATCTAATATTCTATTATTCCTGCATGGTCCTCTGTATTGAATTCTTGATGTTCAGTTTTGCCATTGTTTACAGAAATCTTACTGGGTACATTTTGTACCCCGTAATATTAAAATACCAAGTGGCAATTAAGTTGTTATTACCACAAAGTGAAACTGAATCTGCCAGAAATCTACTAGAAGAAATTTTTCTTGGTGCCTTGTCCCTGTGTCACCATCTTCTGTGGATACACAATTCCCAAGACAAAGTGTGCCTGTTCTAGCAAAGTATCAGTACTCAAAGAGCACCTCAGCCCAATATAGGTTACTCTGATTATGAATTAAAATTTTTAAATATTACATATGAACTATTACGTGATGGCAGACTACAACAGGTTCATCCTTGGAAAAGGCATCCCAGTATTGATAGGCTTTCTGCCCTGAAAGTCAGAGACAGCCTGTCTGCTGGTTGCCTGACGGAGGCAGAGTATCCAAGTTCCATGTTCCCATCCAGATGGCTCTTTGGGTGGAGACTGAATTTTACTCATCACAGGACAGCCAAATACTAGCATCTTGGACCCCTGGATAGAGCATCGTCCATATGAGACAGTCCTAATGTGGCTCAGCCATCACAGGGATGGGCAGGCATCACAACCCTGACCATTCCCCGGCCGATTGCAGATTTTCCTCGAAGGCCTTCACTAGGCACAACAGTAGCGAACGTGGCTGTACATCACAGACGAAAGAAGTGTGGGCTGTGGGCTCCTCATGAGCTCCCCGAAGGCCCTAATCCTGGCAAAGCTCAGGAGACTTTAAGTTCTGACTTCATTTTTCTCCATGTCATAGTCACCACCATTTCTAACCCTCATGTCAGTCCATTTATCTCCTCATTGTTCATGATGAATGTTTTCTTTGCTTTAAGTAGTTGCTTTCTTAGGCATTATTACCAAAATGTTTAAACTACAGATGACCTTTTACAATCTTTTTTCTCAGATCTTATTTATTTCTTCATTAGCTTACAGTTCTACTTGAGTATGAAGTCATGTAACGTGTTTGTTAATGTTCCTGTCACACAGCTCAGAATTGTTCTGGATTGAGAACCTGTGGACAGTGCCTGGAACAGCCTGGGTGTGGCTGGTGCAATGATCCTAGTAACACAGGAAGAGGACACTGCATTGAAGGATCTTCGCGAGGACCCATGAAGCTCGTGGGAACGCACAGCAATGAGATGGTTCTTGACTCCAGTCTTTGTCCAAAAGAAAAGAACTATGAGTGGTCCTTTATCCAGTGTCCAGGTAAGAAACGTGTGATTGTAACAATTGCAGTTTTTCAGACAATTCAGTTTTTCAATCAAAGTGTTTTTTCAATTTCAAACCCAAGGATATTTTTTTTCTTTCTTGTAATAAAGATTTAGAAAAAGAATAACAAGATGAGGCTCAAAATTCAGAGATAAAAAATATTTTTCCCTATATCCACTTTGTTGTATTGATGGTATTCTGTTTGGAATTGTTAAGTGGGCTAACCAGATGCATTGCAAATAATTATTAGATTTGGTTTCATATCAGTTTTTAAGAGGAAATAATATTGGCTTATGCCTGTTTTTTATCCTAGTATTATATCTTAGAATTCAAAGGTAACTCCTAGGATTCAGTCAAACTTCATGGTAAGAATAGGAATTTTTCTCTCTAATACCTATGATGGAGTCACCTGGCCTCATTTTGAAAGTTGCCTTTGGTATTCACTACCATTCATTTTTGAAGGTCAATAATTACTAGATTTTAGGATTTGTTTGTGTTTGTTTGTTTTTTAGTCCATATTTTTGTTGAGTGCCTACTATGTGCTAAGGAATATTTTAGATGCTAGAGATACAACAAATAACAAATAAGTTTAAAATCATTCATGGAGTCTGTATTCATGGAGCTTGTATTCTCATTGAAGTTACGCATACACATATGACGTTAGATGGTGATAGGTGCTATTAAATAAAGAAGGCCAGGAAGGGTGAATATGGCTAGCCATTTAAAATAGGGTGGTGAGAAAAGATCTTCCTGAGAGGGGATTTGTAATAAACACCTCAAGTAGAGGAGGGAGAGAATACTAGGAGTATTCAGGAAAGAGTGGTCTAGAAGAGGAATCAACCTGACACAAGGACCAGATAAGATAGTTATTAATGACTGTGGTGGTTTTAACATATATCCACAAACTCTTTGGCACTCCTAACATAACACAGAAATCCACAGCTAATAAGCCAAGAAATTAGATAAAATGAAATAATGTTTAATGCAAGAGAAGGCAGAACAAGAGAAAAAATGAAATATAGAAGAGATGGGACAAATAGTTAACTAATAGCAAAACAACAGTTTTAAGCTCAGTCATTTCAATAGTTATGCTAAATGTAAATAACCTACTCACCTCAATAAAAGGGCTGATGTTTTCATATCAGCTAAAAGAGCAAGACCCAACTATAGGCTGCCTATAAGAAATCCATTTAAAATATAAAGACACACTTATTTTAAAAGTAAAAGAATGGAAACAGTTATACTATGAGGACATAAATCAAGAGAAAGGTGAATTGGCTATACGAATATCAGACAAATAGTTTCCAGAGCAAAAAAAAGTGTCCCTTTATAAAGATAAATGGGTAAATTAATAAAAAAGACATAACATTTCTAAACATATTCACCAATTAACAGACTTTCAAAACAGGTGAAGATTTAGTGGTGGATGATCAAGAATCCTCTTTTAATCTCCAGAGACATTATAGGTTACCACTTCCTACTTGGATTTGTGTGGCTGGTACTATACCTTTTATTTGTTTTCTCTTACCCCTGTATTTTTTTTTTGGGGGGGGGGTTTCTATTAATTTTCTATTGCAGTATTAAAAATTACCATAAACTTAGAGGCTTAAACAATACTCGTTTATAGTTCGCAGTTCTGTATGTCTGAAGTTGGGGCCTGGCCTGGCTGGCTTCTCTGCTCCAAGTCTCAAGGGCTGAAACCAAGGTGTCGGGCAGGCCGAGTTTTGTTTGGAAGATCTGGAGAAGAATCTGCTTCCAAGGTCATCCATAGTGTTGGTGGAATTCAGTTCCTTGTGGTTTTAGGACTGAGGTGCATGTTTTCCAGTTGGCTGTCAGCCAGTGACCACTCAGATTCTAAGGAATGCTTACATTCTCTCACACATGGCACCCCCTCCCCCCCCTTTATCTCCAACTCGCAATGTAGAGTCTCAAAAACTCAAATGGATCTCTCACACTTTTAATCTCTTTCTTCAAGTCGAGTCCAGTTCCTTATAAGGCTTCACCTGATTGGGCCGTCCAGGATGATCTCCCTTTTAAAAACTCAACTGGGCATGTAACATACCTAATCATAGAGTGACCATCCCATCACATGCACAGGTCCCTGCCACACTCAAGAGGGCACCATCATGTTTGATTAAATAACTGGGTACTGTAACCTAGCTTCATTGACACATAAGAGTATCGCATCATACAACTTACCCATTTAAAGTCTATAACTCAGTGGTTTTTATTATATTCACGGAATTATGCAACTATCACTACAATAAATTTAAAAAGAGGGAAGGCAGGGGAGGATGGGTGGGAAGCGATCAACCAATGAACTTGTATGCTTATATGCATAACCCTTGGACACAGACAATGGAGTGGTGAGGGCCTGGGAGGGGAGAGAGGTAGGGAGTGGGCTGAAGAGGTTAAATGGGGGGAAAAGGAGAATCTATGTAATACTTTCAACAATAAAGATTTAAAACAACAACAACATTTTTGCCATTCCCCAGTAGAAACCTGATACTAACAGTCTCTGTTGAACCCCCTCTTATTCTTGTGAGCCATAGGCAACCACTAATCTTTGTATCTCTATAGATTTGCCTATTCTGGATATTTTATGTAAATTGAATTATACAGTTGTTGTCTTTTGGGACTGGCTTCTTTTCTTATGCATAATATTTTCAAGTTTTATTCATGTAATAGCATGTCTCAGTATTTCACTTTTTTACCAAATAATATTCCATTATAAGAGTCTACCACACTTTCTTTATCTGTTCATCCCTTCATGTACATTAGGGTATTTCCATTTTTTGGCTTTTTGAGTAATGCTTCTATGAAGACATATTTTTATTACTTTGGGCATGGAATATCTGGGTCAAATGGAAACCATGTTTAACCTTTTGAGGAACTGTCTGTTTCAAAGTAGCTGCATTGTTTTTTATTCCCAACAGCAGTGAACAAAGGTTCCAGTTACTCCACATCTTTGCCAAACACTGTTTACTCACATATGTTGATTATAGTCATCCTGGCGGGTGTGAAGTGTTACCTCATTGTGGTTTTGATTTGCAATTTCTTGTTGGCTAGTGATGCTGAACATTTTTTAATGTATTTTTGGCCATTTGTATGTCTTTGGAGAAATGTCTATCAGATTCTTTGCCCATTGTTAAATTGGGGTATCTGTCTTTTTATTATTAAACTGTAAGAGTTCTTTATATATTCTGAATACAAGTCCTGTATCAAAAATTGATTTGCAAATATTTCCTCCCATTCTGTAGGTTATCTTCCCTTTTTTGTTTTTTTTCCTTTGTATTGAATTTATTGGGGTGACACTGGTTAACAAAATCATACAGGTTTCAGATGCACAGTTCTACAACAAATCATCTGTACACTGTATTGTGTATTCACCACCCCAAATCAAGTCTCCATCATCACTATTTATCCCCCCCAATACCCTCCTCCATCTCTTCTCACTCCCCTCCCACCGGCATTCACCACACTGCTGTTCGTGTACCTGAGTTTTTTTCTCTTTTGCTCACTTCCTGCCCACTCCCCACCCAACACAGCTATCAGCCTGTTCTCTATCTAGGAGGCTGTTTCTGTTTTGCTTGGTTGTTAATTTTGTTCATTACATTCCACATTTGAGTGAAATCATATTGTACTTGTCTTTTCTGACTGGCTTATTTCACTTAGCACAATGCTCTCCAGGCCTATCCATGCTGTTGCAAAAGCTAAGATTTCCTTCTTTTTTATGGCAGAATGGTATTCCGTTGTGTAAATTTACCACAGCTTTTTTATCCACTCATCTACGGATGGGCACTTGGGCTGCTTCTAATTCTTGGCTGTTGTAAATAATGTTGCATTAATTCTTTTGAACGAGTGTTTTGGGTTTCTTCAGATAAATTCCCAGAAGTGGAGTTGCTGGGTCATAAGGCAGTTCCATTTTTAACTTTTGGAGGTAACTCCATTCTGCTCTCCATAGTGGCTGTACCAATCTTCATTCCCACCAGTAGTTCCCTTTTCTCCATAGCCTGTCTTTTCACTTAAAAAAATTTTTTTATTTCAGAAAGTTGGAGAGGGAGAGAGAAATAGAAACATCGATGATGAGAGAGACTCATTGATCGGCTGCCTTCTGCACGCCCCCTACTGGTGATTGAGCCTGGAACCCAGGCATGTGCCCTTGACTGGAATCGAACCTGGGACCCTTCAGTCCACAGGCCACCTCTCTATTCACTGAGCCACACTGTCTAGGGCGGTTTTCACTTTTTTGATAGTGTACTTTGAATCACAAAAGTTTTTGATTTTGATGATATCCTATCTATTTTTTTATTGTTTCTTGTGCTGTTGGTGATACTCCTTTGAAACCATCCTATATAATAAAAGTGTAATATGCAAATCGACTGAATGGCAGAACGGCCAGTGGGCGGGGGGCGGGGCTGGTGAGCAGGCAGTGCCAGGCCAGCCAAGGGGCATGAAAATGGGCAAAGGGAGGGAATGGCGATGGGGCGGGGGGTGGCGACCAGCAGTGGCACAGGGGTGTTTGGGACGGCTGGCACTGTCCCCTGATCAGCCCGTCCTTTCGCCTCCTGCAGAGGGTGGCCGGGCGGCAATGGTGGGGTGATAGGGGTGATGTTGTCCCCTGATCCCCTGTCCAGTCGCCTCCCACAGAGGGAGGCTGGGTGGCAGCAGCGGCGGGGTGATGGGGGCGGTGCCATCCCCTGATCAGCCGGCCTGGTCACCTCCCACAGAAGGAGGCCAGACTGCAGCTTAGGCCCGCTCCCCGTGCACGAAAATTCATGCACTGGGCCTCTAGTGCATAATATAAGATTCCAAAGATTTATGCCTATATTTTCTTTTAAGAGTTTAATAGTTTTAGCTCTTGCATTTAGGTCTCTGACCAGTTTCGAGTTACTTTTTTTAAAAAAAAGACTCTACCGTGTTTTTATTTTATTTTATTCAACTTAAAGGAGGGGAGGAGAAAGGAAAGAAGGGAGAGAGAGAGAGAGAGAGAGAGAGAGAGAGAGAGAGAGAGAGAAAGAAGAAGAAGGAGGAGGAGGGGGAGGGGGAGGGGGAGGAGGGGAGAGAAGAGGGAGAAACATCGATTGGTTGCCTCTCCCACTCACCCAACCAAACTGGGGATTGAACCTGCAACCTGGGTGTGTGCCCTGACTGGGAATTGAACCATCACCACCTTTTGGTATATGGGATGGCACTCCAACTAATTGAGCCATGCTAGCTAGGGTCAAGTTACTTCTTACATGTGTTGTGAGAAAGGAACTTAATTCTTTCGTCAGAGTATCTAGGTATCCCAGCACCATTCGTTGAAAAGACTATTCTTTCTCTATTGAATTTATTTTTCATTTTGCATATTTTAGTTTTCATCTTTAGAAATTGTATCTTAGTCATTTTATATTTTCCATTTCTCTCTTTCTCTGTATTCTTGAGTATATGGATAACTCTTTTAATAATTGTTTTAAAAATCCTCTGCTCATTCCATCCCTGTGCTATTTCTTTGTCTGTTTCTATTGATGTGTGTGTGTGTGTATGTTTAGAAGTGTGTTTATTTACTGAATATGGATCAAAATTTCCAGCTCTGTTATTTTGTTTGGTATCCTGGACATTGTGATTTTTGCAGTTTATTATTAAATTTTGTTTTATTTGTTTTGGTGTGTTGAACTTTTTTCTGGCATGCAGGTATATTACATGGGATCTGTTTGATCACTTCAAAAATTGTTAAGGTTTGTTAGGACTTGTGCATAGCAGCCCTAAGTCCAGTGGGAATTCATTTCCACTAAGACAGTGCCTCTTTGTGGCCTCTGTTCAATGCTCTTTGCATGATGAGGCCTCTCTACTCTGACTAGTGGGAATGCAAACTGTTCCTCGTCCTATGGGAGTTGTTTTCTGGTAGTTCTTTCTCCAGCTTCATGGAGTTTCACATTATGTTCAGTTATTCGGTCAGAGAGTCAGTCCCCTCTGCAGATTGCTGTGTACATCTCTCCCCGGTAGTATTTTGTTCCACAAATTCTAGCCACCATGGCCTCTCTGAACTTTGATCTGTGTTTCCTCAACTAACTGAGATCTCTGGCCTTAGTTTGGGTTTCCCCCCCTGAGCTGCACACTCTAGTCTGCTTCCAGGTAGCAAGCAGGACAGTCCCATTTGTTTCCCTTTTCTCAGGCATGCCATTCCTGAGCTGCCTGTGAATTTCATATTTGCAAACTACATATTTGCAAGTAGTTGCTTCATATGTTTTCTTGTTGTTTACCATTAGAGGTCAATTACTTGAGCGATTAATCCTACATGGGCAGAAGGGGGAACTCTTCTATCAGTGTGGTGTTGTTGTTGTTTTTTTTTTTTTTTACAATTAATCTCTTGTAAACAGCCAGTAGGTCTTGATTATTTTTGTTTTGTTTTTTTAAAAATCTAGTTTGACAATCTCTGTCCTTTATCAGAGTGTTAGTCAATTAAGATTTAATGTAATATTGGCATTATTGAGTTTAATTCATACCATTAAGGTATTGATTTAAAAAATTTTCTTTATTTTTCTCTCTGTTGTTTGTTCTTCCTTTTGCCTTTTTTTTTTAGATGAATTGAGTTTTTTTAAGTCCATTTTTTATCATTTTCATTGGATTTTTAGCTATACCTCTTTTGTGTTTTTTTTAGTGACTGCTGTAGTGATTGTAATAGTCACCTTTATCTTATCACAGTCTACCTTGAATCAGTATTATACTACTTCATGTATAAGGTAAGAATATTACAATAGTGTAATTCCATTTGCTTTTTTCCTGTCCTTTGTGTAATTATTGACATATATTTTACTTCTACATATTAACCATACAATACATTATTATTTTTGCTTTAAACAGTTTTCTTATAAAGAAATGATAAAAGTCTTTTTTACTTGTCCATTTCCTGTGATCTTCATTTTTTTTAATAGAGATCTAAATTTCCTTTTGCTATAATATTTCTTTAGCTTGATGAACTTTAACTTAAATACTGTGTTTTTCAATTGTGGCATCAAATTATAATAGCTTTCATAGATATGAAAAATGTTTTTATTGTATATATATATGTCTTCATATATGAAGGATATTTTTTACTGGAAATAGCATCCCAAGTTGACAGGTATATTTTTTCAGTGCTTTGATGATGTAATTTCCTTTTCTTCCAGCTTCCTCCATTTCTCTTAAGAATTTCTCTATCAGTTTGTTGTTTATCTTTTAACATCAATATATCTTTTTCCTCCCTTTGACATTTTTAAGGAGTTTTTTATTTTTTTCTTAGTTTTTGGATGCCAGTAATTTCAATATGATGTACCTAACTGTCAGTTTTATTTTTTATTGAGATTGTGAATTGTGTGGCTTATTTACTCTGTGGCTTCATGTTTTTCATCATTTTTGTAACTTTTCGGCCATTCACTCATTAGATATTGCATTTGTCCCATTGTGTCACCTGGTTCTCCATTTCTAGGAGATCACTAATGTGAGGCTTTTTCACTATGTCACTAATTTTTTTTTTACTGACTTCCCTATATTTTATTTCCTGGACGCTCCTTTGCTCTATATTTCAACTCACTAATTCTTTCTTTAGATGTTTCCAGTTTCCTCTTAAATTTGTTTTAGTTCTTTATTGCTATTAACATAGCACCCAAACGCACTGTGTTAAAGCAGTTTTATTCATGATTCTATACCATCTATTTTTGCTGATTTCTGCTAGGCAGTTCTTTCTCCTGGTTTTTCTCACGTGGCTACAGTTATCTGGCAGTTTGATTGGTTTTGGACGGTCCCAGATGCTTCACACACATGTGCAGTGGTGAAGCTGACTGGTTGAACTAGGGTTCTCAGCTGCAAATTCCTGTTCTACGATGTGCTTGACCTTTCATCCTCCAATAGTATAGGCACGACTTCACTGCATGGGATTCTTAGACTAGAATTGCAGGCAGAGAGCAGAATATGTCTGCTTCTTGAGATCTAAGCCAGAGTTCCTACCACATCACTTCCTTCTGTTGCTCTGAGAAAATTCTTGATGCCAGACTATGTTCAGAGGGTGGGGAAATCACACTTTTTTTTTAATGAATGTTGTATATACAGAGATGGCAAACATTTGTGCAAATTATTTTCAGCTCATCTAATTAGTTCTATTTTGTGCAAATTATTTTCAGCTCATATAATTAGTTCTATTTGCTTGTTTGTTCAATGACATAACATATATATATGTTCAATGGCATAACTTTCATATATATACATATATATATATATGTATATTTGAAAGTTATGTCATTGAACATATATATATGAAAGGCTAAGCGACCGTCCGATCATCTGACTGTTAGCTATGATGTGCAATGACCACCAGGGGGCAGATGCTCAATGCAGGAGCTGACGAGCTGCGGTGACTTGGCAGCGGTGGTTCTCGGGTGATGCACCCTGGGACCAGACAGGAGGGAGCCCGATTCCGGGGTTCGTCACCCGAGAACCACCCTCTCGCAATCTGGGGCCCCTCGGTGGATGTTGGAGAGCCAGTTTTGGCCCAATACCTGCTGGCCAGTCCGAGGGACCCCACCTGCTGTAGAGACCCCGCTCATTCCGCATATGCCCTTCGATGTGGCTGGCTGGGTAGGGACCATGGGAGGTTGGCTCCAGGGCGTGTCTGGCCCATCTCTCCCAGTCCCGCCCCGCTGGCCAATTTCTAATTAATTTTCTTTCAGTGTGCGCGAATCCATGCACCGGAGCACTAGTATGTCATAAAATCCACCCTTTTGATGTAAAGAATTCAGCAGTTTTTAATATAATCAGTAGGTGTGTAACTATCATCATCATATAGTTCCAGAACATTTTAATATCCCCCAAACAAAACCCATCCCCTTTAACAGCCACTACTTTCCCCCTAAGAACCACTAATTAGCTTTTTTTCTTTGTGTATTTGTCTGTTTTGGACATTTCATGTAAATGAAATCTTGTATTTTCTTTGGTGTCTGGTTTCTTCCACTTAACACCTATTTTTAAGGTTCATCAATATTATAGCATATATCAGTCCTTTACTTATGTCTATGGTTGAATAATATTCAGTTACCTAACACATGTCCGTATGTTCATCAGTTGATAGGTCCTTGGCTTATTTCCACTTTTCTTGCTGTTGTGAATGATGCCACTATGAGCATTTTTAATAAGTTTTATGTGGACATGTTTTATTTGTTTATTTTTGGCATCTATCTACGAGTGGAAATTTAGGTCATATGATAATCTACAGTTAACACTTTGGGGAATTGCCAGGAGGTGTTCCAGACTTCTGCACCATTTTACCTCACCAGCAGAAGTGTATGCATGTTCTAGTTATTCTGTCCTCACCAACACTGGTTAATGTCCATCATTTTGATTATTATCCTCCTAGCAGGTGTGAAGTGGTAACTTGTGCTTTTGAATTTCCTTTCCCTTATGATTAATGATGCCTTTTTCATGTACTTATTAGTTATTCATAGATCTTCTTTGGGAAATGTCTATTAGAACCCTTTGTTCATTCAAACATTTTTTAAATTGAAGAATATTGTTATTTATATATTATAGATATGATCTTAAATATTTTCTCCTGTACTATGACTTGTCTCTTCAATTTCTTGATGGTGTCCTTTGTGGCACAAAGTTTTTATTTATTTACTAGAGGCCCTGTGCATGACATTCATGCACTGAGGGGGTATGGGTCCTGCAGCCCAGCCTGCACCCTCTCATATTCCGGGACCTCAGGAAGTGGGCCTAAGCCGGCAGGCGGACATCCCCCGAGGGGTCCTTAATGCTGCTGTGGAGGCAAGAAAGGCTCCCGCCACCACTGCTGCGCTCTCCAGCTGTGAGCTCAGCTTCTGGCTGAGTGGCACTCCCCCTGTGGGAGCACACTGACCACCAGGGGGCAGCTCCTGCATTGAGCGTTGGCCCCCTGGTGGTCAGTGCGTGTCATAGTGACTGGTTGTTCCCTCATTTGGTAAATTTGCATATTAGCCTTTAATATATAGGATGTTGATGTCCAGTATATCTATATTTTTTTCTGTAGATTGCTTATGCTTTTGGTGTCATATCTAAGAAACTGCTACCTAATCCAAAGTAATGAAGATTTACATCTATATTTTCTTGTAACTTTTTTTTATAATTTTAGCTCTTACTTTAGGTCTTTGACCCATATTTAGTTTATTGTTATAAATGGTGTTATTATATGGGTTCAAATTCATTCTTTTGCATGTGGATATCAAGTTACTCTTGTACCATTTACTAAAAATACTATTAATGTTCCCCATTTAATGGGCTTGGCACCCTTGTTGAAAGTCAGTTGACCATAGATACATGGGGTTATTTCTGGACCTAATTCTGTTTCAGTGATCTGTATGTCTGTGCATATGCCAGTATCACACTGTTTTGATTACTGTATCTTTGGAGTATGTTTCAAAATGGAGACATGTCAGTCTTTTAGTTTTGTTCTTCTTTTTCAAGATTGTTTTGACTAGTTTGGGTCCTTTGTAATTTAATATGAATTTTAGGCTCTGCTTGTCTCCTATAAAAAAAGACTTGGAATTTGATAAATATTGCATTAAATTTATAGATCAATTGGAATGAATTGGTATCTTAATACTATTAAATCTTCTAATCCATGAATACAGAATACCTTTACATTAATTTATTTCAACAATGTTTTGTAGTTTTCAACATACAAGTCTTACATTTCTTCAGCTAAATATTTCTAAGTATTTCATTCTTCCCGATGCTATTGTAAATGAAATTGTTTTCTTAATTTCTTAATTTGGATTGTATGCCAGAGATTGTCTCCTGGGTCCTGCTTTCTCTGATGGACCGTCTCCTTTTCCTTTGCTACTGTATTAATTACAAGCTATGGCAATGACCATTTTTTTGTTTGTGTTTTTTTTTTTTCTGGAAATTTAGCTTGCAGTTAGGTCTAAAACATACCAGCTTTCTGTGTGGTATATTCACTACATAAACATTAGACATCCTTGTATCTCACTTCCCAGCAGCTGTATGGAGGCATACAAGTAATTATGCTTCTTGGTTGGCGCATGGCCCAGATCTGCCTTTAGAACATCTCCCTTTTGGAAAGGGACAGTGAGTGCATTATACTAGGGGTCCTATTTCAATTTCCAGAGGGATCACAGGTTCCTACTTTCTGGTTTTTTTGTGTAGTTGTTACCGTACCCAGATATTTGTTGTTTCTGGCAAGTTACCTTATTATTTCAGTGGGAATCTGTGAGGATGAGATGCAGTTGCTACACTTAACCCTCTTATTCAGTAGTTAAAGCATTTGTTTTTGTGATGAAAAAATGTGGCCAGGAGTTTCATAAAATACCTAAAGCAACCCATCTCTTACTTCTCAGGCAATGCTTTACACATAGTGAGCACTCAATAAGTTTCATTTTTACATGAGTGAATTGGCCTTACTGGTTTCACTTAAAATTTTCTAGGACACCATACTTTAACCTTTCAAGCACAGTGTTAAAAAAATTAAAGTTAACATTATTGTTCCTGATTATAAAAGTAATATGAATGTATTTTAGAAAATTGATGATGCAGAAATATTTACTAAACTAAGATAACCATATTAACTTTTCCATAGGCATATTTATACCTTTAAAAACAAAATTATGATAATTTTAAACATAATGTTTTGTATCTTTATTTTACTTAATTTGTCATGAACATTTTCCTTTGTTATTAAACTTTCTCTTGTTTTATAATATGATATATGTTAATAAAAGTTGAACACTACAACTTTTCTTAATTTCATTAAAAGGGTGATGAAGATTATTTAACATTTTCCATGATGACTCCATGTCATTTCAATGCTATGTAACAATAGAGTTATGCCTCTGAAAAATTTTGTAAGATATAGGTATTTGGTTTTTACTCTTTATGTGGGTGTATTTCTTCACTCTGTGTTCACTGATGTTGATGACCTTATGCTAGTCTCTTGGGATTTCCCTCTCATTTCCAAATTTTCCACATAGAAGTATGGTGTTTAATGTCTGGTCTTTTGAGTCATACATCTGATTATGTATTTCTTTCTGCCATTGATTAGCTGTATGATTGGGGTAGTTGCTTAACCACCCAGGCTTTCTTATCTTAGAAATGGTCCTAGAAATAGTACCTTCTACATAGAATTGTTGTGAGGATTAAAGGTATAATTCATGTATATCATCTAGTATGCTATATGACAATGAGATGGTATTTATAATATTTCAAAATTGATGCAGTATGTAAACTGACCAATCAGAATACACGCCTTTGTCAAACAGTTGAAATCACCTGAACATTGGCTTTCCTGCCTAAAGTGAGAGAGAGTTCAGTTAAATGCTGTCTCAGTTGTAATCATGATGAAAATGATTATGAAGGTGACAATGTGGATGATGTTTAGACAGTTACCAAACTAAGTCAGTCAGTATTACGCTCCAAATAGTCACTAAAGGTGTGAGGTTTCATATATTAACTTTATCTCTCCTCTGAAATGGTTGGATTCTATTACAATATTAATGTGAAAATATAATAAATCTCATATTATGAAAACAAAAAAACTCATGCTTTAAATCTGATTCTGTTAGTTCACATTTACATAGATTTTCAATTAGGCCTTGAACCTTTTCTTGCCCAAAGAAGCTAAAAATGTATGCAAATTAATTTAAAAGTACTATTTTTGCTAATCTTCCATATATATGTACTTGAAGTAATAAGAACCTATTACCAAACAGTTTTCTGTATTAATTGATTCTTTGTTATTATGTATAAATATAATTAAGGTGAATTTTAGCACTTTTAATCAAAGCTGTATTATTCAGACTTTTGTTTATGTAACTTAATAGACAATATTCACATGAATCTTTTGGGAATATGTTTAAAAGTATTCTCTGCTTAGCTATAACTTTTATGTTTCAATTTATCTCTAACTCACACATTTTACAGAGTATAAGGCAACATTTCTAAGTAGAATTTATTGTATAATTGTTCTGCATTGACATTTTGAGCCACATATGTTATACATTAAAACAACTTGGGAAATGTTTGTTGGACTTTGCTAACATTCAGATTTTTAAAATAAATTCTTTGTCTTGATATAATACTTGGTATTGTTATATAGATATATATTTTTTTACTCTTTTCTTTAGCTTGCCAGTGTAATGGACATAGCACTTGCATCAATAATAATGTGTGCGAGCAGTGTAAAAATCTGACCACAGGAAAGCAGTGTCAAGACTGCATGCCAGGTTATTATGGAGATCCTACCAATGGAGGACAGTGTACAGGTAATTAGTTTTTATTTTACTTGTGTGTGTGTGTGTGTGTGTGTGTGTGTTTACTAGAGAAAAGAAAATTGAGAAACACGCCTGTTGTGGAAAATATATTTTTTAAAAAGGAAATTTTTCCATCGTGTCAATATTTTTGCAAAGTAATATATAAAAATTCTGTGATATACTTTAAAAATTTTACTTTTGTTATTTCAAAATGAATTCATGTTCATTATACGAAATTTATCAAATACAGATAAGTTAAAAGTGACCTATAACCTCCCTATTCAAAAGTAATCACTGCTGACAGTTTGTTTTATAATAGTAACTTACCACTTTGACTTGAGCAATAAAATAATTAAGAGTTTGTGTATGCCTTATATCAGGTAAGATTGGTGGGGTGTTTTTGGACATGGTGATAGTATGACATAATGTGTATGAGAACATGTTTGGAATCAATCCTGGGGTGAAATCCCACTCTACCACTGTTTAAATGTATGACGGCTCATTAACGCAACCCCTCAGTGCCTCCTTGTCCTCATATGTGAAGGGAGATGATAATACTTCATTGGATTGTTGTAAAGATCAAATGAGATCATAGCTAATTGAGGCCCATGTAATAGGAATTGAAGCACATTAGGAGAACATTTAAGGATGAGCTGTTATCTTCACATTTTCACTCACTCAGTCCTACTTTTCTCTATTTTCCTCTCTATCCTGCTGCTTCTTTCCTCCTACATTTAACAGAAGTTTTGGTCTTCCCTTAAAATTTTTCCTGTTATGTTGTGATTTTTTGGTAATCCTTTTTATCTCTAGGTTGATCTTTGTCCCTTAGATTATATATCTACCTTTTCTAAATGGAGATATCCTATATAGTTCCCACAGAAAGGTCTCAGTTGCTGGCTATGAAATAATGAAGAATCTTTAAGGAAAGATTTGGGCCTTATCGTGGTCTAGATACAATTTTTAACACTACCTTCATATTAAAACTACCTGGACATCTTTTAACAAGTACGGATGTCTGGGTCATTCCCTAAAAGAATGAAATCAGTATCTGGGTTGGGGTTGTAGGGTGATTCTTGGGCATTGGTTCTTTTTAAGGGCTTCTCGAATGACTCTAATTGCACTCAGGGTTAAGAAACATGGGGCATGATGGGCTCATCCTTCCAGTCAATAAAATTGCTCAGACTATAGCATATTAAGAATATCTGTCCATAGCAGACAGTTACAGACACGTTTAATGCCTTAATAAACACACTAGGCTATGACACAGATATTCTGAGACTAGAGGCTAGTAAAAAGGAAGACTAACTTTCCTTTCTCTCTACTAGGATGTGGGATTTTTTTCTTATTAAACTCTTCTCACATATTTCAGATTGTTCATAGAAGCAGAAAATTTATAAGCAAATGAATTTGAGCATTTTCTAATATAAAAGTAAGAAGTTTAATTCTCGCAAACTGGGAGCATTGACCTGAATAATCTAGAGATGTAGATAAATGAAAATCACTTGACGTGGAAATCTTGGTTTTATTAGTTATTTTGACAGAACAAAATTAAAAGTTTGCATTTTCTGTGCACACATTATCATCCTGTGTGTCAGAGAAAAGCCAACCTGAGGTTTTATATATTCCAGAGAGAGGCCATTAAATGAACAATTACATAATTACACACAGATATTTAGAATATGGCATAACCATGAAGTTTACCCTTTCTGCAAAGATTCTGCTCAGAATAGCATTTTTATAGAAATTTAATCATATTAAGAAACCAATAAAACCTTTTTAAATCATGCAGAACTGCTTGATTAAAAAGAAACTCCATTGACTAGCTGCTCTGATATATTTTTAAAAAAATTCAAATTCTTTATTGTTTAAAGTATTACATATGTCTCTTTTTCCCCCCATTGGCTCTCCCCCGCCACTCCTACCCCCAAGCACATGCCCTCATCCCCCTACTGTCTATGTCCATTGGTTTTGCTTATATGCATGCATACAAGTAAGTCCTTTGGTTGATCTCTTGTCCTCCCCTCTCACCCTCCCCTGACTTCCCTCTGAGGTTTGATAGTCTGTTCAATGCTTCTGTGTCTCTGGATCTATTTTTGTTCATTACATTTCACAAATGAGTGAGATCATGTGATATTTGTCTTTCTCTGACTGGCTTATTTCGCTTAGCATAATGCTCTCCAGGTCCATCCATGTTGTTGCAAATGGTAAGAGTTCTTTCTTTTTTACAGGAGCATAGTATTCCATTGTGTAGATGTACCACTGCTTTTTAATCCACTCATCTGCTGATAGACACTTAGGCTGTTTCCAAATCCTAGCTATTGTAAATTGTGCTGCTATGAACATAGGGGTGCATCTCTCCTTTCTGATTGGTGTTTCTGATTTTGGGATATATTCCTAGAAGTGGGATTACTAGGTCAAATGGGAGTTCCATTTTTAGTTTTTTGAGGAAACTCCATACTGTCTTCCATAGTGGCTGCACCAGTCTGCATTCCCACCAGCAGTGCACGAGGGTTCCTTTTTCTCCGCATCCTCGACAGCACTTGTCGTTTGTGGATTTGTTGATGATAGCCAGTCTGACAGGTGTGAGATGCTACCTCACTATCATTTTGAATTGACTCTCTCGCTCTGATATTTTTAGCCAGGTTGTCCTCCCTCTGTTCTTGTTCTTGAAATCCTTTATTTTCCTTGGTGAAGTCCTCCTGTCAGATGCTCAGTCGCCCTAGGTTTTCTGTACTTGATCTTTTCAAGTTCTTCCATCCTTGGGGTTCTCACAGAAGGAATGACAGGACAAGAAGAACTGAGCCTGTGCGAACTTTGACACTGACACTGGGTCAGGTATGTCAGGATGACCTTTGCTTATGGCCATTCGAAGATGCAGATGTGACTTTTCCTACTAGATGCCTTTTAAAGGAACTGCTAGAGACACAGTCCTGGAACCTTTGGGGGCTGGGAAACTTTGCCATGGCTGAGCTTAGCCCCTTGCTGACCCATTCCCTTCCTCACACCCCCCTCCCTGTTTTTGATTGGCACAGACTGCTACTTCCCATCCCAACTTAAAGTCAACTTTGACTTCAACTTTTAACAGTGTTGAAAAACCCTTATATCATTTTTCCCTGTTTATTGTTTAGTTTTGGTTATAAATTGATATTGCAACTTTATATTATAGGGGAACAGAAATATCGTGTGACCACGCAATGGCACTCTTGTGTATGTCTCGGCTATAAAATCGTCATATAACATTCACCAAGCAAAAGGCCACTGCATGACGATTTCATAGGTGCTTATTCAGCATAAAAAGATAACCCCACATGCTGACAACAACAGAACAATTTCAACACTGTCATGAAGCATAAATTTTAAACAATTGAATTTAAAATACTTTTGTGCCATTTTAGCCTGAAGTACAGCACCACAAGGGAGTTCTCTCAAAATGAGCTCACATTAAGAGGTCTTTTAACACAATTTTTTTTTGTCTCAGAAATTATTAAAGCTCCCATACGATGTAATTCTTTCAAAAAACTCTGTATTAACTATTTCCAGTACTGCCTTAAAGGATAAATAAAAGGGTCATTCAAGTTTTAAAGTATTAATGTACATGATGTTTTTAGTGAAGTTCTGAATACAGGGCAGTATTTTTTTTCTTTATTGATTAAGGTATTACCTATGTGTCCTTATCGCCCCATTGCCCCCCATCCCCCCTCCCATGCCCTCACCCCCCTGTTGTCTGTGTCCATTGGTTAGGCCCATATGCATGCATATAAGTCCTTTGTTTGATCTCTCCCCCTTTCCCCCACCCTCCCCTACCTTCCCTCTGAGGTTTGACGGTCTGATCAATGCTTCTCTGTCTCTGGATCTGTTTATGTTCATCAGTTTATGTTGTTCATTATATTCCACAAATGAGTGAGATCATGTGGTATTTATCTTTCTCTGACTGGCTTATTTCGCTTAGCATAATGCTCTCCAATTACAAGGCAGTATTAATATGAAACTCTGCAAGTTAACTTGAAGAGAGATCATGGAACATTCATTCACTGCTTATGAAGTTGCATGCATGTACCAGTATATCTCCATGTCCATGTCCTGCTATTGCTTGATGATCGTTTTTTTCCTTCATTGCATTTCTATACCTTGTAATTCATTTCTGTCATTCTCACATGTTGTGTTTCCATAGTTAATTCTACAATTCTAAAGGAAAAATTATGCTGATTTATTTAAATATTTATAATGAAGAAAAATTCACTTTTATGTAGAAATTTCTTCTAGAAAAAGAAAACAGGTTCTTAAAAATCTACCTAATATGAACTTATTTTTCTGTGTGTAGGGGTATGTGTATTTATATTAATTGTCGATTTTTTAAAATAAATAATCCGAAACAATTAGCAAGAAACTTAGTGTTCACTTTATTTTATTTTTTAAAATATATTTTATTGAGTTTTTATAGAGAGGAAGGGAGAGGGATAGAGAGTTAGAAACATTGATGAGAGAGAAACATCGATCAGCTGCCTCCCGCACACCTCCTACTGGGGATGTGCCCGCAACCAAGGTACAAGCCCTTGACCAGAATCGAACCTGGGACCCTTCAGTTTGCAGGCCGACACTCTATCCACTGAGCCAAACCGGTTAGGGCAATACTTTACACTTTAATCAAAGCCAATGATTCGGCTTATTTTTATATTTGGATGTGAATCAGGATAAGACCACATTACTTCATTTTTTGTCAATAGGATGGCTCAACTGCCCAGCAACACAGTATTTCTCATTAAAAGATTTTAAAAGGGCTAGTGACGTGGTCACCAGAGATAGAATATGTCTCTGGACGGGAGGATGACTTGGAGCCTAGAAATACTAACAGTGGAGAGATCAGATATGTGATAGCATTGGTGTAAGTAAGAGAACATGGGTGAAGTATTTGAATGCTGCTGTCATGATGAAAAGGAAGGGACATGTAGAAACTAGAACCTTCCAATTCTTTGGATATTGGGCACAATAAAGTGTGAGGTTTGTGTCCTAAATGACTGGAACACTGCTCTTGAACAAGAAATTCAAAGTAAGGAAATGAAATAAGTTCATATGAACCAAACCCACTGTGTTGAACTCTTACATAACTATGTTATGTTTCAATTAGTTATGGAAAGCTAAAATGGGGAATGATCTCAGAAGTGTAAAAGGATGATATTGGGGGCAAGTAAATAGACATGCTTTTTTATACAACATATACCTATATTTTTATTGTTGCAGAAAGAATCGTGGACATAAAGCATTTATAAGTGCTGGATATGTGTTAGGTATTTTAAAATACATTCCCTCATTTGATTCTCACATTAATCCTGGGGGCCAGTGTCATTAGTTCCTTTTGCAAATGAAGTGACTAAGCCGAGAGAGGTTACAAATGCATTTCCCAATGCACATCTCTAGGGATTACGGATGCACATTGTGAAGCCAGTCTGCTTGACTCCAAAGCTCTTGTGCTGTTTGAGACCCAGTTCACTGAGTAGATGTCCCAAGTAGAAGTGGAAAGAAGCCCAAAGAAGAATGAGAAAAATACTCAGATCCATATATCCCACGGACTTGAAATAGTTTCACAAAAATTTTAAATAAGTGACTTTACTTCCCTTTACTTAAAAATAACTTCTATAGTAACCCCTCGTTTTTGGATGGCAAGGAAAAATCCATGGTATGAAAATAAGGTAATGAAACCTCCCCTGAAATGTGATGCACGTTTGTGATGGAGAATATTCATTTTGGTTTTGACTTTGCAGCTTGTACATGCAGCGGCCATGCAAACATCTGTCACATGCACACAGGAAAATGTTTCTGCACAACCAAAGGGATCAAAGGTGATCAGTGCCAATTGTAAGTAAAAATGATTGTTTGGAACTTTTGTGGGTTGAGTTTGTGCTGAAGAACTAATTTTTGTAGGCTTTTCCCTTTTTAAGTTTAGTGTTGTACTAGTTAAGTAACCAGTATTATTGTAAGCTATGTTTACTTGGGTTCTATCAATTCTAATAAAAAGTTAAGCCTTTTAAAATGACAGTTTTGTGGAGGCTTTAAAACAGAGTCCATAGACTATGTTTGTATTTTGTATTTCTCTAAAAAGAAGAAACATTCTTATTTTTTTCAGGAAAACTCAAGTTATATGTAAAATCTGCGTTGCCATCTTTATAATTGTCCTTTGTATCTCATTAAGTAATTCAAATCCAATGTTTTTATGATTTCTCTCTTTTGAATCTTTTATTATTAATCCTGATATTTGTAATCCTTTAAACCTTTCAAGTGGTTTCTTATACTCATCTTTTCCCCTCTATGTCAGTAGACAGAAACTTTTGTTGTTACTGTACTCCAGTAGTTTTATGAATGGTTATTGTGCTTTTATAATTTGTTTTCTCAAGATTTATTCCCCTCCCCCAGATAACTTTAAGAAGCAATTGTTTCATGTTATCTGAATGTTTTTCCTTTTTATCCTTATTCATATACTCATATATTAAAAGTGTTTTATAGTTTTGAATTGTATATATGCAAATACTTATTTATATTAGATATAAATGCACTATATTTGACACAAACCATAAATGCCAACTATAATATAGTTATAAAACATTAATAAAAGATTTTCCAAAACTATGACTATATAAAAAATTATATCCAAAGAAGTCTAACCAAAGAAAATAATTATTTTTTTTATTGAGAAGAAATATATTTTTAGCTGTAGAATTATCCTAAACATTTCAAGTTAGATGATTATGTCTTTGACTAGTTACTGAGGTTTTCAAATTCTGAGAAGATGAGCAGAACCAATTTTATTTCTTCTCCATCGTCTCTAAGCTTAAAAATGAGGCCAGAGCATAAGATTGTAGGGGAGTTCTTATTAAGGAAGGCGATTTTGGTCTCATTACCAGTGGGATGAAATCAGAGTCCTGTGCTCTAGGAAAGAAGGGTGCCTCAGGCACTTCACAGCTGCCTGTTATATGCAGAGCTCACCAGGGGCATGTGGCCTCTGCATTTGCACAGGGCTTCGTGCTCCCAAGGGCGTCGTGCTTGCTTTAATGCTCTCCTGTTGCCATATTGAAATTCTTTTTGTTTTAAATATATTTTTATTAATTTCAGATAGGCAAGGAGAGGGAGGGAGGGAGTGAGGGAGGGTGGGGTGAGAGAGAGAGAGAGGGAGAGAGAGAGAGAGAGAGAGAGAAACATCCATGATGAGAGAATCATGGATTGGCTGCCTCCTGCACACCCCCTATCGATGATTGAGTCTGCAACCAGGGCATGTTCCCTGACCAGAAATCTAACCTGTGACCTCTTGGTTCATAGATTGACACTCAACCACTGAGCCATGCTGGCCAGGCCATATCGAAATTCTGAATAAATTTTTAATAAGAGTCCTGCATTTTCATTTTACGCTACTCTTTGATTTCCTCTCAGCCCCCTCTGCCATGAATTATGTAACAGGTCCTGATCATAAGCAACAAGTGTTCTATTTTTGTTCTGAGATCCCATCATGAAGATGAGCACTGACATTTTCAATTTGTACTGCACTTCTGCATCAATGATGTAGCCATCCACAATAATTATTATCTCTGATGTGATGTAGCACTTTAATAACATTATTTTTTCTCCAGATGAGAGAGCAGCATTTTAATTCATTGAACTTATGGGTTTATAAGTTTAGATATACGGAGTTACAGGGTTTGGCATATGTGTGAAATACTAAAAAATAATTATATAGTTCTGAATGATGGGATTACATTTACCCTAGTTCTTATGCATGATTTTTTATAAGCAGAGGGAAAATTGGACTACTGATTTTTAAAGAGTATTTTGTAGATACAATTACATTCATTAATTTTTTGTTTTATTTATTTAGCTTTTGAGTGTGGGACAATGAAAGATAGGGCCATTATTCCCTAAAGCAGTTATTTCCTATAGCGTGCTTACAAAATGCTCTTGTTAGAAAGCAAAGCTAGTTATTCATCTCAGCAAACAATGATTAAATGAGTGCTTGGCACTATTAATGAAGATTAATAACACAGGGTTTTTGCTTAAAGTATTTTTCAAGCTAGCAGTGGAGACACAAGCCAAAATATACTAATTAGTGATTTGAGATGCTTATCAACCCTTCCCTCTTCTCAGGATTTCTGTTCAGCTTTAAGTATGTAGCCGGACATCACATATTCTTGTGTATTTTTCATAACCTCTCCAAACTGAAATTGGTTCTCCTCCTATTTGTTAATTTGTCCCTTGCATCATCTTTGTATTTGCCTGTATCCTTTATTGCAGTGAAATTCTTTGGGGACCATTGCATCAATAGCACAATCCCAGTGTTCAATAAGTTTATTTAATGAAATGGAATGAAAAAAGGATTGAAGGCGTACTGAAAAGGGAGGGAATAGTTCATCGTCTGGAGATAAGGGAAGTTTGAGTAGAGGACATATGAGCTGGAACTTGAGGGAGGAGTTCAGTTGTTCTGGGTAGAGAATATAGTAAACAGTGAAGCAAAATCAAGAATGAACATGGTTATAGAATTTCCAGTTTTGCTCAAGGATGTAGAGAGCTGGAAAGAGCTTCACTTCTGCCTTTACAATGAAAGAAATGAAAGCTTGGCAAATGACAAATTTATGAATTTTCATGAGAGCATTGGACGAACTGAGATTACAAGGTAACCAAATGGCTTAAAATCTAAAGAGAAACAAGAGTTCAGAGAGAGATGGGACTTGAGGACTAGCTTATCCAGAATGAAATAACTGGAATCTTAAGAGTTCAGCTGAGGTGGCTAATAAATTAGTGCTCACATGTGCTCTCAACAGAGGGTGAAGCTCCTGACGGCTACAGAAATGGTGGAGTTCACACCATTTTTAGAGGTTTTATTTTTCCCCATGACACCCACCAGCTGCTCCTGGGAAAATTGAAGAAATTTTTAAGAATGTGTTTCTTATGGGATAAGAGTGTGTTTTGTGGGCGGGGCTTTGATATAGAGATCCAAATGTTCATTTAAAGGGGCACCAAATTATTCATCCTGCCAGGATAATGGAAGTTCTCATTCTGGCCCTGGTCTGAAACACAGTGGAAACTCAAAAATGGTAACTAAAAACAAATGTAATGAAAATATGAACTCTAATATAAATATACGTGTGAAGCAGTATTTTCTATGAATATTGTTTACTTTTGAGGAGCTATTTTTTTCCTCCTTTACCTTTTGTCAGCAATATCTGAGATTTTTACCTATTTTAATCTATTTTTGTTATATATAGCCTTATTTTTGGTTGTGCAGGAAGGCAGAGGATGATAACAATGCCTTTTTCATTTTAGGAAGACCAACGTGTGCCCTCTATAAAAGCAATAATTTTGGTTATTGCAATTTCATTTTATTGTTTTTATAGTGTTCAGTTTTTTAAACTAAAGTCTTAAGTTTATTATAGTTTCTAATTGTCTTTTATGGTTTCCAATTTTTTAGTCAGGTTTTTAAGTTTGTTCATTATCTCCTTCCATATAAAAAAGTTATTTCAAAGCCCGTGTCTTTCCCCAGATAATATCTGAATTCCCATGGCTTATTTACATGAGCCTTGGTTTCTGCTGGCTCCTGTTCTTGTTTTATTATCAGTTCCCAACCCTGGTTATTTTTTAGTTTTGTACTGGATACTGTATTTGCAAAATTTATTTACAGATAGTTTGAGACCTTGAATGGAATCTTTTTCCAAAGGGAATTGAATTCTGCTGTGTACCTGCGGGCAGTAGTAATATAAGGATGGTTCAAGTTAGAGCTTCAGTCTCTGGAAGGACTTTCTATGTCCTTACTCCTAAGTTTAGTCCTTGAAGGACTTTCTATGTCCTTACTCCTGAGTTTAGTCTTTGTTGCTTAGCTCACCAACCTATGGTGGGCCTAGATGCTAGTCCCTTTTCCTGCGAAATACTATTTCCATCCATAATCAGGGACAAAGGGACCTGCCAATAACCTGGGATCCCATCCTCTGCATCCTGGCTTGGTAATATTTTCGCTTTTTTGCTCTCCAGTGCTTTTACACATTAAAAAATAAAAATCTACTCTTTTTAGTTTTCTTAAACTTACTGTTATTGGATTATGAAATCTATACAGCCTTATAATTTTAGAACCTGTACCTCCTAAACTATTTGAGGATTTGTCATACCTTCATGTCTGAATTTTTATTGGTTTTTATGATAAGTTGCCTTGGATATATGGTATCGATATTGATACTGATGTACTTCAATATATTTTTGTTAATATTATATGATCTTATTTTTATGGGGTTTTTTAGAAGAAAAACAAAGGAAAAGCAATTGTTTTATTTTGTGTATAAATTTCATAATTTCTGATAAAAACACAAATGTGTTTATCAGATTCTCAGCTGCTTTAAATAATCTGTCATGATATTTCAAAATTGTGCAATTAGATATATTCCCTTCTTTTTTAGTTTCTGAGTAGAAAAATTATATCTCATTATAAGGTATATATTCATATATATTCAGATATTTAAATCTGTAGGAAAAGAATGAAATGCCATATTTTAACACTTAGAAACATGAATTATATAATTTAAAGTGGAATTTATAATGTAATGTGATCATTCATATAAATGATATTCATTATTTTAGGTGACATGTAATGACAATATTTACCCTTTCAAACTCCCTACTAAATATTTCAGCCTAAATTTGTTTCCTAAAAAGGCCTGGCTGTTTGCTTAGTTTGCTTAGTGAGAATAGAGAATGATAATCTCTTTGCTTAGACACAGAAATACTTTGAAGTTGTCTTTTTAATTAAGCCACGCAGAAAACTTCTGAAGGTTTTTAACGTTGGTATCTAATCTTTATACAGAAGGATTTGAAAGAGAAAATACATTTTCTTGAACGGGCCAAATAATTTCAACAATGCAAAATAAGACTTTTCTGAAAAACAGACTAGAAAGAAATTTTACTTTTGTGTTACTAAACAGTGGTTTATTACAGAATAAAACACAGTTTAAAACATTTTTTTATTCTGATAATTTTACATTTATATATAAGGCACAGTTGCCTTAAAAAAGAATTTAGAATTTCCTTTGTTTGTAATACTGTTTTCTCTTTTTGTTGAAAATAGTTGTTTGTGAGGTCCTCCAAGTCTACAGTGAAATTGAAGACTTTGACAATCTTGATTTCAGATCAGTTTATCTTTTGAAAATCTATAACGACTGTGCTAAACATTTCAGTATATCAGCTGATTATATTTATAATAGATTAGCTTAAATGGTTTTATCAATTTTTTTCTGCCTGTGAGAAATGAGATGGGAAGATCATTTGTTCGCAAAACACAGCATTGGGTATAAGTGGTACATTTATACATGCATTTACAAATTTATACATTTATTTGAGATTTCATTTATTTCATCCTTTGTAGTGAAGGTATGTTTCTATGGGCGGTGACTCTGCTATTAGAATGCATTTACTTTACTAGTAAATAAGGTCTTGGATTTTGAGTAGAGATGACAAGTAGACCTGAATTCTTTTGTTCCCTCTTTCTTCTTGTCCTTTTTGAGTGAGTTAAACTTGAGACAAATTTATCTGATTGGACATGACATTTGTTATGAAAAGGAAAAATGGATTGTTCTTGCTTGCTCTCAGACTTCACTGTGATGATTACCAACTTCCATACTTCCTCTGCATTTATGAATCAGTGCTCAGAGTTATGCTATACGCAAGAGTTCTCCCTTCTCCACCATTTATTCATTATTGCTATGAACACATGCATTCTTATTTTCCTAATGGTTTGTAATTCACTGCTATACTTAATCATTTGGCCACTCAAACTGTCC
The DNA here is from genome assembly GCF_000147115.1 of Myotis lucifugus. NCBI lineage: Eukaryota > Metazoa > Chordata > Mammalia > Chiroptera > Vespertilionidae > Myotis > Myotis lucifugus. Next base: position 6,270,898 of record NW_005871092.1, read on the forward strand.
CAGATTTGGCCATGGAATGACTTCAAGCTGGCTCTTATGTTTTTGTGACATGCTCCCATCACTTAGTGAACACATTATATCTGTCCTAATTCAAACCTAGAATCATCAGCCCTCCCCTAGCCCTTTTTTGTTTTGTTTTGGTAGAGCTCTGGTAACTTGTAATGGAGAATCACTCATAATAGAGATCAATATCTTTGTGTGACATGCTCTTTGCTGCAAGGTGCACTTACTTAGTGGCCTGTTCAGCAAACAGAGTTAGAGAATAATAATTTATTTACGTACACAAATAAATACAGATAAGTGCATACTTCCAATTCCAATTCATCTCCACAAGATTCTGTTGGGTCTTTTTCATTTCAGTAATTGTGTCTTCTTTCTCAGTAAATCACTGACTCCCAGTGACATAAACACATTCCTCACTTGCTCAATTTTACAATATAATGCATTTAAAAATTCGTTCAGAATTGCTTTATCTATATTATTATTCAATAAATAAACATACTAAAAGGATTTTAAAGTTTGATTCCAGTTTTCCCTCCTCCCCCTCAAACAGCCCATGTTGGAAGTATATAGTCAATTTTTTGAGGAACCTCCACACAATTTATTATAGTGCTTCCACCAATTTGCAATCCAACCAACAGTGCACAAGGGTTGCCTTTTCTTTACATCCTGCCAATGTTTGTTTGTTGATTTATTGATGATAGTCATTCTGACAGGTGTCAGGTGACATCTCAGTGTGGTTTTAATTTGCACTTATCTGGTATTTAGTGATAGTAAGCATCTTTTCATATGTCTGTTGGCCATCTATATGTCCTCTTTGGAGAAATGTCTTCAAATTCTCTGCCCATTTTTCAATTGGATTTTTTGTTCTTTTGGTGTTGAGTTGTATGAGTTCTTTATAAAATTTGGATATTAACCCCTTATTGGATGTGTCATTGGCAGACATCTTCTCCCATTCAGTAGGTTCTCTTTTCATTTTGTTGATGGTTTCCTTTGCTGTGCAAAAACTTTTCAGTTTGATGCACTTCTATTTGTTTCTTTTTTCTTTTTCTGTTGTTTTTTTCCTTTTTATTAAATTTCTTGGGGTGACACTGATTAACAGAATTATACAGTTTTCAAGTGCATAATTACACAATACATCTGTACAAATTTTATTATGTTGAAGGTAAACATGTTATGATAATTTCCATTCCAATATAATATTATATAATTTGAATAAATGAAATATTATTATTATTATTATTATTATTATACTAGAGGCCCGGTGCATGAATATTCATGCACTGGAGAGGGGGCGTTCCTCAGCCTGTCCTGCCCCCTCTCACAGTCTGGGAGTCCTCAGGAGCAGGAGGCGACTGGCCATCAGGGGAAGGCAACGCCCCCATCACACCTCTGCTGCTGCCACTACCGGTAGCGCAAGTCTCTGCTGGCTCTGGTTACCTGAGCCTCAGGACTGCCCTGGGCGGTTGGGCAGCCGACATCCGAGGCTTGCCTGCGCTTTGGGCTGGCCTGGGGGGCTGAGGGTGGGTCTAGCCACACCGCGAGTCTGCCACTCCCCCCCCTCCCCCCTGTGGGGCTGAAAGGACTGGGGGACTCCAGTGGGGCTGAGGGGACTGGGCGCCACCATCTTGTGGATATGGGCGCCTCCATCTTTGTGATGGTCAATTTGCATATTCCCTCTTTGTTAGATAGGATTAATCCTCACCTGAGGATATTTTTCCATTGATTTTTAAAGAGTAGAAGAGAGAGGAAGAGACAGAGAGAAACATCCATATGAGTGAAATGCATTGATTGGTTGCCTCCTACAAGAGCCCTGACCAGGGCCTGGGCGGGGGAGGAACCCTGCATCCGAGGTACATGCCCTTGACCAGAATCGAACCTGGGACCCTTCGGTCCACAGGAGGGTGCTCTATCCACTGAGTCAAACTGGCTATGGCTACACTAAATATTATTAACACAAATGAAAACTATAATTTCCATATTGAAAAATAGGTTTGTAACCAGAGTTCTTAAAGTCAATACATACATCAGTTGTAAAGTACTTAAGTTCCTTACCATTTGTCAAAGCTAGTCATTTTATTTTCATTAATTAATTAATTTACTGAATTTATTGGGGTGACATTGGTCAGTAAAATTTTATGAGTCATTTTAGATTGCTAAGGGACTTTGGAAGATAGCTATTTAGGCAAGTAAGATATGCAGGGAATATCATGCATAACAAAAATATTATGTTGAATATTTTCCTATTCTAAAAGTAGTATTGGGATACCTATTTGCAACAAGTCATGTTTATTTTTGCTACATAAAAAGGAATTTATACCAGTAATGGTATTATAAATTAGTCCTTTAGTCTATGTATATTCTTGGTACAAAGTGATGAAATGTAAGGAGGCAAGCCTAAAGGAAAGACCAATAATAAAGGGACAGTATAGATTCTGAATTGCTTAATTCAGCAACAATGAGTATGATGATTTTCTAAAACTAGAAAACCACTATATTTTCCACATTTTAATAGTAGCATTTGGAGAAGTCACAGAACAGCTAACTTCCTAACTTTAATCTATTTATTCTTTGTTTCACAGAGAATAAAGTTAGTGGTATGTAGGGCTATTTTATTTCTACTTTAATTTTGTAGTTAGTGTAGAAATAGGTTTACTTTTCAACTTATTTTATTTTTTTGTAGAGCTACAAAAAATAGCGTGGCTGAAAAATACATTCAGCGTGTAAACTGATTATTTAGATTATTATTATCAACTCTTTGGCTCTTCACTAATTAAAATGTATGTATGTATTAAAAAGTATTTCTCTATTCTAATTAGCTTTACTAAAAGTGAAGGCATTTTCAGAAGGTCTTTCTCATCTATTAAACTTTTACATGTAATTAAATATTAACTCACTTTATTCAATAACCCCGTTGTATACATTTTATAATAATTTATTTTGGAGGGTGTTCCAGGAAGTAGCGTTATGCAAAATGAAGCTCTATCTCTGTTTTGCAATTTTAGAGAGTACCAGAAATAAGAAAATGATGTGATTTATAAATTACCACAATTTTCTGCCTCTATCTAAAATGTCCCTATATCTTTATCTAGACTTTCAATTCCTCCTCGTATGATTAATGAAGACTATATATCCCCAAACTCATAATACTTATCCCATCTGCTTTACAGCATCCTCTTTATTCCTCTCGTGTATTTACTTGTTTTCTCCATTTATTTCTTCTTTCATTCATACTCATATAGAGGCTTTTTACATTCACTATTTTTTGAAGATGTGATTTGAAAACTTCAATTAATTCTATAGTTTTCAAAGATGTTTTAATGTAGAGTTTAATTACTTTTTTTGTTTAAAATACAGGAGGCTTTTGAATTTTGGTGTTTAATAGTCAATGAGTTTTTTATTCCTACAGATGTGACTCTGAAAACCGCTATGTTGGTAATCCACTTAGAGGAACATGCTATTGTGAGTATTTGTATTTTTTCATTTTTAATGAATTGGTTTGTATTACTAGTTTCAGGTGATTTTTCAGATAACAAAATTCATGTTGTCAGTATTAGGTTACCATTTTTGTTTTTCTCAAATTTGTTAAAACATATATATTGCAACTCGGGCCGATTGTAACTGCGTATTACCAAATATTTGTTTGTAATCCACCCTTTTGGTGGATGGAACAAAACCAAAAGACAGAGCCATCTTATATTTTGGCGGGAAATTCACCCCACACCGGAGTGTTAATGAATTGGTTTGTATTACTAGTTTCAGGTGATTTTTCAGATATCAAAATTCATGTTGTCAGTATTAGGTTACCATTTTTGTTTTTCTCAAATTTGTTAAAACATATATATTGCAAAGAAAAGCAGTCTTTTCGCTTTATTTTCTTAATTTTATTTGGTGCATTTTTTTCCACTCTGAAGAGTAAGATAGCAGTAGATCTTATTCTGGACATGGGACAAAATACAGACCTTGAGCAAACTCAGCTGGATTTTAACTTAATCTTTTCATTATGATCAAATTTTGAATAACTGCAATTTTGATAGATTGTTAGAAGGGAAAATTTTGGTCATTATTAAAAACTGTACTGATTTTGTATTGAAAGACACTTCCATTGGGTCATGAACATATGGTGGATTTGTATTTCATTTTTTAAGAAACATCCAAACTATTTCCCAAATGGTTATACCATTTTACATTTCCACCAGTAGTATATGAATTTTACTTCTTCCAAATATTTTGATACTTCGAATGGTTAGTGTTTTTCATTTTAGGTATCCTAAAAGGTATCTAATTCTCACATGATTTGCATTTCCCTGATGACTAATGATGTAAGCATTGTTTCATGTGATTTTTTTGCCATGTGTATATTTTATTTGGTAAAGTGTGTTTAAGTGCATTTCCCACTTTTAAAAATTGGATTGTCTGTTTTATTGAGTTTTCAAGGTACTTTATATATTATAGATGCAAGTTCTTTGTCTGGTATATGATTTGCAAATATTTCCTTGGTTTGAGGCTTGCTTTTCACTCTACTAAGAGTGTTTTTATGAATGACACTTTTTAATTTAGATGTTCTGTTTTTCAGTTTGTTTTTTTGAGAAATCTTAGCATAACCTAAAGTCATAAAGATTTTCCCCTATATTTTCTTGTAAAAATTTTATATTTTAGGTTTTTCATTTAAGTATATACTCCAATTTGAGTTAGTATTTGTGTATATTTGAAGTAATGAATCAAAATTTCCCCCCAGTACGGACATCAAATTCTCTAGCGCAAAAAAAAAAAAAAAAAAAGCTCTAGTGCAATTCATTTATGCACTGTATTTTAGCCAGTTACTTGCTTTTGCACCTTTGTTCCTTTGTTAAAAGTTAGTTGTCGGCCTCCTGGTGCTTACCACAGGCTGTATTCTTACACTGACTGTACAGAAATAGGAGGCAGAGTAAACTTACCCCATATACACCTCAGCTCAGGCTCTTTGCCTGGTCTGTATTGTGAATGGGGAGACATTGAAAAAAAAGTTAGTTGTCAATATATGTGTTTAAGACTATATAAGACTATTTATGTACTTTATATTCTGTTCTATTGTATGCCTGTATTACTCTAGCTTTACAATAAGTCTTGAAATCATGTAATATCTATTCACCAATTTTGTACTTTATTTTTATATTTATGTTGGTTGATCCATTTCCTTTATGTTTACATATGAACTTAAGAATCTGCTTGTCATTTTTCACAAAAATGCATTCTAAGATTTGGATTAGGATTGTGTTTAGTTTATAGATCTGTTTGGAGAGAATTGATAATCTTAACTATAGTGAGTCTTCTGATCTATGAACATAGTATATCTCTTTTTCCCCTTATTTTAAATTGTATTCTCAGTAATACTTCACTGTGCAGATTTTTTAAAATTTTTGTCATATTTATACTAAAATATATTTTTGATGCTGTTGTAAATATTTTTTGGATGTTTCAGTCCTGATTGTGTCTGGTATATTCACCAATTGATTTCAGTGTTGATTTTGTATCTTTCAGCTTTGCTAAACTCATTTATTAATCCTGGTATCACTTTTGTAGATTCTGTCATATTTTATACATAGACAATCATGTATTCTGCAAATAATGGAATTTGAATTCTTTCTTTCCTTTCTGGATACTTGTTTTTTCTTTCTTGCCTTTTTGCATTGGCTACTACTGTGGTAACCTGTGAAAAGATGTGGTGAGCCTGTAAATATTCTTGTCTTATTCCTGATCTTAGAGAGAAAGCCTTCGGTCTTTCATCATTAACTATGATGTCTTTCCTAGATACCTTTATCAGGTTGAGAAAATTCCCTTCTATTTTTGCTTTGCTGAGCATTTTTATCAAGAATTGGTGTTTGTTTATTTCATGTGGTTTTTCTACATCAATTAAGATGATTATAAGGTGTTTCTATTTTACTTGGTTAATATAGCAAATGGTACAACTAGGTATACCACTGTTTTCAATTTGTTAATCACCAGATATAGAACATTGGGATTAGTGCCAGGCTTGGGCTATTATGAAAAATGGTAATATAAACATTTAGACGGTCTTTGTGTAGACATATATTTTCATTTTCCTTGAGTGGATTCTTAGGAGTGGAATTTCCAGATTATATGATAAGCTTATGTTTAACTTTTTAAGAACTGCCAAATGATTTCACCAAAAGGCTCTACCATTTTACATTTTCATATGCAGTTTATAAATGTTTCAGGCTTTCTACATCCCCACCATCACTTCATATTGTCTTTCTGATTATAGCAATTCTAGAGTATATATAGTAGCATCTTGCAGTTTTAATTTGCATTTCTTGTATGACTAATAATTTTGAGCTCTATTTCGTGTCGATGCTTCACACGTTTTGTTAGATTAGTGCAAAATAGTAATTTTATAATACTTCGTTATTTTTTAAGCAGTATTTTTTAAAATTGCATTTTCTATTAATACTTGACATGAAAATAAAATTTTAGTACATTGATCTCATATTCTAATTTTATCAATTTGTTTGATTTTTAAATGTAGTTAATTATATTGCATGCAAATAAGGACAGTTTTTCCCCCTCGTCAATTTTTTAATTTTCTTATTGGAATGGTTGGGATCTCCATTTCAGTAGTGAGTCAAAATGATGGTAGTAGATATTATGATCAAGTAGAGACTTTGATATAATTTATGGAATATTCTCTGTATCTAGTTAAGAAAACTCTTATTTATATTAGTGTGCTTCAGTATTTACTTGTTTATTTTTAATCTTCACCTGAGGATATGCTTTTTGATTTTAGAGAGAGTGTAAGTGAGAGAGAGAGAGAGAGAGAGAGAGAGAGAAACATCGATGTGAGAAAGAACATTGATTGGTTGCCTTCCCATTCATGCCTGACCAGGGATTGAACCTGCAGCCTAGGTATGTGCCGGGAATCGATTGGTATATGGGATGGTGCTCTAACCAACTGAGCCACAGTGGCCAGGTACCTTGTTAAATGTGAAGTTGCATTAATGGATTTTTTAATGTTAAACATCTTTTCATTCTGGGGTAAAGCAAACATAGTCCTGGCATATTATTTGAAATACCACTAAATATTATTTGTTTATATTTAATTTAGGATTATTTTCAGTATAAATTAATGTAAACTATCTTTTTACATTATTTTTTCTAATGAAATGACGTTAACTGTAATTTTTTAGTTTTTCTCTCTTCAAATTGTATTACTATGGTGTTAGTTTTTGAAAATGAATGAGAAGATTACTATCTTTTTTAAAACCAGGAATAGTTAAAAATATTACTAAGTGAACCTCCAAGATTAGCTAAATTCCACCAAAATTTCTGGTGGAAATAGTTTTTTTGTTGTTCATCTTATTTATTTATTGCCACGTTACAGCATGAAATTTTGGGATTATTCTTTCCATTGTGATTTCTAGTTCATCAGTTTTAAGTTTTATCTTTAGTAATTTAAGAAAATTATTGCTGTTTTGCCTACATTTGGTCTAGATTCTCACTGTTCTTTTTAAAATGTTAAAGGAATAGTCATAAAGCGCTAGATGGCAGTCTTGTCATTTCTTAGGAGACCTTTAGTGCTTAATGATATTTGAAAAAAAAAATGGTGTTGAAGAAAAAGAAAAGGTCAGTAGTTCTTGTAATGGTGTTAATGAAAACTTTCCTGATCTAAAAGATCAGAGTGAAATTTAAAATGCAGGTCTACCCTATAACATAGAGCAATTGAATACAATATGGTGTTAACTTAATTGACAATAATGCGCCAGCAGTTGTGTCCTGTAGACAGCCTTAGTAGTTTTTAAATGTCAGTTTAAAATAAAAAACTGAATGTATTAGAAATTTGTCATGTCTCACATGGGAAAAAAAAGTTTCTAGCAATAATATCTAATTAAATTGACCCTTGTAAACATTGAATTATGCAGTTTATTCAGCAAATATAGAGAGTAGTGGTCTGAAAGTAATGTAGCTTCTTTTATCCTTAAATGCTTTTTTCTGTTTTCATTACCACTGTATTTAAACACCCAGCTTTTGCTTAGTTGACCCCTGAGCACTATGTGAAACCTGAATCTGGGAACTTCAGTAGCTGGGAAGGCAGATCTTTTACTAATTTCCTTTTTATTGAATTTATTGGGTGACACTGGTTAAAATTATACAGGTTTCAGGTGCACAGTTCTGCAACACATCATCTGTACACTGTTCTGTGTGTTCACCACCCCAAGTCAGGTCTCCATCCATCACCATTTATCCCCCCTGTACCCTTCTTCACCTCCCTCCACCTCCCTCTTAACTATAATATTAATTGTAACCAAGAAAACCTTAAACACAAAGTGAAAGACTGGACTATGAAGATGTTATATAGATGATATGTTTTCAATGATAAGAATCAAGTACAGAAAGTGACTTTCTGCAGTCATCTACTCTGTGGCACTAATGCACTGATTCTTTAACTACATGTCATTTCCAACTCCTAATAACTGTGCTTTAGTACATTTCCAGGTAATCAAACGTATTTTGGCTTATTTCACCCTTTGAAAGAATACTGTGTTGTTGTTTTTAAAGTTTCTTCTATTAGAGTTTAGGATGCAATTTTGTGATGATGATACACTACCTTTTTAAGAGTAAGGAATTTAATTACTACTTTATATACAGAGATCACCTCTGTTACTCATAGTATCTTACCCTAGTTCATATTTGTATAAAAACAAAATATCCATTTATGTCCCTTACACCCTTTCATTATTATTGATTTACTTAATTTTTATGTCTTGAACTAAAATACATTATTTATAAGCCCATTATTTATTGGATTTTATTTTTCTATTTTTGATAAATGAGATATTTTTTTCAGTACATGGGATGACATTCTTAACCAGCTCAGCTTCCCAGTCAGGGCCTCAATTCTTATTTATGTTAATCAGTATAAAAACATGCTATTTCTTCCAATTTAAAAACAAGATTCTCACCTCTCTTGATCACACTTACTTCTTCTGCTAGTACTTCATTTCTCTGTGTTTATCGATAATACAACAAATTATTTGAGTTGATTTATACTCAAATTTCCTTTTTAAACCATAATAATAAAGTGGCTCATTAAAGCAGTACAAACACTTATTCTCAAAATGTTTATTTGTATAAACTTGACATATTTTAAATTTTAATGTTTTATGTTCTGTACCCTATTTAGCTCAGAAGTACAGAGTAAATGCAAGCAATATGGTACATGTTTTAAGTGCCAGGTAATTAATTATTCATTTTTAATACACTTAAAAATATATGAGGAGGATATTTCAATTGAGGGGAGAAATAGATCATCTCCTGTTTAAGTGAAAAATTGCGCAGTTAGCTTCTGGAAGACTTTATTTCCAAGCAGCTTTAAAAGGAGGCATTTTGTGTAGAAGCCTGAACTTTCCTCAATTAATAATTCACATTCACCGAATGGTATTCTTATTAGTCACTTGAAATGAGTAATACTCCTACTGATTTTGTTCTTGGCCAGGCTTATTTTGTTTTAGCCCCACTGTCATTAGGATTGCTCATTACCGTACATAATATACATTGTGCTCTTCTTGTCCTTCCAACTTCCCCAAATAGGAATAGAGAAATCAAGTATGAAGCCTCACCGAGAATTTGGTGGGACGTGCCCGAGGGGTATCGCCCCAAAAGGCAGAGGAGTGTCCAGAGGCCTGGGCACTGCAGCTTTGCCCAGGGATGCGCAGGTGTCCCAAGTCACCCAGACCTGACCTTCTGGCGGGCAGCTACTCCTGACTTGTTAATGTTCACTTTCAAGCTAGAACACCTTAAAGATAATTATGCAGACCTAGTCTTGTAATTAGTTTCAAAGTGTTTTGTTGGGGTCCAACCCCAACGGGTCCAGGGATCCCCAAAGGTGTGGACGGAGTCGGCGAAGAATGAATGAGATGGAGACTGGGTTCAGTTCATCAGCATAGCGAGGTTCTCCCTCCAGGATCTCCAGCGAAGTTCTGGCTAGGATCTCCAGCGAAGTTCTGGTCAGGATCTCCAGCCAAGTTCTGGTGCCATGTTCTCTCGCTAGGTTCTCCAGGTTCTCCAGCCAGGTTCAGTCACCAGGTTCTTTTGCCATGTTCTGTCTAGGTTCTCCAGTGAAGTTCTGTAGCCAGGTTCTGTCCAGGATCTTTTGCCATGTTCTCTGGCTAGGTTCTGGTTAGGAGCTGATGAGGATCTGATGAGGATGTGATGAGGATCTGATCAGGTTGTGTTGTTTATTGTCTTGTTACATCCGTATTTATACCAGCCAATTTTAATCCTGTCAATTTCTATTACAAAGGTTAGGGCGTTTCTTATCTCCATTCCAGGGAGTAAAGATTATGTAGCTTAACTACCCGCCTGGCACTTAATTAAGGGGTTGTATCCCCTCCCTAACCTCAGGGAAAGATCCCCACCTGGGGAAACAACCTTTCTCGGAGGGGTGACCTTGGTCAAAACACATGGCACTAAGGAGAGCAAACATTAAGAACAGTTTGCCATATACGTCAGGTACCTCGAAACATATGCTGTGCAGATGTTTCTTCTCTGCAGCAAGGATGGACCGGCTCCCGGCAGTGTTTAGTGTTTCTTAGTGGTGTTTTTCCTTCATTCTGAGTAGATATCTCTCTCCAGTATTGCAGCCCTACTTCTGAGCCCCTGTCAACGGCAGTTGACTGCTGATCACTACTCTCTATTTGCAGCATTATATTTGCTTGCCCCCATGCCACTAAACACTGGCGTTCTTCCTGTCTTATAGTTTGCCCTTTCAGTCTCCTCCGTGGGCTCCTGAGGGTTTGATTAGTTCGCAGTGGATGTCTCAGGACTCATCCCTGTTCTCTACACCTGGTGATTCCTCAGCTCCAGAGCCTTAAATCCCATCCAAAATGCTGATAATCTCCAACTTGTTATCCAGTAAACATGCTCTTGAACTCTATTCAACATGTCACTTGCATTTTCAATAACTAAAAACTATGCTCCTATTTATTCCCCAATTCCCAACAGATAAAACCCAGGTTCCTTACCCATCTCAGCAAATGCTGATATTATGCTTGGTCTTGGGTAAAAAAAACAAACAACTTTATCTTTCAAATGCTCCATCCATTTATTTATTCAGCTAATCCTGTTTGTTGTACCTTCCAAATGCATTCCTTGTGTCTGACCTCTTCTCATGACCTCCACTGCTATCATCCTCGCCTCCGTCACCTCTTGCCTATACTCTTGCCACAGCCTCTTGAAAAGAACCCTAGTTAAGGCTTGATCTTTCTTTGAGGTTTCCGTACTTGTTTCCTCTGCCTGGGTTACAGTTTCTCTACTAAACTCCTCGGTTTATTCTCTTACGATCTTTGATTTTCAAATGTTCCTTCTCCAAATTGCAAGCATACTTCCACCCTGACAACGATTTCTGTCCTTTTCACTGATTTGTTACCATCCAAAACATTTATCATTATCTGTTACATACTTAAGTTATTTAATTACTTTTTGATGTCCATCCAATAGAATATAAGTTGCACTAGGACAGAAATTTTTGTCCTTTATTATTGTATCTCCAGTGCCGAGAACAACACTGGCCCTTGACTTTACCTCTACATTTTATGTTAATTGGGCATGACATGAAAGGTATGGATCCAAAAATAGAAGTCATCTCTATTTAAAATAATTTGAAATATCTTTTTACAGAGTTCGGAGTTACACTATGAGTAATGCTTCACCCTTATGTAACATGTGAAGCTACACATGACATATAACATTTGACTATTTGACTTTGGTTTCAGCATTATCCATGGACAGAATTAAAATTGTGTACCCCTGTATTCTTTTTTATCAGTTGCTAATGAGAGCCATTTCTGTAGAATAATGTCTACCACGGAGTCATTTTACAATTGCTAAAATTACCACAATAATAAAAGAATAAGTAAACTCATTACAGCATGTGATGTACTTTTAGTTAGCTATTAAAATTCATGTTTTCAAGGAATTTTGATTTTTATTAAAGTAAGATAGCAAAATGTTTGTCTATCATTATATTTACAAAATTTTAACTGGAATAACATGCACCAAAATGTTTTTAATATTCTTACTTTTATGTAGTTTTTAAAATGCCTACAGTTTTGGAGAATTTTTATGATGACAACAGGAATAATAAATGGGATTTTTAAGGAATTAGGATTTCTTCCATATCTATAGTTTGCTTTTTGTGGCTTAATGACAATGATTTAGAATTTGCTAATCTTACATGGGCCACTAACAATTAATGATAGTCATTTTCAATACTGATATGTAATATGCTTTCACCTTGTTTATCAAGCACTTTTTAAAATTCCACATCAGGATTGTATTCTTTTCCCCACAGACAGTCTTCTGATCGACTATCAGTTTACCTTCAGCTTATTGCAGGAGGACGACCGCCACCACACTGCCATCAACTTCATAGCAAACCCAGAACAGGTGAGAAGACAACTTAGCTTTTATAAAACAATTATGTTTATAGGAAGGGACACAAGTTTTTTGTCTTTGTTGATTGCAGTTTTACTGCTTAGAATAATCATACTTTGGGTTTTTTTTAGAAAGATTAATCCTGTTAAATTTTTCTTTTAATGAAACTTAGGCTCTCGCTGGTTTGGCTCAGTGGATAGAGCATCGACCTGCAGACCAATGGGTCTTGGGTTTGATTCCAGTCAAGGGCACATACCCTGGTTGCAGGCTCCTCCCAGACCCGGGCCCTGATCGGGGCTCATGCAGGAGGCAACCAATCCATGTGTTTCTCTCACATGGATGTTTCTCTCTGTCTTTACCTTTCTCTTCCACTCTCCCTAAAAAGCAATGGAAAAATATCCTCAGGGGAGGATTAACAAAAAAATAAAAATAAAAACTTAGGTTTCCTTGTGATTTAGTGAACTTGTAAGATAGATATATCAGATATTGCAAAGAGTTCTACAATTTAAATTATACTATAATTTTGGGGGGCTTACGGTAGTGTTTGTGTTTATAATTTTGCTCTCAAACTGGGAGTAATCTTATTTGAAAATATAACCTTTATATTCAAAATATGCTATAACAAATGTATATTTTTTAGTTTTATACACTTAAATAGTAGTAGATTTTCAATGTCTTTTTTTTCTAAATCTACCGGGTTATCTGAGATATAGGAATGCTGGCTGGTTTTTTTCCTAATCATTTTCATTGAAATATAATTGATATATTACATTGTGTAAGCTTAAATTGGACAACATGTTGATTTGATACATTTATATATTGCAGTTTGATTATGACCTTTGCATATAGCTAACACCTCTATGGTGTCACGTAATTATCATTTCTTCTTTATGGTGGGGATAATTAAGAGCTAGCCTCTCAGCAGTTTGGGAGTTTATAATACAATATTGTTGTCTATGATCACTGTGCTGTGCAGTAGATCTCTAGGATTTATTTGTCTACTGGTTGGAAGTTTATACCCTTAAACATCCCTCCAGTTCCCCCACCTCATAGCACCTGGAAACCACCATTCTACTCTCTCTTTTATTTTTGACTAGAGGCCCGGTGCACGAATTCATGCACCAGTGGGGCCCCTCGGCCTGGCCTGCCGGATCGGGCTGAAAGTGGCTCTCCAACATCCCCTGAGGGGTCCTGGATTGAGAAAGGGCACAGTCCAGGATGAGGGACCCCACCTGTGCACGATTGGGGCCGGGGAGGGAACGTGGAAGGTTGGCCAACCAGGGAGAGACCACGGGAGGGCTCCAGGGCATGTCTGGCCCTTCTCACTCAGTCCCGATCGGCTGGACCCCAGCAGCAAGCTAACCTACCAGTCGGAGCATCTGCCCCTGGTGGTCAGTGCACATCATAGCGACTGGTTGACCAGTCAACTGTCTGCCCCCTGGTGGTCAGTGCACATCATAGCAAGCGGCTGAGTGGCCTTAGCATATCATTAGCATATTACGCTTTGATTGGTTGAACGGTCGATCGACACTTAGCATATTAGGCTTTTATTATATAGGATTGTGGCTTTTTTAAGATTTCACATATAAATTAAAATCATACAGTATTTGTCTTACTCTGTCTGCCTTATCTCACTTAGCATAATGGGATGCTAGCTTCTTTAACCAACTTACTGCATCAGTGATGGGGGAAATCTCAGGGTTGTGACCTTTCCCTTAGTCTTGCAGAGCCACGCTGACCTTAGTAAACTACTCCCCCCTTTCCCTATGGTTGTGCCCTGAATGGCCAGGATGTTGGTGGCATATTGCATTCCCCTCCCTTCTTCCTCAGGGAGAAGTTTCTGGGTCATGTGCCTTCTCTCAGTCTCACAGAGCCCCATTGGCCATAATGAGCTGTACACCCTTTTCCCTTTGGGCAGTCCACAGGAAATCTAGGATGATGGATGCATTCTCCCTTCCTCTCCCTCCCTCTTGGGGAGAAGTCTCAGGGTTGTGCACCTTCTCCCAGTCTTACTGAGTAATGTCGGCTGCACTAAGCCACAAAGTTTTGACTTTTAAATAAGGATTTTTGAAAATGATTTTTCCAAGTGTAACCCTTTCTTCACTGTTTTCTTTTAAAGACATTAATAATATGTCATATACTATATTTATCAGTCTGATAAGAAAGTTTTTATATTGTTATAATCACCATGAACTTCTTTTCTGTTGTGGCAATATATGCATAAAGTAAAATTTATCATCCCAACCATTTTTAAGTGTAAAACGTGGTGGCATTAAGTTCATTTACAATGTTGTGCAAACATCACCACTATCTATCACCAACATTTTTCATCATTTCAAACATAATCTCTTTATCCATTAAGCAATAACTCAACATTCCTTCCTCTCTCCAGCCCTTGGTAACCTTTATTTCACTTTCTGTCTCTATGAATTTGTGTATTCTAGCTATATGTGTAATCATACAATATTTGTCTTTTTGTGTCTGACTTATTTCACTTAGCATAATGTTTCCAAAGTTGATCCATGTTTCAGCATGTATGAGAATTTCATTCTTTACCATTGACTTCTTAAATATTTAATAGTAATTCCAAACTTGTAGAGATCTTTGGGAATATAAAAAATTTAATGTTGCTCCAGCTGGTGTGGCTCAGTGGTTGAGCATCGACCTATGAGCCAGGAGGTCATGGTTCTATTCCCATTTGGGGCACATGCCCGGGTTGTGGGCTTGACACCCAGTTTGGGGGGCGCATTCAGGAGGCAGCCGATCAATGATTCTCTCTCATTGTGGATGTTTCTATCTCTCCCTCTCCCTTCCTCTCTGAGATCAATAAAAATATATTTAAAAAGTTTTAATGTAAGTGGGGCATCCAGCTCAAAATGTAGACATGAATGATAATCCTCTTCAGTATTATGCACAGAGGTTCAAATTAGCTGTCATCCTAGTTTACTTCTCTCTTGACTATGCTCTCCTCCTGCCGTTTCCAGCAATTCTTGAGTGCTTCCAAATGGCCCAGCTTTCAGTTTTACCTTCTACTGTCTTGTCCAATTGAAGCCAATAGCCTAGACACATGTTATTTGAAAGGATGGTGAACTATCATGAAAGGTGCCACACAGGATGCTTATAACATTATTATATATAATTTATAATTATCATCTAGAGTTAAAGAGTTATCCAACTTGGAACAATTTCTGAAATTAATGTGAATGATCAGGGCTTCCTACTTATCCTTCAAAAATCAACAATAAAAATATATATCTTAATTATGCATTTTGTACATTTAGACAATAGGTTTATTTTTAACCCACTATGCATCACTTTTTTCTTTTTAAATTCTTTATTGTTTAAAGTATTACATAAGTCTCCTTTTTCCCTCATTGACCTCTCCCCAGCTGCCCCCGACTCCCAGCACATGCCCTCACCCCCCTATTGTCTGTATCCATTGGTTATGCTCATATGCATGCATATGAGTCCTTTGGTTGCTCTCTAACGCCCCCCCCCCCCTACCATTTGTCTCTGGTTCTGTTTTAGTTCATCAGTTTATGTTGTTCATTATATTCCACAAATGAGTGAGATCATGTGATATTTATCTTTCTCGGACTGGCTTATTTTGCTTAGCATAATGTTCTCCAGTTCCATCCATGCTGTTGCAAATGGTAAGAATTCCTCCTTTTTTTTTTTTATAGCAGCATAGTATTTTATTGTGTAGATGTACCACAGTTTTCTAATCCACTCATCAGCTGATGGGCACTTAAGCTGTTTCCAAATCTTAGCTATTATAAATTGTGCTGCTATGAACATAGGGGTGCATATATCCTTTCTGATGGGAGTTTCTTTTTTCTTGGGATATATATTCATAGAAGTGGGATTACTGGGTCAAATAGAAGTTCCATTTTTAATTTTTTGAGGAAACTATGCATCACTTATAACCAGTGCTTTTATGTCAACAATTTCTGGAGTAGTTTCCTATGTGACATGATCTTCCCTGTCTTATCCACATATAACCAACACTGTTTTACTTTCTTTCTCCCCCTCCCTTCCACTCTCTCTAAAAATCAATGAAAAAATATCCTCGGGTGAGGATTAACAACAACAAAAAAAGTAACTATATTTGAAATACTTCATTGTAATAAAAACAACAACTCCTTCTCAGATGTTGGCAAGTATGCCCTTTTTCTGAGTCCCTTGGTGAAGATGAAGAAAGAGAAGAAAAGAAGACATCTATGTCATCAGCCCTAATAATATCAACAATACTGCCATTATCAGATTTATGGTCTGAAACCAGGCTGTTTTTTTTAGAATTTCTCTTACTTGGTGTTTATAAGAAACTCTTCAGGGAGGTCGTCCTATCTCCATTTTGGAGATAAGAAAACTGATTTTCAGGAAGGACAAGTAGCTTTTCCTAAATAAATCTATATGTATGTTAAAGAGCTAAGATTTAAACCCAAGATCATCTGATTAGATAACATTACTGTTCATTAATTCATTTCATTCCTTCATGAACATGATTTAATGAATAGAAGCAGTACTTGGTTTTTAGGACTGGTCAGTTAATTATAGTGACCTAAATCTATAAAATTAGTATCAGATATTTTTCTTTTCATTTATGGGTTTTTGTTAATATAACATTATGTTGGAATGGATGTTCCTTATCACAGCTGAACAACATAATGTGTTGATCAGCCCTATCTGCATTCTGACATAAAGGATTTTGCATTTATTACTAGAGTCATAAGTAGTGGCATTCTCTTGAACCAGTCAACTGTTTTCACTCATATTATCAAAGAAATAGCAAGGTTTCAAGAAATTGGACAGTTTTGTTGTACATATTGTGGGTGGTATCTTAACAGCTTATCCATAGAACTTAATGAGTTAACTTCCTTCTTACATTCATAGCCATTTTTTAGTATGACTGGTGGATAATGCAGTATCCTTCTGAAATACTATATCTATTTAAACTCCCAGGCTCTATTTTTCTTAGATTTATTTGAATTCTCAGATGCTATCTCTATAGCATTCATGAGCACTCCCCTGGAAAATCTGTATGGCAGTCATTCAACCTCATTCATTACATTTACTTTTGCATGCTTTTTGGAGATGACCATTCTTTTTGAATCTATATTTTCTTCCTGGAAACTATGAAGAGAATGTCCTCTGATAGTTATGAAACATTAATAATAGTTCTTCGTAGATGCCCAGCTATCCCTCTATCTTATGGCACTCATTAAGAGTAAATGTTATTTTGAGGTAAAAAATAAAATTGGATCTTAGTGTATCTTTTAAATGGGATGACTGTCACACATCATCCAGCAGCCTTTGCCTTTTATTGCTTCTTCTTTTTACTCTTATCCATCAAGAAAGGGCTGCGAATTTCAGTTTCCCCTTATAGCTGTTACATCACATATGGGGAGCTTAACTTGCTTACACACTTGTTTCTCTAGGATTCGCTCAGGAAATTGGAGATATATTTTCTATTGGCTTACCTGCTTTATCCAATTTAGAAAAAAGTAGTCATACTAAGGAAGTTATTTATGTCTTTTCTAGTAGCCAGGTCTCATGTAACTGTACAGCTTTTTTTTTTAATAATATATTTTTTTATTGATTGCAGAGAAGAAGGGAGAGGGAGAGATAAAAATATCAATGATGAGAGAGAATCATTGATTATCTGCCTTCTGCACGCCCCACACTGGGGATTGAGCTGGCAATCGGGACAAGTGCCCTTGACCGGAATCGAACCCGGGACCTTTCAGTCTGCAGGCCGATGTTCTATCAACTGAGCCAAACCGGCTAAGGCAGCAGTATAGCTTTACGTATATTTAAAACACAGCACAACACACATTATCTGAAGCTACACTTATGCAATACCATTATCATCCTCTGCATTTATGCAGAACTAAATAGTTATCATCATATGTATTTTCTGTTCCTCATTTCTTGGAGTAAGATAACAAATAACATTTAAAGAAATCTTTTAGGCATTTGTTTCCTCGAAATTAAACGGGAAGGGTCTATACTCCACTAGTGAATGACAGGAAGAAAACAGGTTGACTGACAGATTCTTCAGTGTTCTTCTGTACAGAGGTTTAAAATGATGTGATCTCCTTTTTTTTTTTTTTGTCCAGTGTGGTTCATCACTTTTACCTGAAAGTTTTCATTTACATAGTTTAAGTATTTTTAACTAGTTAAAGTGTGTATAATAACAGAATATACACCTATCAAGAAGCCTTTCAACAAAATAATATATTGCTGTAAAAGTTTTGGGCTAATTAATCCTGTATCATTTAAATGTTAACTACAGAGAAGCAAAGAAAGTTAAAGTACAAATATTGAATGACAGCAGCCTCTGGCTTACGTATAGACGGCCTGATTTCAGTTGAGAAGATAAATGGGAACCTTCAACCCACCTTTGACTCTATCACCTAAAGAGTTGTAATTGGCATCTACACTTACTCAGTTGAATATTGTCAGAATGTATAGAATTTGAAAACAATAGAATAGACATAGTTAAACATTGAACATATCTAGCTACTATAATTTGATTTTTTTAACCTTAATATTTTCTTTTTTGGTAGTCTAACAAAAACTTGGATATTTCGATTAATGCCTCAAACAACTTTAATCTCAACATTACATGGTCAGTTGGTTCAACAGGTAAGAGAATTTTGTTGCCATGTATCTTTCACATCTGTTTCTGTGTGGAAGGTGTTCTAACATGACCTTTTACTATTAATTTAAATAATTGAAATTAAAATAATACTATATGCCCAATCACTGTGCTGTTTCAAGTAAAAATAATAAGTAGCATTAATAATAAATATTATTTGCTAACATTCCCCCTTATTCAATTAAAATTAGATAGGGAACAAATACTGTACATAACTTAATTTTTTAAAATGGCACTGTCATGAATTGCTATGATTTTAATTAAGGCATATTACTGTTTTAATAACTAAAGAGACTGAGATTTCAATGATTTGATTCACCATTGAAACTGTAAATTTAATTATTAACCTTATGTTGATATAAAACAATGAAATTCTTCTGTGAATGCTGATGAATTAACAACTTATCTGTTACTTTCAAATTTAGAAAACTATCCCCCTAATCCTTGTCAGTCTTGGTGCTGAGAGAGGGTTAAAAACAAAACCTGTACGTAATATGTCTTCCAATACAAGCTTTATAATTAAATTGCTGACTTTTAAGAAATAATCTAAGTACAAATCTAGATGTTGGATTATGAAAAAGTATGCTAACTTTTTAATATATTTATATCTTAAGAAATTCTGTTGCATTTTATTTTCTATATCAAAGATATACTGTTGTATAAAAGTACAGGAAACTTCTTTTAAAAGAAAATATTGCATATTTGATTTCTGAAAATTAAGTCATTATGCTATTTTAATATGTAAGATCATGGAAACATAGAATTCAAGAGTGATTAGATCTTTGGCATTCCAGAATCTATAATACATGTGTAACAAATGAGACATTCAGGCAAACATATAGACATTTTGTTACATTAGTGCAAACATATAGTAAAATCTTGACACCATGAGTTTCATTAATTAATAATTTACGACTTGTACTGTTAATTTGAACTTTACTTCTGTACAGTAAACTAGCTCTACATGAGTGTTAATTTTGTCAATAAAAAAATAAATATATAGAACTCTGTAGTCACTATAGAACACTGATTTTATTGTGCAATAAATTACTTGTCACTTTCAGATTTCCAGAACCAAATGTCAGAAATTTTTATTTATCAGGTTGGAAGATGGAGCTCAAGAAAATGCACATTTTTAAAAAAGATTTTTTAATTATTATTTTTTAATTTTTAATTTTTATTTTTTTAGGGAGAGAGAGAAACATCAATGTGAGAGCAAAACATCAATTGGCTGTCTCCTGTAACCGCCCACCAGTGATCGAGCCCAAAACCTGGGCATGTGCCCTGACCTGGAACCGGCAACCTTTCCGTTCATGGGAAGATGCCCAACCAACTGAGCCACACCTGCCAGGGTGTGAAAATTCGACATTTTTAAAAGCGTCCAAGACAATTTGGCATAATGATAAGTAAGAAATATTCAGGTGTTCAGCATACTAGTTGTAATTATTTTTACTTTTAGTTAAGTCGAGGGCTTGATAAGAGTGTTGGAAATGCTTTATTTTATCCGTGGCCTGTGTGGCTCAGTTAGTTAGAGTGTCATCCTGTGTACAGAAGGGTCGTGAGTCTGATTCCTGGTCAGGGCTCATACCCAGGTTGTGGGTTCCATCCCTGACAGGGTGCTTATGGGAGGCAACCGATCGATGTTTCTTGTGTATCTCTCTCACATCAATGTTTCTTTCTTTCTTTCTCTCTTTCTCTCCCCTCCTCTCTATCTCTCTAGAATCAATGAAAAACATATCCTCAGGTGAGGATTTAAAAAAATGCTTTATTTCATTTGATTAATTTTAGTAAATATTTATTGAATACCAAATATTTGTTTAACTGATTGAATATTTAGCTCATATTTTAAATTATAGCCTTCTTCCAATTTACTCAAATTAGTGATGTTTCAGTTTGTGGTAAAACAAGTAAATTGATTTTCCCTCATTTTTTAATTTAATTGAGACTTCTGAAATATGGCCTGATTTATTTTGAAATTTTCTGTGGAGTAGTAAGTAGAAAGAACTCAGTGTCTGGAGCCATATGTACGTGGGTTGCAAAGAGGGACTTCCCTTTCAGTAGCTGTATACTTGAGACAAGTGCCTAGTGCAGTGATGGCAAACCTTTTGAGCTCGGCGTGTCAGCATTTTGAAAAACCCTAATTTAACTCTGGTGCCGTGTCACATGTAGAAATTTTTTGATATTTGCAACCATAGTAAAACAAAGATTTATATTTTTGATATTTATTTTATATATTTAAATGCCATTTAACAAAGAAAAATCAACCAAAAAAATGAGTTCGCATGTCAGAGGTTCGCCATCACTGGCCCTAGTGCATAACACCTAATCAGTGGTATGATTTTTGAAAATAACTTTATACTAAATCTGTTTTGTTATAGTTATGGCAAATATTATTGTTTTTCTTTTGTCACTCCAGATTGTAAGCATGAATTTATTTTGATAAATATGTTCTTATAAGTATAGTTATAAAAAGAAGTATCACATATTTTTAAGTTTATAAAGATCTGTTTTCTAATATGAATTATTTAAATTTGTTTTGTTATTTACATTTTAGCTGGAACAATATCTGGGGAGGAGACCCCTATAGTTTCCAAGACTAATGTAAAGGAATACAGAGATAGTTTTTCCTATGAAAAATTTAACTTTAGAAGCAATCCTAACATTACATTCTATGTGTACGTCAGCAACTTTTCCTGGCCTATCAAAATACAGGTAAGTGTTAAAATAGTATTCAGTCTAGTGACTATTGAGTATTTTCATTAGGAAAAGAATGTGGTTTCTTTCAAGGCGATGATATAGATGGATTTCTATGTTTTGAACAATATAAGAAAAAGGCTACACAAGTGTTTGTGATTAATATCTCTATAAAAAGTCCATAAAATAAGTTTGACTCAATCAAAGAATGTACTAATTTTTAATGAAATTATATTCTAAAAAAGCATCAAACTTGAAATAATGAGATTCTTCAGGTTTTCTGATTAATTGTATACTCTGAGGTTTAAATAAACATTCTTTTCTTACAGTCCCACTTGAAATTATTTGCTGTGTTTAGTAACCTCATTTTTGCTTTATTATACACTGAACATAATTTAAATCTTCACTAAAACTTAAGCATTAGCAGAACTTAACAGTTAGTTCTTTCAGACCCACTGCCTCTTATTGTTGATATCTTTATCTTCTGCTATTATGTGTTGTATGGTTCATTTTTATTGTGTTCAGCAATAGACTGCTAACAGCTTTAGATTTATTGCTAGGAAATATTTAGGATGCTTTATCTTGAAATGTTCATGGTTTGAGTTCTTAATTTATGCTTTTATGAGAGTAAAGTAAGCCTATACTTTGTAATGTTGGGATTTGTTCATTTATTCATTATTTTATGACTGATTGTTTGATTTGATTGAATTCAAATTAGTTTATTGAATAGCTCATATGTGCCAAGTCCTGCACTAGGTCTGTTTCAAAATCTTTTAAAAATTTACAGATTATTCCTTCTTTTATATTAATAAATGACAACTTATGATCTGTGCCTACAAATGTTTGCATGTGTTATTTATATTAATTTGTGTTTTGTGAGAGGACCGAGTAATTTTTAAAAATCATGTTTCTTGGAAAAATCTTTCTCCTTATATTATGATTGAAGGCAACAAAAGGGTCCATCTGTAGAGCTTATTAAATAGTAAAGAAAACGATGCAATTGTTATGTTTTTAATTGTTTCATGCCCTTTATTTCTTGGTTATCTAATTGTATTTTATTTTTAAGAACATTACATAGTTACTTTAGAATGCTTATGAATATTTAATGATTAGAAATTAACTTTCTAAATTGGAGTTTCTTTTGAGAACATGCTAGTAATATGTTCTGGATGCCAAACTACAATTCGTGTAATAAAGCTGAAATATTCCACTCTCTCAGAAAAATAAAATGTGGAAAATAACTATGATGGTCAAGAAAGGTAGAGCTCTATTTCTATTTTTTCATTAAAATTATTATGTTAGTCATGAGGAATATGTTTTACTAAGTAAGGTATAGGAGTGTGTGTGTTTGTTTATAGGACTATAATACACTCTCAGTTATTAAACATAAAATAGTAAAATTATTTCAGTTGAGATTTATTTATAATATAATTGAATTACATTGATTTTGAATGTTTAGCCAGCCTTGCTATTCAGGTGTAAGTTCCACTTCATTATTTTGTATTATTTCTTTTTTTAAAAATATATATTTTATTGATTTTTTACAGGGAGGAAGGGAGAGGGATAGAGAGTTAGAAACATCGATGAGAGGGAAGCATCGACCAGCTGCCTCCTGCACACCCCCTACTGGGGATGTACCCGCAACCAAGGTACATGCCCTTGACCGGAATTGAACCTGGGACCCCTCAGTCCCCAGGCCGATGCTCTATCCAGTGAGCCAAACCGGCTAGGGCTGTATTATTTCTTTTATATATTATTGGATTTGATTTGTTATATTTTTGTTACGAACTTTTATACCCAGGTTATTGAGGAATATTAGTCTGTACTTTTCTATTGTAATATTGTTTGATTTGGTGTTATGGTACTGCTAGCCTTACCAAATGAATTGGGCAATAGTCCTTCCTCTGTTTTTCTGAAAGAATTATGGTAGAATTGATATTATTTTTCTATAAATTTTCTTAAATTATTTTAGTGGTTATTTTATGGTTTATCATAGACATCTTAAATTTCTCATTGTCTACCTCCAAGTAATATTATGCCACTCATTTCTTGAACAGTTACCTTAAACCAGTATACTTTCATTTTTTTCCTTCTGGTCTTGTGCCATTGTTAATTTTACTGCTTCATATAGTATAAATATAAAATCCATACTACACTTACTATTTTTGATATAGTCAATTTTACTGAAAGATATGACACATAAGAAATCATCTTCTATTTTACCTACATAGTTACTCTTTTTGTAAATCTAGATTTCTATCAAGTATCATTTTCTACTGCCTAATGGACATCTTTTAACAAGTTAGTGAAGATCTGCTGGCAATGACTTATATCAGCCTATATTTCTGAAAATGACTTTATTCCACTTTCATGGGGATTAAATAATTCTAAATTGTAGCTTTTTAATGTAATGGGTCTTTTTCCTCTTTATGCATGAAAAAGTTTTGTTCTCTTTATTATTGGTTTTGGCCAGTATGATTATGATGTGTGTAGGTGTGCTTTTCTTCATGTTTTTTCTTTGGTGTGGGTTTTATTGAACTTCATAAATTCATAAAATTATAATTTCAACCAAATTTGGAAAACTTGTGGCTATTATGTCTCAAAATTTTATCCCACTCCTCTCTTCTTTTTAGAAATTCCAACTGATATGATATATTAGACTGCTTGAAATTGTTCCTTGGCTTACTAATGTTCTATTCTTATTTTTTAACTAGTAGTCTTGCGCACGAATCCGTGCGCCAGTAGGTTGCTGCAGCCCTCCAGTAGCTCTCCACCTGCTGCCCCACCCTCCTGTAGCTCCCTCTGCAACCCCTAGTAGCTTGTTGCCCTGCCCTCTCCTGTAGCTCTCCCCGCCCGCTTGTAGCCAGTAGGTCACTGCCACCCTCCTGTAGCTCTCCGCCCACTGTCCCGCCCTCCTGTAGCTCCCCCACCTCCCTTCCCCCTCCCCCCTTCATAGCTTGCTGCCCTGCCCCCTCCTGTAGCTCTCCACAGCCCGCTTATACCTCACTGGCCCACCCTCCTGCTGATCCATGATCTGGTCTTGATGCACTTGTTCGTTACGCCTCAGGCTGTAATGGCTAATTAGCATATTCCTCTCTTATTATATAGGATTCATGATTTTTTCATTTTGCATACTTTTTACTTTTTATATATCTTCAAGTTCATTAAGCTTTTCTTTTATAGTGTTTAATCTGATATTAATCCCATGCAGTGTATTTTTCAACTCAAGCATTATATTTTTTATCTTTAGAGTTTTGACTAGTTTTTTTGAAAATGTCTTCCACATTTCTACTTAATATGCTTCATCTTTTTTTTGCCTTATTAAACATATAGATTATAATTACCATAACACTTAACTTCCTTGTGTATAAATTCTGTCATTTGTGTAGTTTTGTGTTTCTTTCTATTTAATTTTGCTCCTCCTTATGGCTCATTTTTTGATTGGATGCCTGACATTCTGAATTTAACCATTTTGGGTGCTAAATATTCACCAATATTGATGTTTTAGCTTGGTTATGTGATGGAGTTAATTTACTTGCAAAAATTTTGAACTTTTCAAGGTTTATTTCTATGCTTTGTTATGGAGGAACAAAACAGCATTTAGTCTAGGGGTGATCACTTCACTCCTAGGCACTGCCTTCTTGGTGCTCTGTGACACTTGAATTACAAGGTTTCGCACTCAGACTGGTGGGATCATAAACTGTTCCCAGCTTCATGTGCATTTTGAGAATTTTTCTCTCTGCTCCTTTCAGATTATTGTTTCCCCAGCCTTGGACAGTTCCTTCACCAGTAAGTAGTATTCACCTGAAGGCTCAAGGGACCCTTAGCAAAGCTCTGGAGCCCTCTGGGGAGTTCTCTCATCTCCAGTAGACCACCCCTAAATGTTAGCTGCCTAGCCCACCACATTCTCAGCTTCATCTCTTCATATTGGGAAGTTCCTGAAATGCACCTGGGCTTACTGTCCTTTTGATGCAGCCTCAAAATCACAGTGATGCCCTAGCCAGTTTGGCTCACTGAATAGAGCGTCAGCCTGGGGACTGAAGCGTCCCAGGTGTGATTCCGGTCAAGGGCATGTACCTTGGTTGCAGGCACGTCCCCAGTAGGGGGAGTGCAGGAGGCAGCTGATCGATCGATTCTTCTCCCTCATCGATGTTTCTCTCTATCCCTCTCCCTTCCTCCCTGTAAAAAATCAATAAAATATATTTTTAAAAAAATCACAGTGATCACCCTGCCGGCATGGTTCAGAGGTTGAGCGTTGACCTATGATCCAGGAGGTCACCGTTCTATTCCTGGTCAGGGCACATGCCTGGGTTGTAGGCTCGATCCCCAGTGGGGGGCATGCAGGAGGCAGCCAATTGATGATTCTCTCTCATCATTGATGTTTCTGTCTCTCTCCCCCTCTCCCTTCCTCTTTGAAATCAATAAAAAATATATTAAACAAACAAACAAAACAGACACCAGAATGACCTGTGGCATTGAAAGGCTCACCGCCTTTGTTTCCACTCAGGAATGATTGCCCTGCACTGCTTGATTTCCAGTGAATGAAAACAAGTGTTTCAGATATTTTGTCTTACTTACTAGTTGTTTAAATATGAAGATAAATCCATTCACTGGTACTCCATTTTGTGAAGAAATAGAAATCTTATGTAATTTTGAGTCCAAATAGTAAATAGAACAAACATGGTAGCCATAAGCTAGTTCACCAATTGAAGGGACAGTTACTGTAAATGTGGTTTTATGTTTACTTCCAAATTGTTTTATTTAGTAGCTTAGATTTATGTTTCCAGGCACTTTTCAGATAAATGGTACTTAGGTTGCAGACATAGTTCTATATATTTTAGATTTCATAATGACATTCTATTACAGATTCCAACGAGCTGCAACTTATGTGAAATCTTACAATCCATAGATGAAACTGTTCATAAATATTTAGGAACTACACTATGTGGAAGCAGTTATCTTAAAAAGTGGCTGAAATAAAACAGTAAAAAAACTTAATTCCGACTGAAAAATTTCCATCACACCATTGAGATACCAAGAATACTCTGTTCAAGAATAAATATCACTGTTTCTCCCCCCAAAGTTTTCAGTGAGTTTCCAACAAGTGAGAACATTGTTTGTGATAAAAATTAACATTTAAATTTTATGACCATTTTTACTTAATTTATTTTAATGTTTGCTTCAGTAGAGTCGCTGCACAGGGAGAGACCTTTGTGTGTATAGCCTTTCAACTTGTAAATTAATTCTTTTTAAAATATGCTGTAGCATAAAATGTGTGAATATTTAAATATTTAGTTATTTGTTTATGTAAAAAATCTGTGTATCATATCCTTTTTGCAAGGAAAACATAACACACAGATTTTACTTCAATTAATATCAGTAGTTTTTTCATACTGAAAATTTCCCATCACTATTCTTTTGAGCACCTTTGGTTGTAGTGTTTCTCTGTATACTTGAGACTGAAGAGATCAATTTAAAAAGTATCACATAAATAAGGAGAAGTTTTTGCTGATATATGAGAAAGTAGAAAAGTATTTCATTTGTCTTGATCCAATTTCAGTCTAATGTTACTGTTGAGATGAAACATTCTAGCATGATAATAGGTCTTTGTAAATTTCTACAAATAATGAGCAAAATGAAAAATTATAGTAATGGTATCTTCTGTATTTCATCAGTCAAATGCTAATCTAAACTAGTGCTTCTTGCAGAAATGTTAGAAATTGAACATTTATATAAATTTTTGGCTACACTTTCAAGCAGACGTAAAGTTTCAATCATACACAGGTCATTTTTCTAGATCTAGAGGATAAAACAGTATACAAAGTAGCCTTTGTCCTCACATAGCTCACGAAATGTACTGTCAGCAGTTTTTCCTTTGTAGATAAAGAAATTCAACTTTAAATGAGCTTTAAAGTAAAACAAGGGACATTCCAGGCTTAGAAATAAGAGCGAGAAAAGATGTCTTTTGCGACTTTAAGATCTCAGCACCCCCTCTTCTGATCATATTACCTAAAATGTCATCCCTTTATAGTCCTTATACTGAGTTATACAAATAATTACTGAATTGTTAGTGTAATTGTTCTGTCTCTGTCTCTAGTTTCTGTTTCACATGTTGACCCCATTCTACTTTAGTCAGTTTTATTGCATCCTAATTTAGTGTTTCTTCTATAGAGTTCAGGGATATACTTTGGTTTTGTTTCCTTCATAAAATGTTCTGAGCCATTCACTTTGGCGGAGATGCGTGTGAATGGTATTTAAGAATTGGAGGTGCTCGGTGATATATCCAGCGCTGTGACTGTTACTGAGGTGATGGTGAAGTAGGAAAGCTTCTTGGAGAAAGTTCTATGGAAGCAAGATTTTGAAGGATGAACAGGAGTTCAGCAAAGGGACATGATGCCTGAGTGGGAATTCTAGACAAGATGGGTTTTTCGCCCTGACTGGTTTGGCTCAGTGGATAGAGCGTCGGCCTGTGGACCGAAGGGTCCCAGGTTCCATTCCGGTCAAGGGCATGTACCTTGGTTGCGGGCACAGCCCCAGTGGGGGGTGTGGAGGAGGCAGCTGATCGATGTTTCTCTCTCATCGATGTTTCTAACTCTCCATCCCTCTCCCTTCCTCTCTGTAAAAAATCAATAAAACATTTTTTTTTTTTAAAAAAAGATGGGTTTTTCAAAGTCAGAAAGACTTTTCATCAGAGATTAATGTTTCTGAAGTTATCTTATATTCACCTCACATTTATATTTCCTGATTAGTGTAATTACTATAGTAGTTAAGTAATTGATAAAATTGATTAGCAGTATCAAATACTACTTCTCAAAATTATGCCAACCTAGTTTTCATAATAAAAAAGGCCTGGGGTGGGGCACGAACTGGGTGGAGGGGTGGAATGGGGGGAAAGGGGAGGGATATCTGTTATACTCTCAACAATAAAGACTACAAAATAATTGAAGCTTAAAAGAAAAGAAGAAAGTATGTTTTAACATATAAAATACTCAAACTTACAACAATTTGGTGAATTTTGGGGGAAAATTACACAGGGATATCTTTACTGGCACATTTGTATTGTAACTCTTACTTTTCAAACAATATGCATAAGATAAAACTTCCTCTTGCTTCAATACCTACTTATCTAGTAGCTAACCACCTTATTTTGTGCTCAGATGGCTCATCATTTATGTTCAAATTGCCAGCACACTTGTGATGAAAATTTGCAGACATCAGCAGCATTAGGATTCTGTTCTTTTTCTACTT
Organism: Myotis lucifugus; assembly: GCF_000147115.1. NCBI lineage: Eukaryota > Metazoa > Chordata > Mammalia > Chiroptera > Vespertilionidae > Myotis > Myotis lucifugus. The sequence continues at coordinate 6,299,930 of NW_005871092.1, forward strand.
TGTTCTGTATTGAATTAAACCACTATTAGTATGGGGATATCACCTGTCTAATACAGAAGTCAAAATTGCAAATTGAAGAATGATTCCTAGCATTATTCTGGTTAAAAAAAATCAAACCTGAATTATGATCAGCTTTCAAATTGACCTAATAGTGAGTTACCAAATCCCAGTTACTCAGAAACAGTAATTTCGATAAACTAATTTAATTTAGATAGTGATGTATAAGTGTTAATGCACAGCATTACTGTAGAATGCAAAGTACTTAAGCTCTATGCAGTCTTTCTGTTTTAAAGTTATTAGCATTGCAGTTCAAATATAAGATTGATTATGATAGGTAACAAATGTTCTAGAGATTAAGCGAAGGAAGGTATATCATACCAAGTTTACACTATAATGTCAGAGATGAGTAATAAAAACAGAGACCATATTGCTGACAAAGCTGAAAATATTTACAGAATATTTACAGGCCCTTAACAGAAAGGTTTGTTAACTCATTGTTTTTAATATTACTACTAATGTCATTTATTATAAGCAATAACATTGTGAGAATTAGATAAGATGACTTATGTGTAAAATGGGTTTCTAAGAAAATGACTTATAACGCATCTATTCAGTCTTTCCATTTGTAAAATGAATCTAAGTACTAAAGAAGTTCTCCCAGTAGCAAGTTTTTAAGTCATGAATTTCCCTTGTAAATCCAATTGAACTCTATAACAAAAATTAAGGAATTCTTGTTCAATATTCATATAACCGCATAGATATTTGACATCATAAACTCTGATTGTATAAACCTCTAATGATTTTTATATAACATCGAGCAAACACTTTTATTTCTGTATAATATTCATTATCATTTTTAATACTAAAATAATTTTAACCAGGTTCTGCAACTCCTTTGCATATTGTTGGAAATTTGGAGTTTTTAAAGAATAATGTAGCAATAAATATTGCGTGCTTTCACGTATGTGTCATATATATAAAAATGAGATACCTCTACATATCTACCGCAGTGGCTAATAATAAAAAGAATGAAAATGCCACGTACTGGTGAGGATTTGGAATAACTGGAAATCACATACATCATTAGTGACAATGTAAAATGGTACAGTGACTTTGAAAACAATATTGTTTATTTTATAAAATGTATCCCACATTTACCATATGACCGATAGTTCCACTCCTAGTTTTTTTTTTTTTACACAAGAGAAATGAAAACAGACTGCAGAAAAAGTCTTAATCACAAACATTTATAACTCTATTATTCTTGAAACTCCCCAACTGGAAAGAATTCATAAATATATCAATTGGAGCATGAATAAGCAAATTATGCTCTATACATTCTATGTGAAACTACTCAACAATAAAAATAAATGAAATATTTATACAAAGTAGTGACATGGACAAATCTTTAAAATACTATGTTCAGTGGCACCGCCTGTGTTGCTCAGTGGTTGAGTGTAGACCTATGAACCAGGAGGTCACGATTTGCTTCCAGGTCAGGGCACATGCCTGGGTTGTGGGCTCAATCCCCAGTTGCGGGTGTGCAGGAGGCAGCCAATCCATGATTCTCTCTTATCATTGATGTTTCTCTCTCTCTCTCTCTCCTTCTCCCTTCCTCGTTGATATCAATAAAAATATATTTAAAGAAACAAAAGACTATGCTAAATGAAAGCAATCAAACATTAAATGTTACATACCCTATGATTCCTTTATATGAAATTGTATAAAAAATAAAGACTTATCGTGATAAAAAGGAGATAAACGTTTTAGGGTCTCCATTGCAGAGGCAAAGGACATTTACCATGTGGTTTTAATTAAGTAACTTTGTAAAAGTTGCCAAAATTCAATAAACTATGTATTAAAATGGAATTTAATTGTTTATATTATACCTCAATGAAGATATTATTAGCCTGTAATTGTGAGTGTATTTCAAATGTTAAGATCTTTCCAAATATGAAATATTTGAGTATTGATGTCACTACATCTAAGAAATGGCAACATTTCAAGAGAGAAAATCTCTTATTTCAATTGCATTCATCTCAGATTTCCCATATGATGCACTTGCTTGAAATCCAAAATTAAAATGGTATCCATGAAAGTTATACTACAAATTAAGCAATCCTCTCAACTTTAAAAGTATTTAATACTCATTTAAAAAATTAACAGACCAAAGCTGTACCTTCACATAATGTCATAATCTCTAAAGAGCCAATTTTAAATATGGATGCATGATTTATTTTATTTGAGTCATTTCCTAGGAGGTTAACTGCAAGATATAGTAAACAATATAAATCAATAGAGACATTAAAATTCTTAAAGTAAAACCCATTGAAACCAAAATAAAATTAAAGTTTGTATAAATTCTTCATAGTGAATCAAGGTAAAATAATAAATAGTAATAATTTTAAGTTTTGTGTATGTGTGAATATAGGTAGAAAATAGATTGGAGACTGATCAGCAAGTATATATTCCCTTAAGCTCATCGTTTGTAAACCCGACTTTCATGTTACCGTAATTGACGATTTCTCTTTTTCTTCCATTTTCCCAAACCTCTTAAACCAAAACTTTAAATTTAACTCTTTATATTTACAACCTGTATTGCAAATCATAAGATTCTAAAAAATGCTTTTACAAGCATAAATTGAGTATAGATTTCTATCTAAGCCATTACTCTTATTGGTATATGTTATTGATTTATGAATTAAAACTTGAGACTCTTCAGGAAACCTCATAAATATGCTAATACTATAATGAAGAACAGGTAGCATTACACATGCAAATTTTTATGCTGTCATTTTAAAGGATCTATTTTTTTTAGCATTTATAAATGTTTTTTTAAAATATATTTTTATTGATTTCAGAGAGGAAGGGAGAGAGAGAGAGAGAGAAACATCAATGATGAGAGAGAATCATTGATCGGCTGCCTCCTGCACGCCCCCTACTGGGGATTGAGCCCGCAACCCAGGCATGTGCCCTTGACTGGAATCGAACCTGGGACCCTTCAGTCTGCAGGCCGATGCTCTATCCACTGAGCAAAACCAGCTAGGGCTATAAATGTTTTTTGAAAAATGTTAAACAATATCCTTTAACTTCAACCAAAATGATTTTGAAAAAAAATATATCTTTTAACTTCAAGTAATATCTTTAACTTCAAGTAGTATACAAGTAGATATAAAAGTTTTACGTATTTTAACTGACATAATCTTGATATAAAAGTAATTCTTATTTTCTTGTACAGCTTGACCTTTAGTTAAAATGAAACTGTTTTAAGACTTTCTATTTAGAAATTTGAGATATATATCTCCAGAAGTTACTGCAATTTATTTACTAAACACTTATAAGTCAAAATTCTAGGTTCTTTGCTAGTAGCTAGGAAGGTATAGCTGAATATTGTAATGCCCGACTTCAAATATCTTGAAGTCAAATGGAGAGAAAAGAAAGGTAAGCTAATTATCACAGTACACTGTGATACTCAGTACACAGGTCTTAGGAGAGTGTAGAACATAAGAATTAGAGTTCGTAATGCATTGATTTCCATTTTAGCTCTACTGCGTATTGCTGGTGTAACCTGTAAACCTTTATTTCCTCATCTATAAAATGGATTTAATGGCATTACTTATTTTATGTGATAATTCTAATGCCAAAATAAATTAGAAATATGAAAAGCACTTAGCCCAGGGCCTTGGGCAATAGTCACTTAGTTGGGTTTTTGTTGTTTTTGTTTTAGTAGTACTGTTGTGGAAGTATGAGGTACGGGCGACAGTAGTACAATCGAGGCCACCAAAGAGACAGGATCTAGGGTAGAACTGCCAGGCAGTCAATCACTGGAACAGTTCCAGTAAGGAACAGAGGTTGATAAAGGATGGCAAATATTGGAAACTACTAATACTGTTATCTGATCAGACTAATGTCAATGCCCTGGGTAGAGAAAGAAGCAGGGGCCATATTTTGGAAGTTGGAGTCCAAGCTAAACGTGATGGAAAACACCAAGGAAATTTAAGCAGGGGAATGAAGGAGTGTGAAGAGGGGAATTACAGAAAATTCTTGCAGTTTTAAAGAGAATTCTTTGTTAGCTGGGTGAAGAGTGGCCAGATGTTATGAAATTGAAGTCAAGGAGACCAGTTAAGTTTTTGCACTGAACCAGGAGGGAAAGTTGTAAGTTCCCTTACTAAGGCATTTATTTGCTCTAAAAATAATTAAATCCACTAAATTTTCATAGACAATACTCAAGGATTTATAATCATTGTAATATTTATACAGAATTGGCTAGTATGTTTATTCTTCATGTTTACATCCAGAAATAGGTTTTATTCTATCTATTAAATATTATAATTTTCTATTTCACTCCATATTTGAAATATTACTTTATTAGGAATGATACATATTGTATCAATTAGTAGTATGTTATTATCTGTAGGAAGTTCATGCTTATTGGAATATATTATCATAGTTAAGTAATGGGTAATTTAATCTCCAGTTTGCTTTAAATTCTTTAAAAAATCCTATATACTAGTAATAAAAGGCTAATATGCAAATCGACTGAATGGTGGAACGACTGGTGGAACGACCAGTCGCTATGGTGTGTACTGACCACCAGAGGGCAGACACTCAATGTAGGAGCTAACCCCAGCCCACAGGCCCCAGGCCAGCCAAGGGTGCCAGCGGGGCCCCTCAATTGCCCCGCTGGTTGCCCCACAGATCGGCCCTGATTGCCAGCCAGGCCTAGGGACCCTACCTATGCATGAATTTCCTGCACCGGGCCTCTTGTTAATAAATAAGAACCTAATGTGATCTTGAATTTCTTGCCTGAAACATCATCCAGTTGTCTTTGAGATATTACTAGTTGACTAACTTCCATTATGTTGGCATTTTGCAAGACTATATTCTAAATAGTTGTTTGAAAACCTCTTTTTTGCTTTGTTAGTAGAATTGGATAATTTTAGCACATCCCTTTATGTTTTAATTTATTTCAAATATATCAGAATTTATGGCAATCGGGCATTTGCACAAACACAGCAATTTGTCCTTCATAACCAGAACAAATAAGAATTCTGTTATTTTGTGGTAAATATCAAACTATTAATCTACTACTCTATCCAAATGTATGTAATGCAGACTTTTTATTTAAATCACAAATTCAAAATGTTGATTGTTATTATTTAATGAAAAATGTAGCTTTACTTAATTTCAGGTTTTAGATTTTGAGCATGTATTCAATGTGAATTTGCATTCAAGCTCAAATGGACAAAATATATTATCATCAAATAGACAAAATATATTATCATCACTGTTGCTGTAGTTTCAGCTAGCTCAGTATTTTAGCACTCACTTTATTAATTATTTGGGAGCTGTTTAAAAACAGGGCAAATGAAGATATTATTAAATATTAACATTAATTGGTCTCTTGATTTGATTAACTTTTGAATAATTATTGGATAACATGAATAAAATCATTACAGAAAAGGGAATGCCTAAGGTACATTTATGTAGGCTAAAGTTTTAAAATTCACTTTAAATGTGACTTGAAAAATCTTGTTGTATTTTTCGTGGGAATGACCATAGGACCAAAATGGGTACATGTTGATTATCTGTAAAGGGCCATGTCATTAGCCAATAGGAATCTTTCTACATTAAAATCTAGTTTTAACATTTTAGGGTGAGAAACTTTCCAAACTACAGATTTAGGGTGTTGTTACTGATTTTGATTCCAGCATGAATGACTTATAATATGGTGATCAATGGTCTTAATCATTTAAAAATATTATATTTACAAATGCCATGAAACTTTACTATATTTATTCAGTAAATTTCGAACTTTCTTTTATTTTGATCTTTCAGATTGCATTTTCACAACACAATACAATCATGGATCTTGTGCAGTTTTTTGTCACCTTCTTCAGGTAATTTGCTTTAATTGACTTTGATTTGTTAAATCTGTATTTTGAAATGTGTAAGTCTGTTAGGTAATTTATCAAATCTTTAATCTTTAAATATCATATATTGTATCTTGAATAGTTTTATATGCTTAAATATATGTCACAGAGCAGAGGAAACATACTTGCAATATACTTTTGCAAGATTATTTTACTTCTGGGCTACTTAATAGAAAGTGGGTTCAGTGGAATGAGGATACCTTCGGGTTCCCCTGACACATAAGAACAGTACATTCACCATATTGATTAGGTACATCTCCTAGAACTAAATCAATTCAATGTCTTCTTAAAGAAATTATCATATGTGTTTAGCAATGTGCTAAAATCTGTAGGGGATAGGAACAAGCATGTATTTTGTGTTCTCAAAGAGTTTATAATCTGGAAGTACTAAATATAACTGAATAGAGGATCATTCCCTAGGACAGTGATGGCGAACCTATGACACGCGTGTCAGAGGTGACACGCGAACTCATTTTTTTGGTTGACTTTTCTTTGTTAAATGGCATTTAAATAAATATCAGAAATATAAGTCTTTGTTTTACTGTGCTTGCAAAGATCAAAAAATTTCTATATGTGACACGGCACCAGAGTTAAATTAGGGTTTTTCAAAATGCTGACACGCCGAGCTCAAAAGGTTTGCCATCACTGCCCTAGGGCATGAGTTATTCGAGATAGCAACAATCCTATATAATAAAAGCCTAATACGCTAAGTTTCCAGTCGACCGGTTGGCTGTTCAACCAATCAAAGAGTAATGTGCTAATGATATGCTAAGGCCACTCAACTGCTTGCTATGATGTGCACTGACCACCAGGGGGCAGATGCTCCGACTAGCTTGCTGCTGGGGTCCAGTCGATTGGGACTGAATGAGACGGGCCAGACACGCCCCGGAGCCCTCCCACAGTCCATCCCTGGCTGGCCAACCTCCTGCGTCCCTCCCTGGCCCTGTGCACCGGTGGGGTCACTCGGTCTGGCCTGCGCCCTCTCTCAATCTGGGACCCCTCAGGGGTTGTTGGAGAGCTGGTTTCGGCCCAATCTGAGGAACCCCACTGATGCACGAATTTGTGCACTGGGCCTCTAGTAGGTTCATAAAAAGGGATTGCATAATTAAACAACTTTGGAAAATGTATACTAAGGTTAAGTAGGGCCCTTTTAGTTTATTTTTAGCTTACATTGCTTCTCAGAGTTCTTAATACACTAATTCACAATGTGTCTTTCTAAAAAAGAGGCTAGAGCAGTGATGGCGAACCTTTTGAGCTCCGCGTGTCAGCATTTTGAAAAACCCTAACTTAACTTTGGTGCCGTGTCACATATAGAAATTTTTTGATATTTGCAACCACAGTAAAACAAAGACTTATATTTTTGATATTTATTTTATATATTTAAATGCCATTTAACAAAGAAAAATCAACCAAAAAAATGAGTTCGCATGTCACCTCTGCAGCTCGTGTCATAGGTTCGCCATCACTGGGCTAGAGCTTGAAGATTTCTCAAAACATGAAAACCCTTTTTCCTGGGAGTCAAATGAAGTACTGGTTAGGAGAAGCAGTTGAGTTTCCGTTTTATGGGATCTTAGATCATCTGGGCTGGGAGCAAGGCTATTTTTGTTAACATGATGATGATGTACACAACGATGTGGGTCCATCAGGTGCTGTTGTGCAAACTAGATAAATGTGTCTCCTCGTCTGGCAGACCTAGTCCCTCATCACAGCACACAACTTTACAGGCAGACAGAGTGCAGTACGAATTTTGACCTTCACCAAGGTGGCAGTACTGGCTAGTACAGTAATAAGAATCTTCCCAACCCAACACAGATGCCATGCCATGCACTTTCCTAAGCACCACGGTAGCCATTATTGTTTATCTCACCCAGACACCCATGCAGTGCTTGAATTTCTAATGTGCTCCCCACACAGGTCAGCAAGCACTTTCTGTGAAGGGCCAGATAGTAAATATTTCAGCAGTTGAGGGCTGTGAGGTCTCTGTTGCAGGGACACAACTCTGATGCTAAAGCAGCCACAGCCAATGTGGAAACAAACGGGGTGGCTGTGCTCCAGTAAACCTTTATTACAAAACAGCTGGTGGGCAGAACACTGCCTGGGACACAGCGTGCCCAATTCCGATCTAGCTTATGCCTGAGTGGCTTTAATGACAGCACACGCACCATCTCCCGAGATAGCATTTTCTATCTCCAGATAACTAATCGTTCTTCATAATTGAGATGAAATTCGTGTCCCTGTAATATCTCTTCTAATGCATCCATATGGGCCCATAGAAAGTCGAATCGCTCCTCTCCGTTTACAGCCCTTCCGTTTTCTATACTCTTTTCTCAAGTTTACACATTCCTTGCTTATTAATCCATTTCTGTTGTCAACGCTTTTGCCATGGTGGTCACTTTGCTCTGAAAACAGTCATGTTTGTCTATGTCCCTTGAGAAATTATAATTTACAGTGTTGAATGCATACACACACACACACACACACACACACACACACACACACACATATTACTAACGTGTGTACCATTTATTTATGCTTTAAATGTCTTTTAAAAGTGAAATTTGAGGAAACATCTTAAATATATTTAATATTTTATGACTTTGTACTTCTGAATATAAATGGATTTCGAGGCTATAGTTATAATACATTTTTGGAAAGTATTAGAAGTTATAATCAAATGAACATTATTTAGTGCATCAAAGTAAACCTGTTTCTGATGCAGAATAGTGTGGATGGAAATATACTGAGAAGTTCAGCTCTGTAAAATTTCACAATGCTGAATATATATGTAAATTATTTAAGGTTTTATTGGAAGCTTTTGAATTTGTGTGCATAATTAAATTCAAAAATTCTTCTATTAAATAAAAGCAAGCTAGCATTAATATGTGCCATGTCTTAGAGGTCTCATTTATTATGTTGTCCTCATGGACAAAGTGGAAAAAATACTCTAATCATTGTGTGAGATAAAATATATTTGACGTTTCTTTTGTCATTTAAACCTGTTTCAGAAGTGAAGTGTAAATTAGTATTAAAATTTTCTCATTGTTAAGAAAAAACATGGACAGAATATGTTGATTTTTAGTTTTGTTTTTTGAAAGAAGGCCACTGATATATTTTAGGAGACCTCTCACCAGAATCGCCTTTTTAAATCCATGTTTCCCTTCCCAGTCTCTTCACAGCAATCTAGGCTTTTTCTAACATGCACCTCAAAATTCCTCTGACCTTTACCCATCACCTAGTTCTAAAGCTGCCTCCCCATTTTTAGGTAATTGTTACAGTGGCCCCCACTTCTTGGTACCAAAATCAGTCTTGGTCTGCTCATGTTGCTGTAAAAAAATACCAAAGACTGGTGGATTAAACAATAGAAATGTATTGCCTCTCAATGCTGGAGACTGGAAGGTCAGTCTAAGTAAGATCAGGGTGCCTGCATGGTTGGTTTCTGATGTCAGCTATGTTTCGGGCTTGCAGGTGGCCAGCCACTTTGTCACTGTGTGTTCACATGGCCTTTCCTAAATGTGTGTGCGCGGAGAGGGGGAGAGAGCGAGCTTTATGGCTCTCAGGTGTCTGTGGCTTCTTATAGGAACGTTATTCCTGTGGACCAGGGGTCCACTCTTATGATTTCATTTAACCTTAATTACCTCCTAAATTCCTGACTCCAAATATAGTCACATTGGGTGTTAGGATTTCAGCATCCAAATTGGGTCAGTACAATTCAGTCCTAGCAAGGAGTTTAAAGTCCATTTAGTCCCAATGTTGTTTGTTAGCATTTTGCAGTAAGTTTTCTGTTAGCTGCATTTGAAATCATCTCAACTGATAGAGCATCCTAAGGTCTGGTTGATTCTTGCTTAATAACCCTCAAGAACTCTGTACCACTCTACGTTGTGAGCATATTGTTTTCCCATTTTCTCCTAGGAGGCTTTGTTAGTTTTTCACCTTTGTCAATCTGATAATTGAAAGAAGTAAATTTATTTTTGCATTATACAGGTCCTTTTTTTTTTGCATTCTAAGTTAGTGATTTATTTTTTAACATTTTACTTGGTTAAAAAAAAATCCTTCAAGTATTTAGGAAGATATTTTTAAAACCTTTGACAGACATTTTCCAGAGTAGCAGTTATTAGGAAATTTTTTTTTTAAATAATATGTTTCTGTATTTCAACACAATTCCCTAGTTTGTAAAATTTTTAGTTGAAATAAAAGATTAATATGCCCAAATTGTCTTTTAAAATATTATTTAAGACTTGATTTTTATGCTCAATTAACCTCAAATTGCTGTAAAATAGTGACAATATTATCGCTTTTTGCATTTGGCCAACTAGATTACCACCAGAGGGTATTTCTTGGTCTCCCAAGGCCTGCTTTACAATATAACCTATCTCACACTATGCTATTTTATTGAATTCTCTTTAATTTTCCCTAAATGAGAACACCTAACGAGCTCCATGTTTTTATTTCATTTTAAGAATCCCTTCCATAATGACCATTTTATGAAGGTTAAAATCAAATTATTGAAATATCTCCCCTAAGTTCCTGTGCTCTCCTTTTTTATCCCTGTAGCTTACATGCTTGCTTTTTAATGTTTCCTTTCTTTTCTGTTTTTCCTATTTCATTTCCATTGGGGGGTTTTACCAAAGGATGACGAACCTTTCAGATCTTCTGATACTATTACACAGCATTTTTTAAAAAGAAAGCTCAATTACCCCCCTGCCCCCACATCTCCACCAAGGAGCTATAAAACACTGTGTAATATAATAGGAAAAGATCTGAAAGAAAGCGATGAAACATTTTTCCTGAATAAACTTACCACAATACCAGATCGTAGGATGCTAACACTTGACATTGCCCTTAAGAATTTTGACTTAAAACATATATCAGGGAAAAGCTAACTGGAACAGATAAACCCATAAATATCAGTCCTTTTGCGTAATACAAGTTTTTTACTCATGTAAAGTCCAGTGGGCAGAAAGGAGGCAGTGGGAGGGACAGGGTGGTGTGTGGGGCACCGCCCCATCGAGGAATCCAGACTGATGGGAAGTCTGGTGTTCTTCAGGCCCCGGGTTGTCCGCGGAGACTGGGGTTTTCTGTTAGTCACCAAAGGATGAGTGTAACCTTTCAACAATGCTGGATCCACTTGTCAAGAGGTTTTGCTTGTTTGTTTTTTTATGAAGCAAGTGTTCTTAATAGACTGTTTTTGTTTTAAATGTAGATGTTTAAAAAGAACTGTAATTTTTACTTGCAATGTAACTTACTACAAATCAAGAACACTTACAAAGTATTACCTTGATATAAGGCTAATAATGCCAAAGAAGACCTTCCATGTCAGAAAAATGATAAGATATTCAAATCAATTAAAGAACTAATTCCATTCACTTAGAGAAAGTTTAATGACAACTACTACTTGCCAGAAACAGATATATTTCATTGGGTTTTAAACACTTTTTGGAGATTATTGGAATATTTTCTTAATTTATTTATTGATTTTACTAACCAATTTATGTATATCATGAGCTCTAATCTAATATCGATTAGCATAGAGGGTTAGCTGCAAACCTCTAAAGTCTATATCTCCTCGGAAGAGGTTGAAATTATGAAAACTGAACATTTTTGTACTGGATTTCTGCGCCATTATGAAGTGGAAGTCTTCGCTTGAGTCATGAAATTTAGATCAGAAAGACTTGCAGAAACTCAGCAAGTCTTCATATTAAATTGAATCTCTATCATGTAACTATTTTGACTGAGAAATATTGTGAATTACAGATCGTCAAACAAAAATATGTTTTGCTATTTAATTAGTATTTAATTAATATAAATGACTTTTAGTATATGTACTGTTATCTACTACAGATATTCTACAAGAATCAGTCGATAAAATTTGGTGTCTGAGTATGAGGGATGATAAGATTGAATGTGCTTTTTTACATTTTAGCTGAAAAGTAATGGTGAGAAAGAAGTTGGAAGAAAGGGGCGAACTTGTAACTAAATACTTTTTAAGTTAGGCATTTTACTTAAATTCTCCATGAGTTAGCATTCTCATCTTTCAAATGAGTACATAACAATATCCAGGGCCTATCATGTGTGATTACGGCAATTAAAGAAATACGCATGTAACACACCATAGTGCTTGGTCCATAGATGTTAGTTGCTTTTATTTTTATGAATATTTTTCAGGAGTTCAGTTTGAACATGGTAGGTTGGAGGTGGTATTTATATCTATAATGTTGAAATTCTTAGGGTGATAATGGTAGGACTGATTTCCAGATGAATAGATCCTTGGACTATATTTAAGTATCACTTCTCAGTACCATATTATAACAGTTACAGGGAAGTGCAGCGCTGTGGTGGTAATTCAGACTAGAACAGGGTTTCTCAGCATTGTTAGCATGTTGATCTGGAAAAATGTTGGTGGTGAGGGGCTGGCCTGTGTGTCCTACATCCCACTGGACACCCACCAAGTGGTAACAACCAAAAATGTCTCCAGACACTGCCTAATGCCCCTTCGAGGACAAACTCTCCTGATAGAGAATTTCTGGAGGAGAGGCGATCATGTAGGCTTCTTCAAGTATATAAAGAAGTAGCACGTAGAAGAGGGAATGGACTGACTCAGTGTAACCCAGAAAACAGAAGCAGCACTGATTGAGAAAGACAATTTAATAGAAGGATATTTCCATAGCTTGAACTATGATATAGTTAAAGCTCAAAATAGAATGCATTGACTTGTAAGGCAGCTTCCGAGCCACGAGTATTTAATTAGGAGCTGGGTCACTATCAGAATTCTGCTGAGAATTTCTTTTCTGAGAAGGAGTTTGAACTAAATAATCTCTTAGATGCTCATGTTTTGGCAGGTCTGTCTAATGATACAGACTTGAAAATCATTGCGAGTGAGGTCATAGTTGAAGGCTTGAAAATGACTGAGCTCTCTCTCTGAGAGCAAGAGAAGATAATAGCATGGTTGCTATGAACTGAGTTTTGAGGAATGTCCATAATTTAGCAGAGGGCATCTGGAATGCAACCTGCCTTCATTGACTCTGTAATGTGTCAGGAAGGATACAGGGGGACCAAGGAAATACAGTATTCAGACGGAGTTTCAAAGAATGGATGGTTGGGATTGTCAGTTGAGAAGTGAAAGTCAGTTGATTGAGAAAAGACCAGTGTATTTAATTATTTGAAGTCATGGTGAGGAAAGTGTCCTACAAAGTGTTCAATGTTATATACACATTAATCATTCTTAATCTTAATATTTTTATTAGCTCACAAGCCAGATGTCATATTCTAAACAGTTAAATAAAACTAAATTATGAGGCATTTGACATGGAAGTGGATGCATTGACCACATGCTCGGTAAAATAGAGGGGGCTACAGGGTCAGTAAAGCAGGGGTATGGTTTTTATTTTTTGGAGGTAGAGGACTTGAGCACTGTGGAAAGTTTAAATTAGGATGAAAACAAGTTTGTAAATATTAGGAGAAGAGATAATTATATAAAGCATAAAAAGGTACCTCAGAGGTGGAAAGGTTAGGGTCACAGGCTTTTTTTTTCTTTTAATCTTCTTTTGATAATGAAGCAAGAATTAGAGAATGTGTATGGAAATAGAACTGTTGTGAGATGGTGGGTAAGCTCACAGCTCCCAACAGATGGGGAGGAAAGAGTGTGAGGCTGTGTTTGAATTTTGATACTATGACTTGCTCTTTGTGCGACTATAAGCCATTTACTTTGAACTCTGAGCATTGGATTCTTCTTTTCTAAAAAACGAATAATATATGCTATCTGCAGCGTTCTTATGGAACTACAGGCAGTGATCAATGTAAGGTGTCTAGCACAGTACCTGAAGGTGTTCAGCACTCATGGAGAGGTGCTAGAATTGTCTCTCATCATCACTGAAGGATATGGTAAAGTTTCTTCAAGTGAGACAAGGAGAAAAAATGTATTAAAAGTCTTGAAAAGTGTGGAAAGTGTCAAAAATTTCACTGCTTATGAGCAAATCAATTGATTAGTGCTAGGATTATTAGTTAAGGACGAGGACCAGGATTTTTATAGTGACCAATTTGTAGCGACTCAGGTCTTCTCGCTTCTGTATTTTTGCACAGCTTAATCTCTGACCACAGAGCAAAGGAAGAGAAAATAAACATTGATTAATTGGATTCACCTAAACCTTTAATTGAGAAAATAGTGGCCCGGTGCACGGATTCGTGCACATTGAAAGGAAGTTAATTAGAAGATTCGTGCAGTAATTATGTTACTGCAAAAAATTACATGTCAAAATAGTATATATAATATAGTAATTATAAAATTAAAATATAAAATATGTTAATATGTATTGTGCATGCATCAGTCACCCTTTATTTTTAAATTGCCAGTGTGCGTCATATGTACCAGCCGGTCATTCATATGGTTGGACGGACGTACAGTCAGTCACTTAGCCTTTTATATATATAGATAGATTTGTCAGTCTCAAAATACAAGTATTCTGTATCAGAATAGGTTCTTGAATATTGTAACTAATATGTATAGACCACATGCATAAACCTTTGACTGAATAATTTCCTATTTTAAACTTTAGCATATACTAGGGTTTCTAAACTTCAGCTCTACTGACATTTTGGACTAGATAATTCTTTGTCTTGGGGCAGTCCTGTGCATTGTGGGATATTTAGAAGCATCCCTGGCTCTGCTCACTAGATACGAGTTGCACCCCTCCCAGTTGTGGAAATCAGCAATGTCTCCAGACATTGCTACAGCCACATGTGCCCTGGGGATGGACAAAGGGCTAAAATATCTCCAGTTGAGAACCACTGAAATATTTTCATATCTAAAATAGTTGCTAGTAAAGATGAAATGAATGAGCATGTGAAATTGGAATTTATAAAATTGATGATAATAACTCAACAATTCTAAATAGATTTCTGTTGCTTTTTAAGACCAGTAGAGTTATAAGTTTACTTTTTTTTCTGAGAGAAAATAGACTACAATGTATAGCAAGGAATGTAAATAATTTTTCTACCTGTATACTTTGATTTTACTTGAGAACATTTTTAACCCTAATTTATCCTTTTTTGCTTGAATTATTTACCAAGGCAAAGTGATTACTTCTCTATATACAGGGTAGGGCAAAAGTAGGTCTACAATTGTTTGTATGAAAACTAATACAATGATTAATAAATAATACAAGAATAAACTCTGTGTTTTGCATAGTTGTAACCCTACTTTTGAACCAGCCTGTGTATATTTAAATCCTCTACATATTCTTTTATCACATGTCTTAACTATTTTAAGCAGCAATTATTTGTGTTTTGTTTTCCAGTTGTTTTTTGTCCTTACTATTGGTGGCTGCCGTGGTCTGGAAGATCAAGCAGACGTGCTGGGCTTCTCGGCGGAGAGAGGTATCAGTGATAGCATTTAATCTTTTATTTAAAGATTCAAGCAAACATATGGGTCTCTATTGCTTAATTAACATGCTTCTTTAAAATATAGGTTTTCACATCAGTTTTATTTATTAAGACTGAACAAATCAGTCTTGTATTTTTAAAGCTTCGGAACAGACTTTACCAGTCACTTTAAGGCAGTATGTGTAGAAGCAGTAGTTAGTTGTAAAATGTTTTCTTTTAAGTCGTGTTAGCATGGATAGTGTGTACAAATATTCTGTTGATAAAATGATCGGCACTCTCTTTTACTTAGGTAATTAGTTATACTGTAAAACCATAATTTATTTTAATAAATGTCTGTTGCAATTTCAAAGAAAAATTTGAATGACAGTTATTTAGTTTTGGTTTTTATCTCCCAGATTTTGTTTTTGGAAATCAAACCTTTTCCATTTCATGATTATCTGATAGTGCAAGTATGTTTGAAGTGCACCTCAGTTTGATACATTTCTGTATAAGAATTGATTATATTTAGTGTAATCCTAATACTCTTTCAGAACTGATGCTATAAATAAATTTGATAAATGCAGTTTCATATTAGCTAATTGAAAGGAAAAAAGAAATGTAATAATCTGAGGAGCGTAAGTATGTGGCAGATTTATTGTCTGTACTACATATAAAAAAAGGTTTCTGTTTTAACAGTATTGTTATATTACATTAGTATTAATATTAGTTTTCTATATTAGTATTCTCTTTGCTATTGCATTTCCTAGTATAATCTTGCATGTATAATTGTGTATAATAATATAAAGGGGCCCTATATTTACATACCTTGTTTTTTCCACATGCTAAAAGATTATATTTCCAGCTATTTAAAAGTAATCCATAGTTCTGTAAGTTATAGAATTTGTGAGTTTTAATTATTCTTTTATTTTCAAACATCTATCAAAGCTCAGTGCCTACAAACTTGACACCTTTGCACCACAAATTAATTATTCATCTAACCTTCTGCCTCTCTGATCACTACACGTGGCTGATGCAGTATCAATGAGTATAGGCTAGTTATGACCCTCTGATAAAAGTAATTTAATTGAAAAGGAGCTTATGAAATATAAATATATAAATATTTGACAAGAAGTATAATTCTGTGTGGAGATAACCAGTAGGAATAAACATCTTAGACAACCTATTAAGGTGAAATTATAGATTCACGAATTGAAAAACAATTGGTAGGCAGAAAGTGTTAACAAAGGTCTTCTTGAAGTAATACGGTAAGTGACATTTATGTCCCTAATCATTAGAAGAGAATTCAGGATCAATTAGGGAACCTGGGTTTCCACTTCATTATGAGTAGCAATGTTTAAATATCTGATTTCTAAAGTTTATCAAAAGCATCTGTAATAATTGTGTGGTTGTGAAAAGATCAATATACAACTCTGGCATTAAGTGGCTTCTATGTGGATTTGTTGTCTAATTGAACTTTGTTTTCTCCAAAGAGAAAGGATTGCACTGTATAACTAATTCCCAGTTGGAGGTTCCTGGAACTCTAGGAATGTTTGTGATAACTAAAGTTTAGAAATGGTATTAAATATTTGAGAAGACTAATGTGAAAAGTTTATTTTCCCATTAAACTCAAACTTCTCAAAATGACTAATTGCTTTTGGTTAATATTATACAAACTCAACGTAGTGATGTTGTTTATTGTATGTTATTAGAAGCTCTGGGAAGCTGATATTACTTTAGTTAAAAAATAAAAAAATACTAATTTATCTTTTGATTAAAAGTCCAAATCTCTCCAAATACATGTTGCATATGGAGAGAACAAGGGAGAAATAGGAAGGGAGAACTAGACGAGGGACCACTGGTCCCTTCTAATCTGTGCTTCTAAATATCCCCATGTCCTCTTGTTACTCCATCAGTTCAATGCTCTTCTTCCAAAACTCATTTAGTTTTTGTTAAAGAATATGGCAATAATGTTTGCATTATTTTGCTACCTATACTGAAATACAAAATCTGTGAAGATCTGTCTTGTTGCGAGGTCATCCCATATTATAGTATAATATGTTAAAAAATATTATGAGGAGATTTAATTTTATTAAATCTTTTAAGTACAACATTCTAATGTCTAGAAAACCAATTGTATATTGATACCCAAAGTAAAGATGTCATTATTTAGATGGCTAGCAGAGATCTAGTATTAGATAATAATTTTTATATTATTAAAAGATTATCATTTTTGGTCTTAGAGAACAAAAGACTTTTATTGCTGGGGTTTTTAACTACATTAGTTGTAGCTTATATGATGATCCCAGTTATAGACTTGATGTGGATGGAAGTGAAAATGTGTTTTTATCTGATCTTGTCTTTATTTAGTTTTAACTGTTAGATTAACTATAATATTCCCCAAAAGAAAATATCCCAGTGTTGTTGGTGTATTGTGTGTGTATTTTTTAAAAAAAAACCTTAGCACACCAATTATTGTAAACCTCAGAGGACCCCTGTGATTAGTTAGAAGGACAATTTATCTGTAACAATAAATGCAAATTATTTAAAATATTTTTCTTAGTATTTCTGTAATTTTATAACAGGAATTGTGCTATTTGCGTTTCTAAATATAAGGACTATTTTAAAATGAAAATAATCTCTGAACATTATTAAATATATTGTGTTAATTCAACCAGGCATATTGCTTTTTTAAAAAACTGAAGTTTTGGCTTCTCAGAAACACACAAATGCTTTTTCTGTGGTATAATTTTAATATCGGAAGCTATTATTAATGTTATGTGCCTTTTGAATAACACCCCTGAGAATACAGTGGCTCTTAAAAACACAAAAATGAAACTACAAAGGACTTCAATTTTAATATTACCATTTCATATAGGAGTCCCAAACTCATTTCTAGGATAACTCTTTAAAGAATATGAAATTTGGGAGGTTCAAGGGGCAGTGCTAATTAATGGACAAATAAATGGATATTGACTATTGGAAATATTTCAATACAGTAGAAGGGTGAGTTTTTATAGCTTGAAAACATTAACTTTTAATGCCACATTCAATTTTAAGTAAATAGTACATTACAAATACATTTGTTAGGAGAAAGTGTATGTTAAAAGGGCTCACTTAAAATATTGTCATGCTTTAAAATACTCACTTTAAATGGAAATTTATTTTTAAGATGTATTATAACTCTCCTGCACATTTTAAAATCATACAGCATAAAACCTATATTTTAATTTAGCATATGAACCTGAAATTTAAAATTAGTAAACTAAAACTTATAAACTACAAGTAGGAGTTTCTACAGGCGAATATATGATTTCCTTCTATATTTTTTTATGGCCACAAAATCAGAGAAGTCATAAAAGTTACACTTTACTAAGGAAATGCCCTGGGTTAATAAAATATCTGCGATGCTATATTTGTGATAATTGGGTTATCTAAGTATTAGTAATGTAATGCAATGTTTTACAAAGTGAGTTACTCTACCTTTTAGCCACCCAACTTATGGAGAGTGGAGTAATGAGAAATATTACTTTAGGTGGAGAAACTAAATGCATTTGCCTACCTTCTTATTCAAAATATATTCATGCAAAGATATTTAGATAGGGCTTTTTGCCTGTCAAAACAATATATGACATTCAGAATGGTTCTTGAAATAATTCTGTTTTGTTATAATGGGGTATTATGTAACTGAAAACAAGAATGAGGTGGTATGTGTAAAATGAAATATTGATTCTTACATTCAACAAATATTTATTGTTTCAAGCACATTTTTAGATGAACACAGCAGTGAGCAAATCAAACAAAAATCATGGCCCTCAAAAGATTACAGATCTTGCCTGGCCAGGGTTGCTCGGTGGTTAAGGCATTGGCCTGCGCACTGCAGAGTCTCGGGTTTGATTCCTGGTACCTCGGTTGAGGTTTCTCTCCCCACCCCTGGTCAGGGCCCACGTGGGAGGCAACCAGTTGATGTTTCTTTCTCTGTCTCTCCCGGTCCCTTGTCTCTCCATTCTGAAGAGCATCGGAAAAAATATCCTTAGGTGAGGATTAACAAAAAAACAAAGAAAGAATTTATAGATCTTAAAGATATGTTTCTTACTGAGTAATAATTGACATGGATTTATAATGTTTCCAATTGTCTAAATCACACACACACACACACACACACACACACACTCACTCACTCATCCACACACATCAATTATATACATGGCAATTTTAAGAGAATCACCGGGATTATCTCTGGTTTCTGGGAATGATATTTGGTAAAGAAGGATGATTATATTATTTCATAATTGTAACAAACAAATAATTAAATTTTAGGAAAAGATCTAACATTCTGCAGTTGGGCATTTTACTAAAATAGCATTTAATTCTCACATTAGAAGATACATATATATTACTTCCCTTTTAGCTGTGTGTAAGAAATTTGAGATTTTACTGCAATGCCTCAAAGCTTATAATTAGTAAATGGAAGAGTTGTAATTTTAAATTAAGTCTGTCACATCCCAAAATTCAAGCTCTCTGAATCATACAAAGAACATAAAAAATAGCCCAAGTTTCAACAGGTTTGATTCAATAATTGAGCACTTGTAGTATAGTCTATGAATCTGTTTATAGCAGGGGGAATATTCTGTATTTTATCTAATATTGTGACACAGTCGATCATTATTTGATGTAACAGAAAGAACAGACAGTGCCAATTAAATTATGGCACAGTACTCTCTACCACTAAGAATATTTCTTTTATACTTATTGAAAGGACTTTTAGAGAGTTTCTTAGATACAGATTTTATTATATCATTCACATATATACACTGAAAGGAAAGTTGAAGCAAAATAAATTAGTTAAGGTAGTAATAAAACTTGTTCACATTCATAGTTCAACATTTCATAAATCACTTTTTGACTCAGGTAAAAATGTTTTGAGCACTTCACATGTTATCATTGACTACAGTAATCAAGTTTGTGTGTGTGCTGGCAATGACAACTTTATCATAGCTGCCATCTGGCCAACAGTGGTTGTACAATTTCATCGATTGTGAGACACATCAGGTTTCAGAGATATTAAAATGTGAAAACAAAATGTGTCTTATAATCAATAAAATGTGGTAGGGCCTATTTGATAAGGTTTTTAGCACTAAATAAGTTAATGCATGCAAAGCACTCTCCCCACTGCCTTTTACTTGCCATACTTTAACAAATGGTAGCTGTTATTATTGTTGATATCTTATATAATAAAAACCTAATATGCAAATCAACTGAACTGTGGAATGACCAGTTGCTATGGTGCGCACTGACCACCGTGGGCAGACGCTTAATGCAGGAGCTTCCCCCAGCCTGCAGGCCGCAGGCCAGCCAAGGCGGGTGCCAGTGGGAGCCCCCCGATCGCCCCGGCGGTCACCCTGCAGATTGGCCCTGATCGTCGACCCTACCCATGCACGAATTTTGTGCACCATGCCTCTAGTCTAATATAAAGAAAGGTTAACATTTTATTTATGCATTAATTTATTAGTAATAGCAACTCCTATATCTGTGATTCTTCCCCATATTGGCTTTGACACTGTAGTTCTCAATCTAGTAGGCTCTTAGAATCACCTATGGATCTCAAAAATATATATTTTTGTATCCCTGAGTTCTTCTGCCACTGTTCACCCACACCACACCTATACATTGGAATTGAGCCTCAGCTTAATGTGTTCATAATCAAAGTCCACATTGATTCTAATATGCACCACTGGCACTGAAACTCTGCTTTGGCTTCTACTCTTAGAAAGATGGAAAACCACAAATTAAGTGATTTTAGTAAGGATCTGATTTTAAACTGATAATTCTGATGCTGTGTTGAGAATAGAGTGTAGGTGGATAATTGTGGACACCAATCTGCATTCCCACCAACAGTGCACAAGGGTTCCCTTTTCTACACTTCCTCGCCAACAAAAACAAAATGTAAAGAAAAAACATAACACTTAAAAACAAGAGAGAGAATGGAGGTGCTGACTTCCAGACTGGCAGCAGGAGAAGCTCCGTGCAACCATAACTGACAAAAAGCCTAATTGGTGAAAATTATTTTTAAAACAATACCTATTTTAAATCTATGGAAGCTGTTCTAAGTGTATATAACCAACAACAAAATTATTCAAGAAATTCTACTAAATCTCAGTTTAAAAAAAAGTCTGTAGTATTGGAGCTATGACCTGCCCTCTGCCTATTTCCTCTCAATCCAGCATTTCTCATCCTCCACCCCAACCCAGCCCAGTTTTGTATCACAGAGCTTCTGCTCCAGGTAAAAGCTGCTGAGATCCTTCACCAAGATGACAGCACTCCCCAAACTGACCTCTAGCTTCATTGTGATCCCTATACAAACACCAACTGGCTCCATTGTAGAAATTGATGAGTAGATAATAAAAATTCATTTGTCAAAGATAAAGGACTCTGAATAGCCCTTTATGAATCTTGAAAAAGGAGAACAAAGTCAGAAGATTCTTGTCCTGAGTTCAGCCTGCTACAAAGCTTAATCAATTTGGTTTGCTACTGGCATAAAGATGGACATATAGATCAATAGACTAGGATTGAGAGTCTAGAGATTAAACCCTTACATTTACAGTCAATTGATTTTTCCAAGGGTGCAAAGACAATTACATAGGGGAAAGATTACTCTTTCAACAAATGATGCTGGGCAACTGGATAGCCACATGCAAAAGAATGAAGTTGGACCCAGATCTTACACTATCCATAAAAATTAAGTCAATAAGGATCAATATACCGGCATGTAAGAGATTAACTATAAAACCCTTAGGAGAAAAGGCAGGAATAAATTTTCCTGACCTTGCAAGGTCTTCTAGGATATGACACAAAAAGCTTAAGCCACAAAAGAAAAAATCAACGAATTCATCAAAATTAAAAACTTTTATACATCAAAGAACAAGAAAGTAAGAAGACAACATAAAGAATGGGCAAAAATATTTGCAAATCATATATCTGAAAAGGCACATGTATCTAAATATATAAAGAAAATTTACAACTCAATTATAAAAGAAATTATTAAAAAGAGACAAAGGATTATGAATAGTCACTTCACAATGTAGATGTATAAATGGCCATTTCACACTTACAAAGATGCCCAGCAACATTAAGCATAAGGGAAATAGAAATAAAAAACAATGAAATACCACTTTATGCCTATTAGGATGGTTATGACCAGTAATAATGCATGCCATTATTCACCAGTAATTATTACCAAGTCATCAATATTAACTAATATCACCAATAATAAATGATAATAATAAATGAAGTTGTGGCCCTAGCTGGTTTGGCTCAGTGGATAGAGCGTTGGCCTATGGACTGGAAGGTCCCAGGCTTGATTCCTGCCAAGGGCACATGCCTGGGTTGCAAGCTCGATCCCCAGTACAGGGGGTTTGGAGGAGGCTGCTGATCAGTGATTCTCTCTCATCATTGATGTTTAGAAAGAATTTTTCTATTATCTGACTTTGAATTACTTTTGTTAAAATAATATCTTTGGCAAAGCAACATCTTTTATCTTTTGCGAAATGATAGAAATCTAATTTTTCTGAATTGTAGTAGCATATAGGGATTGACCCATTGAAAGTTGAGTCTATAGGTAATAATGTTACCAGCATTCCATATTAACATCATTCATATTTTGTAAAATATTGTTTAAATTACAGAATTGCCCCCATTTAAAGAATGTGCCATAGTTTTACTTCTGTGTTGAAGCATCCAACCTTCTACCACTACGGGCCCCTATATTGGGGTTTTTCCCCCAAACTACATGCTGTTAACACTTGGGCATGTGTATAGACATTTAATACTAATACAGAATTAAGCAGTATGTCAGTAATTATTCTTAATTTGATCACATTGCCCTATAGTCCTAGCAGTATATATAATTTTATGAGCTAAAATTTCTTTTCTTTGTGAGCTTTTAAAATATATTCTGTAGGTTCTAATTTGGAAGAACAATCTGCTCCTAGCAAAATGCTTCTACTATGACTTTAACATAGTTACTATAATGCATTCCTTATTAATTATCCAAAGATTAGGTTAGTCACCCAACAGTATGTAGTTATCTTAGTCATTTACCTTGTATTTTAATTTCAGAATAAACATGCTTTCCTAATAATATCCTGGAGAATTGGTTTTCTCAATAATTAAAGCATATTATAAGGAGCATTAAATATGTAATATATTGAACCATCCAGACATTGTGCACCCTCCATCACTAGTAGTGGTTCACTATAATAGGGATTCTCAACCAAAGAGGACATTTCAAAATAGTATAATTTGGAAAAGCCGACTCCATTTGATTTTGATGTTCCCTTCAGAGAAGGAATTCTACTTTTTTTTCTCATCCCCAAGAATCACAGCTGTACTGAAAGTAATGTCAAATTGAGAGTTGACATGTACTGTTGTTATCTAGAAATTATGTGGTATTCTTGCTGTATAGTGTATTGTATTTATTTTTAAATTGCTTTGGTATCAGCATAATTATGATTTAATTTGATTTATTATAATTCACCAAAAGGATTCATATACTTTAATCATGACATTTAGGTTATTAGAATATATTGAATATATTGAACATGCATGCCATTAGATCATGAATCTAATATTGCAAATGTTAGCTATTTTGGTATATTAATTATTTTGAGTCTGAAATCCACTGTTATATTAGTGCCAATACTTTGAACAAGGTCTGGGAATCAGAGCTTTATTCTTTATTGCAAAAGTCCATTTAAACTCATTTTGTGTGGTCAGTTTGTTCTTGTTCTTTGAACAGCAAAGGACAGACATAATTTTTCCCCTCCCCTTTTTTTTCTAGACGCATTTCCCATCTCATTGGTAATTTTCTATCACACACCTTTATTCTGGTATTGGAAGAGATTTTTAGTAGTCATTCTTCTCTCCCGTCGAAGTACACATGGGCAGATTGCTATCAAGTCAAGCATGATTTCTGTTCCTTTTACTTGTTTGCATTTTGTTTTTATATCTGTTTTAATAGGTGATATATCTGTGTTTCAAAGTTGAAAATTTGCACTCCTTTCCCTAGTTATTCAGCTCTCTCCTCCCCAGAGCCGGTCAATGTTATCAGTTTTTTGTGAGTATTCTTTTGAAGTTATTTTATCCATATACAAGTAAATGTAAACACACGTTCTTTTTCCACATTACTTACTTTAACTGTAGCACACTATACTTCCTGTTGGAAGATTTTAGTATTTTAACTTTTAAATTCTAATACATTCTTGTAATTATAAATTGTTACTATCTTAAAAATAATATTTTATATATATTAATGAGGTATCAAATATATAAGCTAATAGTTTCATGATATATCACATTTTGGCCATTTGTTACATATTTTTTTCTCTTTACTATTTATTTCTACAGTGGAATCATGCACTAAGAATATTCTTTCAAAGAGATTTTTGTAAGAATTCCAGGATACCGTTCTAGCTATGTAATTCTGAGAAAACCAGCTTCAGTGTAGTACCTCTTAAAAACTCATGGCTCTTACTTAAGTTTATAATAATCACATAGGGAAAATTACTAAGGACTTAACTAAGAAAGTTAAGGCACACCAACCTACATTATAATCTTAGAGAGCTAAATTCAAATATTGGCAAACTTCTTTAGACTATGCTGTACTCTGATGAATAAATGGAAAGTAATAATACAATTTGGCTTCTGCTACTTTTCCCTTGATTTAAATGTAAAAGCCATTATGTATAAATAACTAATTTGTACCATAGCATTGTGTTAAAGTCTGTTACAGACTTACGGTACTCAGTTACTAATCTTCCACATAGTACATTTAGAGCCATAAGCAATTACTTCCTTTGTCCTAATTCCTTGATTAGGAAACTGACTTGTAATGATTTGAAGCACAGTCTCTCCAACTGCTAATAATATAAAGTACAGTCGCATCCAAACTTAAAATCTACACAGGGTCAGTATTTTCAAATAAAATAGATAAGATTATAATTAAAAATCCAGAAGTCATCATTTATATTGGAAATTTTCCTTTTGACTGTCTTTATTTTATTTTAAGAATATTTTTTTTTTATGGCTGGTTCAGATTGCATTTATAAGATAGAAGGCTCACTTGATTGACCACTCCTGCAATGAAGTTCCACTTTGTTGCCGAAGTCCCTGGGAGGCAAAGAAAAGCCAACCCCTGACCCCACCCCCACTCCCATGCTCACCAAAAAGTAGGGCTTGATAATCTCCACTTGGATGTTTTTCTAATGAGTAAACTTGCCAGAATGTGTACAGATTGCTACAAGTTCCCCTCTCCTCACTTTTTAACTGCCTACTTATCTACTAGGGGACAGAGAGAAACAGCAAATGTCTTCCTTACTGTTCTGGCACCATTTTGATTTTATTATCAAAGCCCTGGTAATACCTTATATTTATAAATCCAACTTCTTATCTAGCAGGCCAACCCCTCCCCGTTGGTCCCCCACCCCGTCTTTAATGCTCACTATCACAGGCCAGCATCTGCCACTGCCCTTTCTCCCTTCGGCTAAGAAATGGACGTTACTGAGGCTTGTCATTTTCCCTCTGCAACATCTCTGACACTCCACCTTAGCCCTCGTCTGTTAGATCTTTACCCATGTTTCATCCTGTGTGAAGACATAAAACAGGCTTATGTGACAACCAGAGGGATTTATCTTAAATATAAGGGAGAACTTCCTGATCATGAAACACTGGAAAAGGCTCTGAAGAGTCTGTTGTAATGTTTAAGAAGGCAGACTTGCCCTGGCCTGTTTGCTAAGTGGTTGGAGCCATGGCCTGTGGACCTAAGGGTTGTGCCCTTGATTCCCCATCAAGGGCATGTACCTCAATTGAGGGTTCACTCCCCCTCCAGGTCAGGGCTCATGGGGGAGGCAACCATTCCATGTGTCTCTCTCACATCCATGTTTCTCTCTCTTTCTCTCTCCCCTCCTCCTCCCTTTCTCTCTCTCTGAATACTTTAGCATTTCTTTACAAATTCCCATCAATATCCCCCTTGAGAATCACTTAAATAACCTTAAGAATATATTTTAATTAATTGAATATATCCCAATTGTCATTTAAATATGTAATCAATATACATTTTTTTTTATCGTCTAAAGTTTTACGTATGTCTCATTTTTCCCCCGATTGACACTCCCCAGCCATTCCCACCCCGGGCAAGCCCCCACCACCCCAGTGTCTGTGTCCATTGATTATGCTAATATCGACTGTCTTTATTTTTTAAAAATGCTAAGTTATTAGTGTGGAATAATATTAGTTTCAATAAAATATAGATTAGCAAGATTCTACTTAGTGTATTTCTTTAAAGGTGCCTCACTAAAAATATTAAGTCTTTATTTCTCTTAATACATCCTGAAGTACTGTCATTGTGGACTCTGATAGGGTTTCTCATTGAAACATTATCTTGACTTTCAAAAAACCATGCATAATTGTTTAAACAATTATATTGAAAGCCTATAGTTTTCTAATCAAAATGATAAAAATACATTATTCTTAGAAGCTGGTTTTGTATTATATTGCTGAATATAAAAAATCTCAAATAGATGTGAACAATTTATTACTTTCAGAATAGTTATTTGCCTAATAGATGAGCTAACATGAATTAAGCAGTAAATCAGTTTTGCTTCCTTTAGATAATTAGTAATTTACATATAACCTTTGGCTATTCTTTTATCTTAGGGTATTGATATAAGTTGCATAAAATTGTTTTCTTCATAGAAAATGCTTTGAAATGCAAAATCTAATTAAAATGCACTATTATTTTAGGACAATTGTGTTACTAAATGATACTATTGAGACTATTATGAATTTTTGAGGGATATGAATGAAGTGTAAGGAGCTAAATTATAACCCCTATGGATTACTGTAGGTTATTTTATCAATCAATTGAAACAAGTGGAACTGCCAAAGTACTTAGAATACTGCATTTTAAAATATATGCTGTATTTAGCAATAATGCTATTATCACCATATGCTACCAATGCTATTTCATGTCAAGGTACACATTAAAAAGCTAAGTTTGTAAGATATATTAAAATAAGTAGGTAAGGCTGATTATGAATGCAGGCCTCCTGGGCAGGGGCTCTGACACTGTGTCCTGGAAGCTGCCTAGGAAATGAGGACATTGCCCGGCTGGTGTGGCTCAGTGGTTGAGTGTCCACCTATGGACCAGGAGGTCATGGTGCAATTCCTGGTCAGGGCACATGCCCGAGTTTCGGTCTTGATCCTGTGTGGGGCATGAAGGAGGCAGCCAATCGATGATTCTTTCTCAACATTGATGTTTCTATCTCTCTCTCCCTCTCCCTTCCTCTCTGAAATCAATAAAAATATATTTTTTAAACTTAAAAAAAAAGATATGAGGGCATCTACACATTTGCAACCCATGAATTGCACACTAGTTGGTGAACCATGCTCAATGACTGGCAGCTGAAGTCTAGTTTTGGTAAACGGTATACCTATCTGTCAGCAAGTTCATGCACATTGTATTTGTCGGGAATGTCTTGTTTGCTTAACACACGTTGTTTAGCAACTACCCAATATTGGGTAAAGAAAACTACGTTATACTTCATTGTTTTTAAGTCTTTATTGTTGAGGGCATTACAGATATTCCCTCTTTTTCCCCCATTGCCACCCTCCAGCTGGTTCCCACTCCATCCCAGGCCTTCCCACACTATTGTCTGTGTCCATGGATTATGCATATATGCATATAAGTTCTTTGGTTGCTCTCTGCCCGTCCCCCGCCCTCCTTACTCTGAGATCCATCAGTCTGAACATTGAAAAGTTCATGGGTTTTAAAAGATCGAGTGTAGAAACTTGTGGTGGTTGGAAACATGTGGTTAGTTGATTATAATATCTTGGATCATAGTTTAATAATCTTAACATTTTATAAATAGAGTTAATGTTGTTTTAGACTACTATCCCTTTTTTTCTTTAATATCTGTGGTAAAATGGACTACTGTTTTTTAATAATTCTTTGAGATGTATTGGGATAATTTCTTCCGTATATAAACATCTCATTTTGTTTTACAGATTAATTAAAAATTAGGATTCTCTTAATTATTTTTTCCCATATAATTTTGATGGATCTATTTTATCAAGAAAATATATATTAAATAAAAGTATGTATTAGGTGAATTGCCAGCAACTTATTAAAAGATCAAGAATCAAGATTCATTTCACTTTGATATCACTGTTGCCAGTGTTAGTCAATTTTTAATTCAAAAGTATAATCATATGCTGATTCAAATTCTGTTAAGGTATAGTTTAGATTAATGCTGGAACATATCTTTTTTCCTTATTTTGTTAAGACATTCATTTTTCACATCTTTTAATTAGCAAATTACCTGCTCATTAGTGAACAACTAGAAGGTAGTTTAATAACAGTGAGTTTAATTAGGATGGCGAAAACCAAATAAATTCTCCAGAAAGTGCTTGCAAGGAGAATGATGCATAATAAGTAACAATCACAATGTCTGTGATTTCTTCTTTGTTTAACCTTTATAAAACCTTTATAGTCTTGCCACGTGATGAGTGAAATATTCGGTGGCAGTTGTGTATACCGTCATCCTTTATCTGGTTGTTACTCTACTTAACATGCCTCATTATTGTGTTTAGAATTACTTTTTATATTTCTTCAGATAAATGTTTGTTGGATTGCAAATGAAGGTGACTTTGGTGCTGAAAGCTGGCTGTTAGCGATAACAGTGGAATAACTTTTTATGAGTGTGGTGCATAGACTCCCGCCTGGTGGAGGTTACTGTCTAGCACAGTGAGTGGCCGGCACACTGTGCAGGCTGTTACGTCTTGGTGATATGTATTCCCGCAGCTGGAGGAAAAAGGATAGTGTAAGTCCGAATGCATTCTGATTGCTTCATCTTCTTTTTGCCAAAACATTAATATTGAAAGTTACTTTAAAATTTTAAATATAGAAGCATTAAACAAAATAAAGCATAGCCATTGAAGATAGGATATATATAATCACTAAAGCCATGTTCTAGTATTTTGTTTTAGTACAAATTTAAAATTCCAACATCATCACATTAATGGCAGTATTTTGAATTAGTATTGACCATAAAGACACATTGATCATGCCTATAGGGCAGTGATGGCGAACCTTTTGAGCTCGGCCTGTCAGCATTTTGAAAAACCCTAACTTAACTCTGGTGCCGTGTCACATATAGAAATTTTTTGATATTTGCAACCATAGTAAAACAAAGACTTATATTTTTGATATTTATTTTATATATTTAAATGCCATTTAACAAAGAAAAATCAACCAAAAAAATGAGTTCGTGTGTCACCTCTGACACGCGTGTCATAGGTTCGCCATCACTGCTATAGGGATTGGATCTTACCCTAAGTTTCTTTGCCAGAATTTAGATCCTAAATATAGGATATCCCCCCCAAATGTATACACACACTTTGAATAATTATAAAAGCAGTGTTTATTAAAATACAGTTCGTTTTTAAAATTGAGCTATCAGTTGTTAAAGTGTGTATACTTTTTTTAGGGACACACTGTATAAAAGCGAATTCTCAATGTTTAGCCAAACACAGACTTTACCTTTGCAAGAATATGATGTGATGAGTAAAAAGCAAATGCAGACTTTTTTTTTTTAATTTGGGCTATTCTTTTTTAAAAAATATTTTTATTGATGTCAGAGAGGGAGGAAGAGAGATAGAAACATCAGTGATGAGAGAGAATCATTGATTAGCTGCCTCCTGCAGGCCAGGCCCCACACTGGAGATAGGACCCTCAACCCAGGCATGTACCCTGACAAGGAATTGAACCTGTGACCTCCTGGTTCATAGGTTGACGCTCAACCACTGAACCATGCCAGCTGGGCCAAATGCAGACTCTTTAGAATGATGTTTTAAAATTAGTTTTGCAGTGTACGTTTTTATTTTAAATATATTTAATTTTTATATAAACAATATATTTGCGTAGTTCAAAAATTAGAAAAAAATTTATAAATTGAGTATTTTCACATGTAACTATAACCATGCCCACCCCTCACCCTGTGGTTCTGTTGTTTCTTATGTGTCCTTCCAGGGTTTTTTAATGCAAATATCAACAAATACAAATATATAATCTCATTTGCCTCATTTCTTACACAAGAATAATATATTTTCATATTTCTCAAACCTGCAATATTATGCAGTGTAATGCACAGCATTTTTATGTATCACCAAGAAAAAAACAATGTTGGCAATTAAACTGTGACATGACAATGATTATAAAGTGCATCTTAATGTCAGAAATACTAAAAGGTGAAAAAATTCACATTTTAGGATGAAGAAATATGGTATGTATCTTCTGATACACATCACTTTTGTCACTTAACATAATCTCAATACCTTTGCATTGCAGACCTTTTTTTTTGACAGGTACATGGTATTTTATAGCATGATTGTACCCTGGTATATTTAGCCCCTGCAAATAAACAATTGTTGTGTTTTTTTTAAGTTTTTGAAAACTGAAATATAGGCTATTTTTTTATTTAATCCATGTTTAACTACAATATAAATTCCAGATGGGATTCGTGGTTTATTGGTAATCACATTTGTAATATTTATAGCTTCAACTAGAAAACAGTTTTGCCACTTTATTTTCTGACCAACTGCATGTAGAGTATGTTGTTAAACTTTGTTTTTGCCAGTTGATAATGAGAAATGGTATTTCAGAGTAGTTCTAAATTGCACTTAAGTAAGAGTAAGATCAAGAATATTTTCCTATGTTTACGGGCTGTGTTTTCTTTCTGCAAATTTTTCAGGATCTTAGTCTATTTTTCTGATTGATTGTGGATTTATTTAAAATTTGTTTTTCAGTTTAGTTGACATTTAAAACTATGTTAGTGTCAGGTACACAACAGAGTGTTTAAACATTTATATAACTTATGAGTTGATCACCCTGATAAGTCTAGTACCCATCTGACACCATACATATTAATTACAGTATTATTGACTACATTTCCTATGCTGCACTTTACATCCCTATGACTATCTTGTAACTGGCAATTTGTACTTCTTAATTGCTTTCAACTTCTTTGCCCATTCCCCCACTCCCTTCCATCTGGCAACTACCAGTTTGTGTTCTGTATCTATGAGTTTGTTGTTTGTTTCTGTTTTGTTTGTTCATTTATTTGTGGTGGGGTTTTTTTTGTTTGTTTTTTAGAATCTACATGTAAATGAACTTATATGGTATTTGTCTTTTTCTGTCTGACTTACTTCACTTAGCACAATACCCTCTAGGTCCATCCATGTTGTTACAAATGGCAAGAGTTTCTTCTTTTTTTATAGCCAAACTAGAGGCCCGATGCACGAAATTCGTGCAAGAGTAGGCCTTTGCAGCCCCGGCTGCCTCAGCCACCTCAGTTGCCTTGCAGCCTTGGCCCTCACAGCCCCACACAGCCCCAGCTTCGTCCTGAAGGTGGTTCCACTGTTGGGCTGTTCGGTCGATTTGCATATTACGCTTTTATTATTATAGATAGATTTCCCATATATATGTGTGTGTATATATGCATATATATTAAATATATGTGTACATATACATATATATGAAGATATATATCTCTCACATCTTCTTTACCCATTTATCCTTCGGTGGACACTTAGGTTTTATATCTAAGCTATTGTAAATAATGCTACAATAAACATAGAGGGTGCATATATTTTTTCAAATTAGCGTTTTTGTTTTCTTCAGATAAATACCCAGAAATGGAATTGTGCTGGGTTGTATGGAAGCACGATTTTAAGCTTTATTGATTGATTTTTAGAGAGAGAGAGAAAGAGAGAGAGAGAGAGAGAGAGAGAGAAGCATCAATTTGTTGTTCCACTGATTTATGCACTCATTGGTTGATTCTTGTATGTGCACTGACCGGTGATCAAACCTGCAACCTTGGCATATCAGGATGATGTTCTAACCAACTGTGCTACCCGGCCAGGGCCAGGGTGCTATTTTTAATTGCTTAATAAGCATATGTAAATCATTTTCCAATGATTGTAACTTCTGGAATCTTTGAGAAAATATTTCAAAACAATATATAGTACATTAGGTCTGATTCAGTTTTAAAGAGAATAATTTCTGTAACTCATAGGTAACACTTGAAAATAGAATTGTAATAAACATTGCTGCTTTTTTTTTGAAACCTGTTAAACTCATTGTTTTAATACACTTCATCTTAAGAATTTACAAATTATACTATTTTAAAACATCAGTGATTTAGGTAGAGCATATAACACATATTCATCTTTTCCCACTTAATGTTGAGTTTTAGAAAATGTATATTGTTAATGGGCCATCTCCTTTCAAGTAATTTTGTTTACTAAGCTGGAACTGAGATCTGAGCAATTACGTGTGTAGTAAAACCTTTACACAGAAAGAATTGCATTAAAGAATGCTCATGTTCATTTGCAGTGAAGCTAAGAATAGTGTCAGGACTTGGCCCTAACTAGGATTAAGTTGGGAAGCAAGCTCTGTGTGCATTGTTGCATTTATTATTATCTGAATGTGTGCCGGTTTCATGCTGTTGACATCTGGAGTGTTCTTCAACTTGTTTTACAAAGCGTTTTACTCTCTTTTCGTTGTTGATCACATAGCCATTTTCCACCCCTGCTAGTGTTTTTCAAGTGTGAGGAACCTTTTTCCTTTCTGCATGTTAATGACACGTACTTGCTAGGACTATATTTTTGCAGACATCCTAGATGTAGAATTCAGGTAGACTTAACCAACGGCAAGAGATTTCCTTACATTTGTAGCACTTTCCATGGAGAGCATTTTCAGACGATTAGACCGTTGATGCTGAGTGTTAGAGAACTTGTAGGCCATCCAGCCCATAGTAAACTGAACAGTCATTGTGAGAAATGGCAAGCAAAATCAGAAATATAAGGAAAAGTGCTTGACTCTATGAATTGTGATGGTTAGTGCTGAGGAAATAAAAGAATTTAGGATAAAATCAGTCCATGGCTTTAACATAATGTCTTAAAATATATTTAAAGGTTATTAGCATGCTTATGATCTATAAAGCGTATGCTACATTTTGCCATTAATATCAAATAATTGTGTGCAATGATAATTAGTTACATAAGCTAGAGAACTATTTAAGTGATCTATTTAAAATCAACTACTGTTTCAGCAATGATCTTGGACAAAAAGTCCTTATCTTTCAAAAGGGCAACCTATATCAGTATGGGGATTATCATATTTATTCACACTCTTTTATCATTGTATCCTTGTTTTGTCATTGGATTCTCATTTGCTTAATAAAGAAAGCACATTGAATTGTCATAGGGACTGTATTTCAGTATCTGGCTCTTTGACAGTAATTGGGTAAGAGCACCAGAACTCACACAGCTGGTCTTCAATTCTCCTTGTATATAGGCTACTCAAAATGCTTTAAAAAACACACATGCAGCCCGGCCGGTGTCGCTCAGTGGTTGAGCATCGACCCATGAACCAGAAGGTCAAGGTTTGACGCCTGGTCAGGGCACATGCCACGGCAAATGTCCGGGTTGCAGGCTCTATCCCCAGCATTGTACCACAGTCAGCCAATCAGTGATTCTCATCATGGATGTTTCTATCTCTCTCTCCTTCTCCCTTCTTCCTCTCTGAAATCAATAGAAATATATTTAAACACACACACACACACACACACACACACACACAAATGAAGTTTCTTTGTCTTCTTCTTTATTGAATGTTTAG
Organism: Myotis lucifugus; assembly: GCF_000147115.1. NCBI lineage: Eukaryota > Metazoa > Chordata > Mammalia > Chiroptera > Vespertilionidae > Myotis > Myotis lucifugus. The sequence continues at coordinate 6,333,950 of NW_005871092.1, forward strand.
GATATTTTCTGTGCCCAGATTATCTATACATATCTGTAGATTTTGACAATAAGTTATGACAAATATTAACTGTCATTAATGTTGATTTTAATTTTGCATGACATTGTTTTGAATTCAATTTGTTTATGTAACACTTAATCTTTTCCAAAGTGTTTTGAATCAAATGTCGGGGTGGTATTGATGAGAGATGAGGTGGTTAACCTCCAGTGGAAAGGTCAGGAGGCCATGCTCAGTAATAGTCTTGTCAGACAACTCCATTTGGCAATAGGCCAGACAGCCTTCGCTGCTGTTCATCATTTTCTGTGTGAAACTAAATTATAGCTGCCACAGCTTTGTGTTGATTCTCTGTAAAGAAAAGCTCTAATATACCAGTTTACTATTGCAAAATTCACGGTACAGAATATACTACAGTAAAATAAAGGAATTCATTGTTATTCTAGCTCAATTGAAATTATTGATTCTACCAGCCTTAAGATTAAATCTGAATTGTAAAAAGTCTGATTGTCAAATGAGTACAGAAATTTACTGCCATAGACAAAAATAATTAGTCTGGTCTAACTTTTTCTTTCAGACAGAGATGCTGAGACTAATTTTACTCGGATGCATATCCTAACAAGATTAGTAGGCTTATTCTGGCACATGAATTGTACTTTTGTTCCTGTTGGACAGGCTCGTATCTTTAGTATCACCCTATTTTTGTCATGGTCTTAAGTGCTTTGCTCAGCACTTTGCTTTCTTGGTGTGTATTAACCTTTAGTTGCCTAATGATTGTTTGCTTTGGTAGGTAATTAATATCTTTCTGCTTGTGTTTTCCATTATTTCTGTTATAAATCCATTGCTTGTACAATAAGTAAACATAAAAAAAAATATACCCCTACCAAGTGGGGGAGGGAGAAGAGGAATAATAGTGAAAACTATTACAATTTACTACAGTCCATTTTCTCACACACGGACTTGCCTTCCTTTTGTGCATAAAATACACTCACTGCACAGCTCCCTCCTGCAGGAATAAATTCAAAGGCCTCATCTACTTGTTTAATAACTTGAAGTAAAAATGTCAGTTATCTAGCAGCCTCTTGTTTCACACTCAGCATTCAGTGGGGGAATGGGACAGGAGAACCATGATAAACGCTTCCATTTGACATGGAAGAATGGAAGGTCTTCAACAGTCCCTGAACGTAGCACTTCTGAACTCCTGGTGGTGAAATGTTTTACCATCTCCTTCCCTGTGAGGAGGAGATCTTGGCTTAGGTTTCTGGAGCAACCCCTTCGTCCTTCCCTCATGGCTGTTGGCTCTGGCCTCTGTGGGAAATCCTTCTGTTTTCATTTTCATGCGTCTGAAGAGGGCATTGCAGAATCTTCCTTCTTTGGAATCGAATGTTGAATCTGAAACTAAGTCGAGTTTGATAGATTCCTATACTTGCACAGATATCCATACACACACATATATAAATATGTGTATATGTATGTATACACACATGCCTATGTATATAGCATACATGTACATATGCATATATCAACAGAATCTTGGGAACTCTCATTCAGAGCCAAGACTGTTTGTTCACATAGCAGCCTGTGTCACTTCCCTACACCTCATATGCCCACAGGGTGCCACAGGGAGAACCAGATGGGTTCTGCACATGTCTTGGGGTTTGCACCACAGGAGAAATGATGAATCTTGGGAAGAGGGCCTTTGCTGTAGAATGCGGACAGTTATCTCTGGATGATACATTCATACATCTTCTTGGAGGTCTCCATCTTTAAATTCAAGATTTGTTTGCTGTTTAATCATCCTTTAAGCAGGATTGCCAGTATGATTGGTTTTCGCCTTGATTATGCTGAAACGCGAAAATATTCCCAGAGCATTGTCTCCTGACATTGAGATGTTTTCTCAGCCTGTCTCCTGCCTGGAAGGTTCAGGGTCTAAAGACAGTCCTTTTTTAAAGAAGTACTTTCTTTAAATATAACTCATACACTCTATAATTCACCCATTTGAAGGACACAGTGTTTTATATACGTTGACAAAATTGTGCAACCATCAGCACAATTTCCGGGCATTTTTATCCCCAAAACAAAACCCCACACCCAGTAGTAGTCCCTCCACATTTTCTCCACCAAGTCCTCGGCAATCACCTGTTTTTGTTGTTGCTATGGATTAACTTACCTATTCTGGACATTTCATATATATGAAGTCATACCATATGTGGTCCTTTGTGACTGGTGTCTTCCACTTAACCTGGTATTTTCAACATGCATCCATGATGTAGCACGTTTCAGTATTTCTTTCATGTTTACTGTTGAATAGCATTACATACGGTCTTATTTTTCAGTGGTCATAGTCTCTTTTGATTCAGGGTGGTGGCACTTTTGATGGCACAAGGACCTTATAAATGTAGTTGTTTTCGTTGTTGCTACTGCCTATTTATTTGATTACAGTTAGCCACATGTGCCTACTCACTATTCTTTATAGGAAATGCCAGCGTCTGAGATCTCTCTACCTCCCCCTCCCTATCTAACTGCAGGTATTTTTTGTTTTGCTTATCAGGCTTCTTTGATATCATATTTTTGATCTATCTTCTTAGGACATTTTGTTCCCATGATTGGATTTGCTGGGACCAACCTAGTTCAAACAGACTTTAACAGAAGGCATGCCAAGTCACTGAATTTCTGAGCTCTCTATTTTCCCTTTTATCCCTTCCTCAAAACAAGGCATTTTTTTTGAGCTCACTTCTTTATTATATCAGGTTCTCATTTTTAGCAATAATAACTAGTTCACATTAGTACTGTTGTCCTTTGGAAACTGATTGTCCACAACCACATATTGATTATACATTAAACAGTTTATTATACATTAAACGTTTATAGATTTACCAACTGATCTGACATTGAGTAACAAGGGTTGCCTTTTTTTCAGTCTTCCATAACACCGCCCTCTTATTTACCTCACAGACTTGAGGCCCATGCTATATATTTTAGTTTAGTGTAGCAGCACCCAACTTCTAGGTACCAGTTTTTTGTAATCAGCTTTTCTTGTCCCCAGTTGTAGCAGCTAACAAAAGCTGTTACTAATATATTATGGCTGGGCAGTTGGCTGGGGCCCTGCTTCAGGCAGCAGGTGGACTGTGAGTCTGTTCTACATTCTTTTCATCCTAAAACTTTGAATGTAGGAGCCATCCCCTCTTCAGAGGATCTGCTGTTCGTAGGACAGGGGCCAATGATAGAGCTGGCAAGCCATCTGTCAGGACGTGGCATATATCATGTCACCACACACCATTGACCAGAAGCAGGCAACATGATCAAGCACAAATCAATAGAATGGGGAGAATACTCCCAAGACACTTGAGGGGAGGAGTGGCTGGTAAGAGGAGTATTTGTGATCAATAATTCTATCTGTGATAGGAAGAAAGAAAACATTATTCTTTCCCCCTTGTATCAATGAGCAACTAACAGTTTTTAAAGAAAATAAAGTGATTAGCAGCTAAAAAGCTTTTTCAGAATAGCTCTTTCAGTGTGTTCTGTGTGGTTTATTTGATAATCTTAGAAGAAAAATCCTTTTCTATCATGGAATTAAATATTTATTTTACACGTGGGCTGATATATTGACAGAGAAACACAGAAATGATGGGATTATTGGGACTCTAGAAAATCAATATTCTTGAAATTAATTTAGCTTCTGAATCAAACACAGTATGATTTTTTTGTAATGTAGCTTGTCTGAGACCCATTAAGAAACATTAGCTCATTTGCCATTTTAGACTATTACAAATATTTGAATATGTACTAGTCCATAAATTTTATTGAGCAAAGACTTTGGTTTAGGGACACATAATTGATCTGAATTTCATTTGAATTCCAGAGAGCTTCTCAGAAAATCAAGTGACTTTGGTTTGAACAGATTACTAACAGGTGTATTTTTTCCATTAACAACATATTATGAACATTTCCGACATATCTCTATTTTAATGATAGAGTTTTACCAATTATATCTAAAATTTATATTGGAACAAAGTTGGTGTTGGCACTTCCTTGTAATCATTCTGAGATTGTTGTTAAATGAGTAATTTTGTCCTATAAAATATTTTGCTCATAGTTATATTATCATGTTTTATAGTGAAGATTTCATTATCTAACATTTTCCCCAGGCGATATGTGATTAAATATATAGGTTGTCCCAAAAAAGTGTATGCACACTTTGACAGCTGATAGTTCAATTTTGAAAATGAAATGTATGGGGGGATAAGGACACATTTGTAATACCTTAATCAATAAAGGGGGGGAAAAAAAGAAAAAAAATGTATGTTAGTAAACACTGCCTTTATATAGGGTGTCCCAAAATTCACGCAAGATTTGAATTTTGCGTGAGCATTAACAACAACAACAACAAAAAATAAAAGCCTAATTTTACTTGGTTTATTGAATCAGATTCTAATATCTGTTGCCCTTTGATTTCAATCCCTTCAATTTGATAAGCATTACCAAGTACCAGTTATGGCCCAAGAACAGGGACAATGAAGACCAATGAAGACCATGGCTTTTCATATGTGCCAGCAAAGCCGTGGAGGCCATTTACCCGATGTGCTATTCCATACATAACCCTATACTGTATACTTTATGAATCAATAAAAAATTTACAATTTTTAATTATAAACCTGTGTTTTCTATCAAAATTACTTCTTTTTTAAAAAATATATTTTATTGATTTTTTACAGAGAGGAAGGGAGAGGGATAGAGAGTTAGAAACATCGATGAGAGAGAAACATCGATCAGCTGCCTCCTGCACGCCCCCTACTGGGGATGTGCCCGCAACCAAGGTACATGCCCTTGACCAGAATCGAACCTGGGACCCTTCAGTCTGCAGGCCGACGTTCTATCCACTGAGCCAAACCGGTTAGGGCTCAAAATTACTTCTTGCGTGAATTTTGGGATACCCTATAGTTATTAAAAGTGTGTTTTTATCTATTTATATTAGCTGTAACACCATTCATATTTGTGTTTATTGGTTCAGAAAGAATAAAATTATACTTCCATATGACTCTGAGTGATTTATAACCCTCCCTGGAAGAGGAAGAAGCACTTGAAACAATTGTCTCAAGATTATAAATATTATATATATATTTTAAATATAGGTGTATACAATATCACATATGAATTATATATTGTAAATAAAATAGTATTTGTACACATATACTATTTTATACAATGTACAGATAATATTTGAATTATATATTAAAATAAATATTTTCATATTTTCCCTTAAATATTACATATTATATCATTGATATATGTTATTATATCCAGTTTAAGCTAAATTTTCTCAATTTTAGGGCCTTCTCGTTTTTACTCAGAAAATTTCACCTTTGCTTCAGTAACTGTTTAATGAATCTGAAACTTTGAGTTAGATGAAGAATCTTAGGTAGTGTGAATACGATGGTTCTTAATTTGCATTTCCCTACCAGGAACTCTAAGATAACAAAGCAGTTCTTCAGTAAGCCTATTTCCATGAAATTCTCTAGGTCCTCAGTGAGGTCACCATATCCTCTATGGCTCCAAAGTTTGACAGCCTTCCTGAGTCATCTTCCCTTTTCAAGTCTCTCGTCATGGAAGCTTAGCTATTCTTTCTCTGATTTTTAAAATCTTTTTAAATTAGGCAGCCACATTTCTATTGAGGTAGAATCTGTATACAGAACATCAAATAAATCAGAAGTGTATACCTTGAAGTGTCTTCAAAGAATGAAGATTCCTGTGTAATCACCATTTTATGTATTTATAGAAAGAAACGAGGCACCACAGAAGGAGCACTCAGTCCTCTCCAAAATAATGACTGTTATGACATTTTAATTAAAATCATCTATGGTTACTCTGGATGCTTGGAAATATTTTTCTCTTCCTATTTTTTCCCCTTTTTCTATTTTTTCACTTTAAAAGGGGTCAAATATGAGACACTGATATAATCTGTATCATCCATTTCCAAATGGAAAATACGAATAGAAAGGAAATGTGTTTCTACTTTGTCTGAGTATAGACCTCCATGAGATTTGTAATATTACATTTTATCTATTCAAAGTTACCGTACTGCTTTTCATGTAGTACTTTATTCATTTTTAGATTTATGTTATTATTAGTTAATATGTTAAGAAAATTGTTAAGGAAGTAGTTAAGAGCTCAGTTTTTATACAAAAAAAATTTGGGTTTTCTGCATTTCCTTGAGCACTTATGTGTTACATTACCACTCATTTTATTGAGTAGGAAAAGCTATTTGTGTTTTTTTTCTTTAAGATTTAGCTGTCACAATAATATTTGATTCATTTTAAACTTGAAAATATCAATGTGACCATTCAGGTTTTTATACTTACAACTCAGCATTTTATGAATTGATTTATTCTTTACTGGAAGTGTTACAATTTGCTCTCAATTTGAAAGGTTAGAATTAATTATAATGAAGCACTAAGGATTGATAATTAGAATTTGAAATCAAAATGTCAGTATGTTATTGTGAAGCTAGATGAATGGGCTAAAAATTTCATTAATATATCAATCACCAATCTTAAATACCACAACACAATTCTAAGGATAAATAACACTGTCTTTTAAGTTATGCATTAATTTTTTTTGTAATCTTCTAACTGGAAAACAGATCTGAATTATAATAAGTGCTATTAGTAACTGATAATAAGTGCTATTAGTAACACTGACAAATAATGTGGTAGATCTTGGTGATGGATTAGGTTTACCTCTTGAGGAATGTACACATGTTAACTACTAATAATTGATTGCTTTGTAGTATCATTTAGCTGGGGAATGTCTGGCCTGTGATCTACTAGTATAAGGCCCATGAAATCATTTGGTCTGGCCCTGCCAAGGCATTAGGGGTGAGTTAATTAAATGTTTGACCAAATATAGCAGGCTAATTTTTAAGTTGATAATTTTGTATGACCCGTGAATGATGTTAAAAATATCCAAATGACCATTGGCAGAAAAAAGTTCCCCACCCCTGAATATATATGAGAAAGAAAATATTTTAATGATACACCTTTACATAAACTAAATACAGTTATTCTCATCTTTATTTCAAACATCTTTTATGTTAGAGCAGTGAATAATTAAATAGTCATGTCTTGCCTGGCCAGGATGAGTCAGTGGTTGGTGTTGACCTATGAACCAGGAGGTCCTGGTTCGATTCCCAGTCAGGGCATATGCCCAGCTTGCAGGCTCTATCCCCAGTGTGTGATGTGCAGGAGGTAGCCAACCAATGATTCTCTCTCATCATTGATGTTGTTATCACTCTCACTTACTCTCTGAAATCACTAAAAATATATTTTAAAAAATAGTCATGTCTTTCAATATGCATATACAGAAATCCACAGGCAAAATATCAATGGCTCTAATTCATTAAAAATCCAATTCTTTTATACTATGCTATTTCTAAATGATTTTTATCTTAATTTCTATAGAATGAGTTGCTATATAATATAATTTTTCCAAATAAAAATGTGAGTGTCATGTTTTTACTATGCTAGCAAGCAATATACAGACATAATGGTTTAAACAAAAAGGGAGGGAGAAAAAGAAGAACAATGAGGATATTTGATCTGAGTTGATCATATTATACCCGTGTGTTAAAGTCCAAGACCTATTTCCTGACATGCCTGCTCTGAGAGAAACTGAAATGGATCAGTGGTGGTTTGGATTGTCATTCTGTAAATGTATGATGCTGTGGTTTTTGAGAAATATTTTTCACACAGACCCTTTAATTGAGAGGCAAAAGTTCAGAGAGCAGTTATGCAGATTTGGCTTTGCATATTTGATTCTAGGAATGTACATTTTCAGCATGGTACTCATAGAATTAAACGCACAGCTGCCAAAACTGTTAATGAGAACTGCAGGCTTAATTCAGCGCTCCCCTGGAAATATGTCCTTTCCTCCTCCATGTAGTCAATCAAAAAATTCATTAAGATATGCTCTTACTTGCTTTTTATTTTCAAGGTACAACAAGAGGATATTTTAGCCCAATGAAAATGAATGTTTAAGTAACACATTTCAGGAATAAATACTGACTTTTGAAGTTCATTTTGCGAAAATTTAATTTATGAAACATAAAACTCTTTGAATGTGGCTGTAGCATTTCAAGCATTTTCGTTTCTGTGCTTGCAGTTATTATGCAAATATTATTGCTATTGCATAAGACCCTTGTCATGAATTTCTTTGTAATGGAGCAAGGTTATTGAGCACGATTTTTAAGATAGATGTCTCTCCCCAGCCCTGCCCTACCCCTCGTCCCCTCTGGCCATCACCACACTGTTGTCTGTGTCTATGTGTTATACATATATGTTCTGTGACTCATCCCTTCACTTTCTTTCATCCAGTCTCCCTTACCTCTTCCCCTCTGACCTCTGTCAGTCTGTTCCAAGGGGGACCAAAATGGGGATACCTGTAACAGTGTCAAAAATAAAAAGAAAGTTAAAAATATTTTGAAATGGAAAATAACATAGACGTATCTATGACAGTATTATACTTAAGACCTGAAGATAAATTGCTGGTGATCAAAGATTAAACAAATGCACCCACCTTTTTGTTCTCCCTAAAGTGCCAGAATTAAAGCTGTTTACCCAAGTGCTTTAAATCAATTTATTTGATATTTTCAGGCCATGCAGGTGGTAGTAAATGTGAAACAGGGCTTGTACTCAGCTTTCTTCTGTAGCTGTCACTGTGATGGTGTCATAATGTTTAGAGATGTGCTCTCTAACTGTCAGCATTTATTACAGCTCAGTGATGCGTGAGAAAGGCTGAGGGACATTGTCTTCTTGCTCTGCTAAATGTACTAATGTGGTGATGATATTTCCCAATGACTTTTTACTCAAGGTCAAAATAAGGAGATTTACCTGTATTTTTTCAACTATTTGTTTAATAATCAATATTTTCCATCTTAGCCTATTAAGTTTATTAGTTACTTTTCTAAATTTTGAGGCAAATAATGAATTCCTCAAGTAGTTTAACGTTTAAGTAGACAACCTTGAAAAAATTACTTTTAGCTTTTGTCTGGTTTATTTACCAGGGATTATTTTTAAATTTAATTGGTTGGGTGATGTAAGTTTACTGATATGAGGGGACTCTTGCTGAGGATTTAAGTTATTTAATTAGCAATTAGTGCTAAAGGGGAATGCAAGTCAAAATTACGGAATCCAAGGTTAGTTCTATTTTTTGGAAATTATCAATTTTGATTATATACTTAAGCAGCATTCACAGAATAAGACTATTTTCATTGTAATATTTTGAATTAATGAAGATTACCATGAAGAGAAAATAAATATACTCATTTAAATTTGTTTTAAAATATCATATATAGAGATGATATATAAATGTAGAGTTTTAAAACATTAATTCTCTACAAATAGCACAGTATATTTTCAAAAGACTGTTTTACTATGTAGATCCTGATACAATGAAATAGTGAAAGAATAGCTTAATAAGGTGGAACTGATTAGATTGGACATTTGTATTCCTCTGTGGGTGTTGTTTAATTGTCCATGAGATTGAGTTGTTAAGAAAGCAGATTAATATAAGTAACATAAAGAAGAAAAATAAGAAAATTGGAAAATTTTACTTTGAATGTACAATTCTTAATTATAGGTTGCATTTTTGGGCTTGTGAAATATGTGTACTTCATTTGGAAAGAAATTTTAATTTTACTTGTATCAGGTTGTTTATGTTCTATTTCACAAATCATTTGTTGGCTTTTATAAAAATAAAGCATTTAAAAAAAACAGGGCATAATAGAAAGTACATATTGATAGAAGGGCTATGGAATAGCCTTTTAGGATTATATAATTCAGTAAGTTTAGCTTATGTCTTAATCAACTTAGGTATACTCATGAAAGATTTCTGGCTACTATTTTTCAAGTATTTATATTCTAATACACATCTATATATATAAAAGGCTAAGTGTCTGTCCGACCGGTAGCTATGACATGCAGTGACCACCAGGGGGCAGATGCTCAACACAGGAGCTGCCATGACACACTGGCCATTTAAAAATAAACAGCACTACGGACCTGGCACTGACAAACCAACACTCAGCTTCCCTCAAGTGGGATACAGGCCCCGCCACTACCCCGGAGTGACACCTCACCAAATTGCAGCCAACACTGCCAAGACTCCATGGCACAAAATGCAGCTCACAGCCCAACCTAGCCCGGAAATGGTCTCTGTGGGCGCCAGGTAATGACGTCAAGTAGCAACATCCAGCTTTCTCTCCCTAGCGACTAGCCTCCTTGGAGTTTCTTTAGCCCAGGAATCCAACTTGCTTTATAGCCAGATGCAAACATTTTACAGTTTAACCAAATGTTTGTGAAGCGTTTTCCCGTGCCTCATCTCATTTGATCCTCACAGAAGTCCTGGAGTAGGTAGATAGGAGACTCGGTAGAATCCTGTTTTCTTTTCATTAGCAAGACGTGAATAGCGATATTAAAGTATTTCTTCTAATTAATTTCCTTTCAGTGTGCACGAATCCGTGCACCGGGACACTAGTATTTATATAATGAAGGAAGAAGTGTCATATTTATAACATGATATTTTATTGATTTCAAAAAATACAGTTTTAAATAGCTAAATGGTATGATATTATGTATTTACTTAAACACCCTTAGTTACCATCTAATTCATATAAACATAATTAACTTTTGATTAACATTAATTAATATTGTTTGAATCATATTTTGTAACTTAGGAAAATGTTTTATCCCCACATCAGGGCCTGTGATATAGGGATTTCTGTTGACAGGATGTGTTGATGAGAGCAAACTTTCCATAGGATTTTTAAGTACTAGGTAAAACTTCTGAAAATTTATTAAAAGCATCAAAAAACTAAATTGACAACTTCAGTTTTTGGAGACTTTCATGAGCGCTATATTTTCCAAACATATGGTTCCAAAATTTTGTCTGCACCTGCACCCTTGCTGTCTCAGTTACTATTCTACATTTGCTCCTTGCCCCAAAGAAGTACCTAACATATTTATTAAATAGCTTAAAAAGTATGAAGATACTCACCAGTAGCTTAACAAGTATTTCTAACCCCATGACTTACTACCTGTTCAAAAAATACACACAAGAGAAAAATATTTCATTCTTAACTAACCCCTATCACTTGGGATGTATCTGTCTGTGGGACACTTCACAACTTTTCAACCGTGGATTCAGCTCATGCTATACAGACTCCTTGTTCCATCTTGAGTTCTGTGGTCCTGCCTTTATCAGAGCAACTGCTGAAAATTCAGCCTCACAAAAATGTGACAATATCGCAGGAATGCAGCACAACCTAATGTTGAGGTTGGGATCTACTTGAAACAATCATGTATGCAATGTATCTAGAACTGATATCACCATGTAGACATTTATTATTTGGTGAAAGTTTTGCTTGTTGGATTCATATTCTAACAATCATTATTTACTCTACCATTTGTAGTATTTTCCACTTTGTGGTACCAGAATTGAGGCTCAGAAGTTGGTTGCTATGTCCCTGACTTCCCAGGACTCCATTCCTGCTTCTGAGAGCAATTTAATCCAGAAGAATTGAGGCTGTGGATGCTGAGGGAGACGGAGATGACCCTGTATGCTTATATTTTCTACCTCAGAGAACAACCTCTTGCAAAGGAGACTTCAGTGTTCCTAGATCAAAGCCCCTCAAGCAGCCCCAACTTGCCCTCTGTATAAAGACTATGGTCCTTATTTACTAGTAACTGATCCCCACACCTTCCCTCTCACCTCCTGAATTTGTCCCAGCCTGCCTTGCAGAGCAAATATCTTATTCATAATTCCTACCACATGGTATTTCTCCATTCCAGTTGAGACTAGTAATGACCTGAAACAAGATACCCAACAGCATTGAACCCTTCTTAATTAGGTTGGATTTATATTATTCAGTAGTTACGGAGACACACACACATTACACTACTTTTTGTTAAGAACATATTGATTATATTTAAGGAAAACTTAAACATGATGACTTATATAACCTATAAATTGTGGGTTGAATTTTTTCCCCAGTGTTTGTTGTTTCGGGGGGAATAAAAAGGATTAGAAATAATTATCCTTTAAGTTTCTCAGTAGCCAAAGCAGCATAGGTTCATTTGAAACATCAGCTGTTCTGGTAATTATCATACTTAGAGTTAACAGTAATTTAACTCAAATAATTTATTTTTGGTCTCTATACTGCTTAAGCATCTGTCCGTGAATTAGGTTTTATAATGTTTCAATATGTTCTTGTTCGTGTTTGGCATATTTGGTTCTGTTACAATAATGAGATAAGGCCATAGATTTTCTAAGCAGTCCTCAGACAATATTCAATACACTTATTCCCTTAGGCAGCAAATTATTTTAAGTTGTTCTCAAATTACTTTTAGTTATTCATATTTGACACTAGCAGTGAACTTACAACTCAGTTTCTAAGAGTGGGCAAAATAAATCAAGTCCAAATTGAAACAAAAATAAGTGAATTGTCACAGAGGAAAATATTTTGTTACTGATTTATAGATATAAAAATATTTCCCTAGCATACTTTATGACATTATTTTGGGCTTACATATATGAATAAGAGGGACTCTGTCATCTAGCATCTATAGATGAGTCATTTCCTCATATAGAAATCAACAAATATGGTATAGAATTCTCACGATTAGCCATTCTTGAAAATCCTTGGCACATATATGTTTCATATCCTGATGTTTAACATGTTTCTTACCTTCATATAACTTCCATATTTTATACTTTGCTGATTAGGCAGATAAATTAGGAGATTAAAAATTTTAATTAAGTGAAATTTATTATAATTAACCATTTTAAATAAACAATTCAGTATCTTTTAGAGATCTTTTAGAGCTTTCTCCAGGATTTGTATCCACCGCCTCTAGCTAGCTATAAAACTTTTTCATCACCAAAAAAATAAAACCGTGCACCTATTAAGTAATTGTTCCCCATTGCCCCCTCCCTAACCACCAGATTCCTGGCAGCTACCCACTTAAGTTGTCCCTTGGATTTACCTATTATGAATATTTCATATAAATGTAACTACAACTTTTGTGTCTGGCTTCTTTCACTTAGCACAATGTTTTCAAGATTCATTCCAGCTATATCCTGTGTCAGTACTTCATTGAATGTGCATACCACAGTTTGTTTATCCATTGATGGACATTTGGACTGCTTAATTCCTCCAATAATAAACATGTCTGTCAGGATGGTTGAGTGGTCTCAAAGTTCTTTTTAAAGAATAGGTATCAGAAGTTTCAGCGATCACTCTGTTCATATTCCCCTGTTCAAAATTTAAATACTAGTTGCATAGGATTCTTATAAATACACATGCCTTAATTATGCAGTCCGATATTTGTCTAAAATCCAGGGAAAGTACCACCATATTTTTATGAGTGGGATAAAGAAAGCAAAGAAAATTAATGCCTGATTATTTTTCTATGATCTCAGTGAGTAAGCAAGTTGCCTTTATATATGAACTTCTTATCTGTTAAACTAAAAATAAAAATAGAGATCAGAAAGCATTTGAGAGCTTGTAAAGAATCTTTCTGACATAGGAGAGCAACTCTTTCTCATTCACTTAAATATGTTGCTGATTTTATTTATCTTATCAAGCTGTCTACTTATACATGTTGTGATATTTTTGGTATACCTTGAGAATGAGAAAAAACCATTAATATGAAGGGAATATTTATCTGGTGATGGAATATGCTCCATTATTTATTTGTTATTTATTATACTAGGAAACCCTAGTATGTAGAGAATATTGAGACTATATAAACATAATTTTTTGATAAGCCACAATATATAAATAATGTAAAACCAAATTTTAAAACACCAAGTTAATATTATAAATACAAATCCTAGGCCCTAAAGCTAAAATTTCAAGAGAAAGTCGTCTTGTCCATTATTCATTGCAAAAATGCACGTATTTTTAATGGGAAAACCACTTTTATCATGAAAAACAGAAGATGTGTGAGTGCTAGTTTTGCCTATGCTAATAACTATTTTTATCACTAAATAAGCTTGTAGATTTGGTTGTTTTGGGACTCATCTGGGACATTGTTTTTTCTATTTGTATGATTTTGGTCTATAGATTTACATTATTAGGAAGCAAACTTAATTCTTTTCTTCCATAGGACTTTAGAGTCATTTCAAAGGCATGAATTGAAATGGTTTGGTAGCGGAGTATATAGCCATGGGTTCTGATTAAAAAATAAACTCAGTAAGTATTACTAATAAATGATTACTAGCATTTGTTTCTAATTGTTTCTAAGATAAATAGAAGGGATAATAGTATATTAGTGTTGACCCCCAAGCCATCCTGTTTAGGTGTGTGACATATGCATTTTAAAGTTGTAGATATTGCAAGTAGGAGCGATTATGTTTTCTTCTATTAACACTTTGGCAACAAGTCCTTTATATTCTAGAAATAATCAAACATAGAGATTGTGTAGTAGTTTAACACTATTGATGCCTTAGGACATGAGTAATAAGAGAAGATCTATATTTGGTATTAGCTGTGGGTAATATAAAAAATGTTACCTTTATTGTCTGTTAAATCTATCCTCAAATCCTCAAGTCTATCATCATTACCATAATACTGAAAAGGTGGGTGGGGTTAGTATGATATGTAATATCTTGATAATGAAATATTAATGATATTAAGATCTGAAAATTAAAATTACTATCTATGAAAAAATCAGCCAAACTAAATTTATCCCATAAAACACATTAAATATTTTCAACATTTGATATACACATATAACATGATTATTATGCACTTTTATTTTCTTTGCCAAATTATCCTTACCATTTTCTAAGTCACTACAGTGAAACAGATTTTCCATTTTATGCTACACAGTAGCAATTCATTAGTGTTTATAATGGCACTTGAATTCAATCAACCATATTAAGCACTGACCTATTTCCAGGATTTTTCAAAGAATAGTGATACATATATTTGGATTTTGATAGTCTTAGACTCTGGAAAAAATATTTTATGGATGATAAAATTCATACTGGAACAGTGAGTTTAATTGACCACCAGACTTACAGTAAGCAAATAAGATGTCAAAAATCTGTATAATTTAGTAGTCCATTAAGCCTAATGTAGTTATATCCCACACAAACCAAAGGATTTGAACAGAATTGTATTATAGATAATCATCATCAATTTTTACTCTCTAATAAAATTTAGAAAAGTGCTTAATCTAAAAGATTATAAAACTACTTGATTATTTTACTGTATACAAGAAATTGTTATGCTCAGAGGTTTAAAATGTAGATGCAATTGATCAATTCTAGAGAGATTATACATCCAGATTTGAAAAATATAATTATTATTTATTAAAACATCTTTTCATGATGTTTTAGACAACTATTTCTTACATGGGACATAAATATCATCTATAATAATAAAAGTGTAATATGCTAATTAGACCAGATTACCTTCTGGACGAAGCCGGGGCTGCGAGGGCTGAGGCATCAGGCCTCTAGTTAACTTTATAAGAAGAAAGTAATGGATTGGACTATATTAAAATTATTAAGATTAATAACCTCTCTTCATCAAAATACATGATTAAGATAGTAAAAAAAAATAAGGTACAGAATGAGACTATATATTTTTAATGCATAAATCTGGTAAATGACTCATATTCACAATATGTAAAGAACTTTTTACAAATCCATTAAATAAGATAGTTTGCCCAGTAGAAAATGGGTTAAAAAGAAAAATTTGAATAGATACTCAACAAAAGAGGATATCCAAATACCCATAAGCATATGTAAAATTTTTCAGTTTCATTAGTCATTAGGGAAATGCAAAATAAAACTATGAGATGACACTGCACATTAACCAAATGGCTTAAGTGGAAAAGGTAGACAGTACCAATTGTGAAGGAAGTGTACCAGTTGAAACTCTTATTCAGTGCGACAAGAGTGTGTATTGCTACAACTCCTTTGGATGACTGTCTGGCAGTATCTATGAAAGCTGAGCACATGCATACCTTATGACTGATAAATTCCACGCCTAGATATACACCCAGTATATCAGTTGGCAAACATCAGTTTGGTGAAAATGCATGCAAGAATGCTCATAAAAATTAGTAAAACCTGGTACTCAGATCATCAGGTACCCATCAATAGTTAGAATTTTTTAAGTTAAAGTTATGGTATATTCCAACAGTGGCACACATAGGAAAGAAAATGAGTGAACCGCTACAATGACATATAACAATATATGTGAATTTTATAAGTGTAATGACCACCAAGGGGGAAACAAACCCAGAAACATAAATACTCTATGATTCAGTTTATTTAAATTTAAAGAAGACAAAACTAATTCATATGTTATGTCGGGTTCGTTGCTGTCTGTTTAAGTGGCAGTGCTTCCTGGAAGAGGAGTAAAGGGGGTTCTAGGGTGCTGCCACTGTAGGGTTTCTTATTCTGGATCCTAGTACATAGGTATGTTCAGGCTTTGTTTGGAAAATCCATTGAGTGGCATACTTATAACTTATGGACATTTCTATACTTTCTGCTTTAATAAATAATTTTAAAAAGTATTTCGTATGGACAGGTGACCAGCAAACAGGATCCAGTCACAACAGGGAGACAATTCTAGAAGCTTCTTTGTCCTATGTCCTCTGGGGTCTCAGTCTCTCTTCCTCACACAGAGACCTGGAGGCAGCCTAGAGACACCACTAGTGAGATATCACCATGTCCTTATCCCACAGAGAGGTATGGGGCCGGGTGTGGGAAATCCTTCCACCTCCTCAGCTCTACTAGCTGGTACCAGGGGAGGCCCCAGAAGCACTACATATGCCATACAGACCCAAACTGTACATTGATATTTTTTAGATAATGGCTGCTGTAGCATGAAAATTTGTGTCTGTCAGGCCTGTTTGGGATCCTTTATTAGTTAGATAATGTAGTAATGCGCCCAGATGGCATGGCTCAGTGGTTGAGCATCAACTTCTGAACCAGGAGGTCACGGTTCGATTCCCAGTCAGGATACATACTCGAGTTACCGGCTGGATCCCCAGTGTGGGGTGTGCAGGAGGCAGCCGATCGATGATTCTGTCTCATCATTGATGTTTCTGTCTCTTTCTCCATCTTCCTTCCTCTCTGAAATCAATAAAAATATATTTTAAAAAATAATGTAATAATGCAAATTTTAGTAGCCAAAGGAATTTGTATCTCTCTCATGGACCAGTTTCATGTAGACACCCTGCCAGTAAAGTATTTCTCTCCAACTAGTGAGTCCAGGACCCTTCCCCTTCCATCTGTGGCTCCCTATTCCCTGATCTGCAGAGCAGAATGGTGAATATATGATGGAGAAGGCACACCTGCTTCTTTAAAACATTGGCCTTGAATTGATACACATCCTCATCTGCTGCGTTTCATTAGCATGGAATAGTAATAAACTGCCCTACAAGAGCAGTTTCATCCATTAGTGGATAGCCAGTCATCTCTGGCACAGACTTTTCTAAGGTAGTTTATCACTTTAGGTCTTTGCTCATCATGTGGCCCTGCAATTTGGTACATTAGCAAGTTTGGTGAAATTTTGTTTTAATTCAGTGAAGCCCCAAAACAGCAACCACCACACTTTGTGTAGGACATTTATTTTGTGTAAGTTCTCATAGTGCAAAGAGTTTTTCTAGCATGCGAACCAGGGCTGTGTTTGCCTCTAGCACCTACCGCTCTCTCCTCGTGTGACCTTGGGGAAATCATTTAACCTCTCCCACCCTGTATCTCCTCACTTATAAATTGAGGGGGTGTTAGATCTGCAAAGGTCCTTTCAATGTTAAAATTCTACAATATCTGAGTTATGCAAATTTTAAATGTGAATAGTGTTATTTTTGTTTCACTTATTTATTTGTTGCCTTCATTTAAATGAAATATAATGTCATTATCATTTCAAGTCCATTGTCCTCACCAAAAGAGCAAAGATTTTGTATTTGTATTTATTCATGCCTAGTTAAATTTAACAGCAACATGAAATAAATGATTACCTGCTTGGATATAATTTTATAATAAGGCCTCTGAAGGTCGTTTGAAATACTGCGCTAATTAATGTTTTATTTCCAGCCTTCCTTAATTATTCCAGCCAGATGGTCCTTTATTTATGTTATTGCTAGAGGTTTCCAGCTGAGGTTGTTTGATTGTTGAAGAAAAATATGTGATGGCACCATAAGATAACTGTAATTGAATTGTTAGGTATGTTAGAGCATTTGAGCCTTCTGTCCCAGTTCCATCCACTTCTGGGAAATAAGTTTGTTAACAAAGCACTTTGACACCTCCTCTGACACCCGAGTGAGATTCTGAATGTGTAGCAGAATTCACATGGGAAGATGACTCTGCATCTTATTGTAAAAAGAGGCACTTTGCAACTATCGCTCTGTGCAAAATTCATTTTGTGAATGATAAAAAATAAACTTTGCAATAAGTATACTTTTAAGGACATGATCTGTTTTCCAATATCCTAATAACTTCAGGAATAAGCTGTTCCATTAAGGTCAAATTTAAAATTTGTGCAGATTAACCACCATTTAGGAAGCATTTAAATGGAATTTTTATGGCACAGAACTTCAAAAGCCTAAATGAATTATCAGCTGAATAGATAGTCCAATAAAAGAAACAGACTTGAAGTGGAAGATAAAAGTGATAAAGTGACAGTAAATTAGAGAATAGAACTTAAAGCTCCATTGTTATGAAGAACAACAATAGACCTCCTGAATTATCTATGTTTCTTTAGAAAGTATCTCTTCTCCTTCCTTCACTTGTGAGTTTTAGAATTACTAAATAAATTAATAGCATTTGAGCTGGAAGCTTCTATCAGCCAAATTACATAAGGAGCCTTATTAACATGGCCATTGGCAACTTAACACTGGACCATTTTCTTCCAAGTGAACGTGATTTCATTATTGTAGTACTTAAGCTGTGCACATGCAGAATAAATCAGTTCAATGACCTTCTTCCCAACATGTTCAAAGACTTTGAAACCTTAGAGTATGCAGAGCAGATGCAATTGGCCATTATTGTCCGAACATCTTAGTAGTTCAGTCTATATGCTATTTGTTCATGTCATGGAGGCTGTGTTTTCTTGTCTTTGCTTCTCATGATTTATATATAAATACAGTTTTATTGTTCAGAAGACTATTTTCTTTAAATCAAGGTACTGTTTGAATATAACATACTTAATATATTTATTATTAACGATTAAAGAGGTATCAAATCGGATAACATTATTTGATACTTAATGAAATGGTCAGAGCAAACCAATTAAGGAATTCCCAATAGAATGTATATACATGCATACGCACATATATTCGCTTGAATAAAAATATTGACTGTGGATTTAAAACGATTTTTTAAGAAACTAAAGAGGAAAGTAGACTATAAAGGAATTGGATTGTTGTTATGTCTTCTTTTTTATTTTTCTGTCATTTTTCTTTGTTTGCCAGTTAAAATGAAATGGCATACTTAAGTCAGCCATTTTAAAAGCACTGAGTGCTGCTTCATAGAGAACTGGAGTAATGTTTGGGTGTTTCCTTATTAACTTGTCCCCCTTTCTGCCTTTTGGTTAGTTGGTTATTCCCACCTGGATAATTTCTCTCTGTGGTAAGTAGGCTTTTGGAACCAATCAGTGAAGCAAGTCTCCTGATGTGTTACTCTGAGCCTTTGAATCTGACCTGGTGGAACACATGCTAAGAATCTCCACATGTGCCTCAGTCACTGTACTTAGTTCCAGGCTGAGGGAGGTCAGCGGGCTGTTGTGTTGGCTCGCCATGGAAAATCACTGAACCACGAGTCCTTACTTCAGCTATTGGCTACCAGCTGGTGTACAAGGGGAAGACCAATGTTCCCAAAGTCAGCATGAATGAAAAGAAAAGGTGTGTTTGGAAAGGTGGCCAGCACATTCATGAAAGTCACAGATGATGAAAAATTAAATAGGGGGACCTTTACATAAGCATCTCGCTAGGAATTATTAAATGTGCTTCTGTTGGGGTTTATTGAGAGGATGAAATGGTACCTCTGGCCAATTTGCTTTATTTTGAAGTTGACTTTTCTAGTTCTCTTGTCATTTACCAATGGTTGGTTAGTGCTGAATTTATCCCCCTTCTATATGGCAACAGTGTGTAAGTACTGCACATGGAAGTTATAATTGGCCGACCAAATGATACTAGCAGGAAATAGATGTTTCGTATCGACTCTTTAATTATCTACTTTGTGATCATGAAGAAAACTACGGTTTTCTTGCTTAAAGGATTTATAAAATAGTTTATAAGAATTTATTTTTTTCTAGACACCCAGGGACCATCTTGTTAACAAATTTGTTGTAGATTTTAATAAATTTATGCTACAAAGTAGAATTCTAATAATTGTTAGTAAATAATTTGCAGTTTTAGCCTTATATCATTTTGAATATTTTTTTAGTTTTAAAGATAGAATTTCTCTATCCAAATGAACCTGCCAGAATCATTATTTGTTTAACATTTAACTTATAGAGTCTAAGGACATTTAGAGCATGTATATTTTGTATTTTTATTATATATTTGAGATGGTAAAATCGTTCATCATTCTCATTTGCTAGAAAAGAAATCACGGCATGTGATGTGAGCTAACAGGCAGGTGCCTAGAGAAGCCCAGCAATCGGTCCTGATGTACATTTTGTCTCTAATACATAAAACACTTACTTTTCCGCATCGATTTGTGAAATACAGCTGGCCAGTGCCAGTGAACATGGACAGATGGCTTGCAGAATGGAAGAAATATTTAGGTGAACCAGAATAATGGAAACATGTATATAACCACACCTGGTAATTGATAATAAAATATCACTGATTTTCTTAAATGGTAAAATCTTAAAGAGGCCGTATACTCAGGGTCTCATATATTCTAAAAGGTCAGAATAAAAGCATACTATCCTTTATACATTTTATTTTTAAGAGACTTACAGCACATATAAATATTTATTTGTAATGTTATAACTACCTAAGCCTAAACACCATTAGATTAGAAATATTTTCTATTTGTTTATCTAAATTTTATTTTGATAAAGATAGACTTTTTCTGAATTTGCCTTATTTTCTAAATCATTGGTCACTTACTACAGGTGAATTATTTATTAGAAGCTTATAGTACATGTAAATTTCCCTTCAGTTTAACAAAATGGAAAGTCTATGACTACCACTTTAAATATTGTAGTTATATAGTTTCTAATTTAAAATTAGAGCAGAAGCTATTGTTTAGTCATATTTACATAACAGTTTATACTCATCACTGTGTAAAATAATTATAACACTAAAACTGTAAACACTAAATCAATAGGTAATCTAATAAATGCAAGCAACTGAAAAACACATTTGGCTCATAAATAAAACCCTTCAGATTTATGACGCTAAATTTAAAAGCTTTCATGTGCTTTTATTTTTGAGCTCCGATATATGACTTTTCAAAAATGTTATACTGGCTGTTTACAAATATGCTTTTATATATGTGGTTATGCTCGTGTAAGTATTCATCTGAAATGATTACGTTCATTTATTTTGGCCATTTGTGTCTCCTCGTGGTGTTCAGTATGAGATTCACACTTATTAGCATCACATAAAAGGCACTAAATGATGTGATCATAGATTCATAGTTACCTCCCCCAAACTTATCACTCAATATGTTTTTCCTGCCCCAGATTCTCCCAAAGTCATACTGGCTTTGTCCTTAAAACACCAGGATTTCTTTATTTTTTCAGATCTGTTTGCAGCTCTCTGTTTAGAATGTGTACTAATCCCTCCATCACTCCATTATCTTACAACAGTAGCACCAGTTTCCTTCTAATGTGGTGGTCGCCAACCTTTTGGACCTCGCGGACCACTGGTTGGCGACCACTGTTCTAATGGACCTTCAGCTGTGAGGTTGCATTGTCCCCTGGATGATCTTCCTGGGCATATCAACCCTCAGTCTGAGCTAAGGATTTTGTGTGCTTCTCCAGCAGTCTGCACTTGCCCTTGTTATGTGACATGTCACACTGTTATAAAATTGCCTATCTACTCATCCCTCTCCTTAACTCTCCTAGCTCATTGTTTGCTAAGATGATGTCTTTTTTAATCTTCACGTCTCCAAAATAATACAGCACAGTGCCCTGGTACATAGCAGGCACTCGATAAATGTTTGTTTCATTAGTATTTACCAAACAAAATCATGTATAAAGTCCACCTCAAATGCAATCTTAAATGTGCCTATGTTCACATCTTTCTATATGCATCATCTCTGGGTTTAGATAATGCATATTGAATACTAATGTTAAATATGACTATCTCTGGTTTCTTTTGTGGGACAATGAAATAGCCCAGCGTATTGTTCTCTGAAAATGTCTTTCTTTATTCTCAGAACTGAATGCAATTTATAATCTGAAACATTTTCTTCAGTATCGACATTTTGTCAAAATAGTGAATATTTTTGTGATTTGCACATGGAAGAGATGGCATTGCTTTTGTAAACAAAATAAAAATCTTTGGCTTTCTAATAAGTCTGCTTCTCACTCCTGTCATTCTCATTTTCTCTTTGGCTGGTTTAAAATATTACTTGGAAAACTGTTGTTTAAATATTTATAGTTGCACTTTTCATCTTTTTAGTGAAATTTTAATTTCTTGAAGTAAGAGACTGTGTTTTATGTAGCTCCTGGCATGGTGCCTTACATGTAGTTGGCTGAGTATGATAATTACTGACCAGAAACAATAATTTTTATTAATGCTTCAAACAAGATGTGATGAATTTAAGATGACCACAAATTCTTTGGCATTACTCAAAAAGAAAGGTGACATTACTGGTATGTCCCCTCAACTCAGGGTGGGTTCTATGATGATTTGTCTAAACATACACTGTGGACGTGACACTGTGCGAAGTCCCAGGCCCAGGCCTTACGATATTGGCAGCTTCCCCGTCTTGTCTCTTAGAATGCTTGCTCTTAGAATATTTGCTCAGGGTAAGCCAGCTACCATGTAGGAAAGTCTGTGTTCCCTGAGATCACCAAGCTGTGAGGTGCTCAAGGCATGAGATAGAAAGAGGTGGTGGGGAGGGGAAGGGAGAGGGAGAGAAAGAGATACAGAGAGAGAGAGAGATGGAGGAAGAGAAAGAGCCACCAAGAAGCAAGATAGCAGATAATGTAACTGAAAAGCCATCTTGGAAATGGAATGTCTAGTCCCAGTTCCCACAGGTGACAAGAGATGGGTCAGAGATGAACCACCTGTCCAGGTTGTTCCAAAATTCCTGAGTCACAAAATTGTGAATTAAGTATTAGTTTGTTTAAGCTACAGTGAATAACCAGAACAAAGGATAATAGCTTTACTAGACAAGACATGGAAATTTTAGCATAGTTTAGTTTCTACTTCATGAATAAGAAGTATAGACATATATTTTCAGGGCCATTATTTTATTTTATTGACAGCCATTCACATTGTTGAAAGTGTCTTTACAGTTTAAAGAAGAGTGGATCATGAATATACTTTTAACATTTTTGGCGACCAATGTCATATGTTGCCAAAAGTTCCCTTTTATAGTTCTCAATAATTAATAAATTATTCAAATTATGTTTTGTTTCTTTAAATATTAGCATGAAAAGTATTTGAGGGGCTCTAAAGAATAAAATTTTAGGGGATAAAATAGAATCCAAGATGACGATCTCATCTTTTACGAATTTTGTAAACACTTTCTTTCATTTGGTTCTTGTTGTTCTGACTTAATCTTACACCTTTGGGCGAGCCTAAACTATTTAGGTGGCGGCAACATAAGGGAGAGCAATTAAGGCAGCACACAGTTGCAAACTGCTAGTAAACCACACCAAGGACTTCTTTCCACAAATTCATGTTTAAAACTTAAAATGATGAGCCAATATGAATGAACGAAAACTCCGTTTATTTACCCTGCCAGGGAGCAGGTCCATAGAGGAACAAGAACACTTTGAGCTGCTTGGCTTAATTAAACATTTTCTTTCATTTATAACTGAAGTCCTTCACCTTGTAATTTTATCCTTTTTCTACTGCAAAAATTTCTCCCCAAATTCCTCCCTAGCTCATCGACTAAGTGGGAAAATGAGCCTGACCATATGTACTGCTGCTGCTAAATATTCTCTATTTGCACATGGGTTTTCTCATTACGGTGTTATTAGCATAAGTCGGTCCCATGACCACGAGAACTGGGAATAGCACCTCTACTGTTTGATATTAGCCAGACCGTCTGCTGTATTTGTTGATCTCCAACAGTGTTGGCTCATATCACCCTCGTCCTTCCAAGAATGTAAGCCAGTGATTCTCTACTCCATGCCATTATAACAAATATTTTATAGTGTCCCCTTTATTAGCATGAGATGAAACTCATTGCCAATATAACTTACATAAATACACAATTGTAGAAAATGGTAAATGCCCTAATGTCAAAGAATCAAAAGCCAAGCTGGTGTGGCTCAGCGATTGAGCATCACCCTATTAACCAGGAGATCAAGGTTCGATTTCTGGTCAGGGCACATGCCCGGGTTGCAGGCTAGATCTCTGGTAGGGGCATGCAGGAGGCAGTTGATGAGTGATTCTCTCATCATTGATGTTTCTATCTCTCCCTCTCCCTTCCTCTCTGAAATCAATAAAAATATTAACAAAGTTAAAAAATAAAATTGGGTTGTCTTATTTTAAAAAAAAGAAACATGAAAGGGAAGTAATTTATGAAAAATCAGTGTATATTTTTTTATAAATGATTGTATATGCCTGTGCAATAAAACATAATGAAATAGTCAGATACTTTAATCTATTCATAGAATTACCACAAATACTGACATTGTGAGAACTGTTACATTGAATGGGAGATATGACTGGGCTGGCATTTAATAGGCAGAAGCTGGAGATTCTGACAAATAGAGGCTGTTGTATCTGTGACTCATCCATAAGAGCAGCATTACAATATAGTGTTGTGATTTTCTGAAATGGTTTGTGACTCATGGTAAAGTTAGCATCAAAGCCAAGAACAGTCTTCTCCTAAAATACATGGTACTTGCATTCACGAAATTCCATTGTTAATAACAACTTTCCAAAATGCGTACTCAGTGTTTATATAAAAATGTAGTTAGGTGTTGGGCTTAGATAGCTATTATAAACGATGCTTGGTAAAACATGGGGATGTCATGCAGGAATCAGGACAGTTGGTGGTGGGGAAATGTCTTGTGTGTTGAAGGACCTTCAGAATCTCCAGCTTATTAAATGCCAGCCCAGTCCTATCTCCCATTCAATGTAACAGTTCTCACAATGGCACACACCCAGCACATTTCCATAAACACCCCAATGGGGTGGCACTTCTTACCAATTAAGAACTTCTTTGCCAATGTTAGCTTCGATAAGGGTTTAATCTCCAGCATTTACAGGGAACTCATACAACTTAACAAAAAGAAGATAAACAACCTAATCAAAAAATGGGCAACAGACCTAAATAGGTACTTTTCGAAAGAGAACATAAGGAAGGCCAAGAGACATATGAAAACATGCTCAGAGTCACTAATCATTCGAGAGATGCAAATCAAAACGACAATGAGGTACCATCTCACACCTGTCAGAATGGCTGTCATCAACAAATGACAAGTGCTGGCGAGGATGCAGAGAAAAGGGAACCCTCGTGCACTGCTGGTGGAATGCAGACTGGTGCAGCCACTGTGGATAACATTATGGAGTTTCCTCAAAAAACTAAAAATGGAACTCCCATTTGACCCAGTGATCCCACTTATAGGAATATGTTCCAAGAAACTAGAAACACCAATCAGAAAGGATATATGCACCCCTATGTTCATAGCAGCACAATTTACAATAGCTAAGATTTGGAATCAGCCTGAGTGCCCATCAGCAGATGAGTGGATTAAAAAGCAGTGGTACATCTACACAATGGAATACTATGCTGCGGTAAAAAAGAAGGAACTCCTACCATTTGCAACAGCATGGATGGAGCTGGAGAGCATTATGCTAAGCAAAATAAGTCAGTCAGAGAAAGATAAATATCACATGATCTCACTCATTTGTGGATTATAATGAACAACATAAACTGATGAACAAAAACATATATAGAGACAGAGAAGCATTGATCAAACCATCAAACCTCAGAGGGAAGGCAGGGGAGGGTGGGGGTAAGGGGGAGAGATCAACCAAAGGACTTGCATGCATGCATATAAGCCTAACCAATGGACACAGACACCAGGGGGTAAGGGCATGAGTGGGGGAGGGGGGGTTAACATATATAATTTCTTCTAACTACACATAACACAAAATGTTAACAAACTTATGACATAATTCTTTCCTCTTACCAAATAAATATATACAAATTTCATCCTTTTAATGCTACACCTTTAAGGTGATAGTACTCATTTGATTCTCAATTTAGACTCCCTCTAAGTCTCTCATTTTCATTCTCTCTCTCTCTCTCTCTCTCTCTGATTTATATTACAACCTTGTGTGGAAAGAGCGCATTTTGTGAGAGATGAGGATTGGCAATATGGTTGTAGAAGTTCTCAACATAAGGTGATCATTGAAGTGAAGGAGAGGTTAAGATAGGGCAGCCAAGGAGGCAAATCAGAATATCATTATATCACATGCCAAGAAGGGGACCGTTTAAGAATGCTTTCAGAAGACAAGGTAAGGACAGAGAAGATCTCAGAGGAAGAAACAAATATAAGTTGACATTTGTAAAGATATATGTAGTAAGTATGCATGTGTGTACGTTAATGGAGGCGTCTTAGGTTTAAATGGTAATGAACACAGGGAATGATGCATTAAAGATTCAGGAAAAGGAGAATGTAGATTTAGATTCATGAGAAGGTAGGAGAGGAGCAATATCGTTATTATCACTTCATGTTGTTCATCCTACCAGCCTAAGCCCTGAAAAGGCAGAAGCTGTACATCTCTTTGTATCCTCAGCACGTAAAACATTAGCTAGGCAATACGAGGGTCTTCTGTATTTTAGTTGAAGGGAAAAAAGGAACAAAAGTTCATTCACCTCAGATCTTTTCCAAGATCCCAAGCCAATATTTCCATTCTATTCCACCTTCAAAAAATCAAACATATATATGTTTCTTGTATATTTTATCTATGTAAAAATGTGTAAATTATCCATCTTGGACATTAAATAACAGCTTTGAAAGTTTTGAATTAGCATTAAGTATAATTTTAGTGTCCTTCTCATATGCACTAAATGAAAAAAAGTGGTAAATGTGAGAAATGAGTTAAACCAATATGGTTAAATTTAATAAAATACAAATTGAAGAACCTATATTATTTCTACAGTAATGTCAGTTAGATATGTGACAAAGGTCTCCTCAGTATATGAGTCCCAGTAGTGGAAGTAAAATACTTCTGTGAAGATAGCTGCTGATTTCTTGGCCCTGTATCTCACCTGTTCTTTTTTTATTGATTCCAACAGACTCAAGTCTGCTTCCATTAGATTAGACTGTATACCAACCACACAGTTTTCTGTCCTACCAAAATTTCAAACTTAATAAATGATCAGAAGTAACCTAGGTTCTATAATAATAAATCGTGATATAGTCCATGGAGCTTTGCTTTGATGACTCAATTAAAATGAAATTTCATCTCATTGTTGGTGGCGGGACGTTATTTTGGTGGAAGTGTGATGTAAACTGCTCATTCACATGCTGCAGGTATTGTCATCCTCTCTAAGGTGTATTGAATAATCACGTATTCTTAAAAGTACATTTATCAATCCTTGAAATATTTTGAAATACCATCTGACTTATGAATATTGATGCTATCTCTCATAAGACAATTTTAAAACATCAGATGTAGTTATTCTTTAAATGATAAGAGAAGATAAGGTTCAACTACCTGATCGTTCCAGAGATAGGGTTATCAACTTGATGGTCAGTTGATTTCTGTTCCTGTCAGCAGACTTGTATTTGCTCCTTTGTCCCAAACACTAGCAAGCAAATCAATGTTTGCCAAATTTACTTGTTGAAAATCTACTCTCATTGTTTGTCTTGTATATTCTTTGCCTTCTATGGATGATTATTATTAATAGTTTTCTTAGTCACCACTAGTCTAGCAAAATATCCATCATCAAATCGATTATCACAGTCCCCTGGATCCTCGGGGTGTGGGGTTGTTTGTATTATATCTTCATCTGTTCCTCATCTATTACTCTGTCAGCTGACTTATCTCTCTGAATAATTCTCCTGGCCAAATTTTTCCCTTTATGTCTGTCTGCATCCACCTGTGATAGGGTTTTTCCCCTGTGTATTTGCTCTCCTCCCCAGCGGTTCTCCATTTCTAGGTATGGGGAAGTCTGTCTATACATCATCACATGTTTATACCAGCAGTTTCTTATGAACTTGCACCTCCACCTCAAACTAGGGTCCCCTACTGATAATACAGTCTTGGGCCTTCTTTTCAAATTGAACTTTCTTAGTTTATTTTGTAATGCTAGTATTTTCAAGCAATTTTGGTTGCAACCTTATATAAGCCTTTACCTATACCTAATTCAGGTTCCCATCTTTAAAGAGCAATATCATCAGTCAATCTTTTCTCCTTCATTTCTGCCAAATTATATATTTGTTTTGCCAGCCAATTGTACATTAACTGACAGGCTCATTTTTGTTCCTTCATGTTAGCTTTTAAAATTTTTTTAAAATATTAGGTTAATTTGATTTTCTTTTTCTCTTGAAATTAGGCTAAAATTTTTACTTTGAACATTTAAATTTAGATTTCAGACCAGTCATAAGCCAGTGATGACTACACCAACTGTCAGGCTTTTAAGTTCTTTTAAAAAAAATGTTAGGTTAACTTGATTTAGAATTTAGAATTTCAACTGCCAACTACACCAACTGTCACCAGCACTCTGGCCGTGAGTATAGTCCCTCCTATAAGTCACTCGCTGTCCTGATCCTCAGATAGTATCAGGGGTGCCTAGTGGAGGCCGGGACCCTAGGTGGTCACTTGGCCCTCTAGGTTTCTGACACCAAGTAACAATAGTGAGCCAACAGAGGTGACTGTGCTGTTAACTTCACTTTTCTTACTTGCAGGTTTAATCCAAATTACAAACACATCAGAACACACACACAAGTATTGGGGGTTAACGAACAGAAAATCCTAGGTCTCAAATGTCCTGCCTGGGCTGTTCACAGAGCAGTGGTTACTGGTCACTCGGAGTCACAGAAGCCCCGGTGTCCAGGGGTCCACGTCTTGCAGGGAAGACCGATGAACTAGCTCGAGCAGCAAGGCCAAGGAATAATCAACGGTCACCAAGCCCGACACACGAGCTGTGAGCACGGCTCATTCTCAGGAGTGCGAAGAGCAAGTGTCACCGTTCTTAGTTCGCCTTTTATCTCCTCGTGGAGGTGTCTCCCTTCGCCCGCACTTGTTAGATTAGCTTGTGGTCTCTGAGATTAGCCCTCGAAGACCAAATCAAAATATTGGGCAACATCCATGAAGATCTTGGTCATCATGATCAGTTATTTATATATATATGGATGGGTTGCCTCCCTTTCGCTGGCAGCCCAGGACTTGGCCCTTGGCCTCGACTGCTATGTGTTCAGATGATAAGTTGGAGTTAGTAATCCTAACTCTGCTCTCCACAACGAGTCCTCTCACCTTGCACATGCGTTTCTGGCACTGCTCTCGCCGCAGCTGTTTGTGTCCAGCCTCTGGCTCATCTTCCGCACCACATGGCTGGCCTCCCTGGAGCTCAGCATCTTCAAGTTCAGCTTTTAAAATTCGGGGGGTGCTGCTCGACCTTCCCAGCATCTTTAACTATGGCCCTGCCTTGGCCGTGCGCTATTTAAAAAATTACGTTGGCTTCACTTTTGTCCTTTTGATACACTTCTTGTACATGCATGACCTACAACATATGCATTTTAAGAAAAACCTGAAGACCCTCCTACCACCCAATGCTCATCCTCGCTTGCAGGCTGACAGGGGGAGGGGCATGCTTGACTGTGATCCGATGAAGAGTCCAGGGTCTCACCAGAAGGCTGCCCAGCTTGGAGGCTCTTTTCAGGGGTGGATCCCTCTGGGGCTCCACCGCTGCTGCTGGCGCTGCTCCTGCTGAGGGTGTGTGGGACCCCTGAGGGCAATGCTGGAGGGTTGGGCTGGGGATGGCAGTCCTTGACTCTAGGCTGGGTAGGGAAGAGGTGGTCCTTGAGTCCAGAGGAGCTGGGGGAATGCCCATCCTCACTTGCAGACTGCCAGGGGGAGTGTGCATGCTTGACTCCAGGCTGGTTGGGGGAGTGGACATATTTGACTCTAGGCTGGCAGGAGGAGTGGGCATATTTGACTCTAGGCTGGCAGGGGGAGTGGGCATATTTGACTCTAGGCTGGCAGGGGGAGTGGGCGTGCTTGACTCCATGATGGTTGGGGGAGTGGGGATCCTTGACTCCAGGCTGGCAGGGGGGAGTGGGCATGCTTGACTACGGCCGGTTGGGAGTGGGCATCCTTGACTCCCAGGCTGGCAGGGTGACTGGCAGGGTCTATGGAATTATGCCATGATGGCAGAACTTCTTGGCTTGAGAAAGCACTACAGTTGGTGTCAGAGGAGGGGCAGGATCTTGCCCTGATGTGTGGCCCTTCATCTTTTTTTTTTTTTTAAGTTGTTGGCATTCTAGAGACATAAAGGATGGTACACTCAATATCTTTCTCTTCATTTGCCCAAATATCTTCCCCACAAATGGAACTTTTTCGTTACCATCTTGTAGAGAACCACCCCTAGGCTCCATACGTCAGTATTTGGGGCGTAATAGGGTTAGAGCTTCATGATCTCTGGGGCCATAATGGCTAGGGAGCCCCAGAAGGTGCTCAATTTCTCATGTTATATTGTGTACTGAGGCCAAGTCTGCTACTTTGATGGTCGTATCATTGACTATGAGTATGTTCTCTGGCTTCAGGTCCCTATGTACTATGCTCCTCCGGTGACAATACTATTCCACTGATAGTACCTGGAGGAACATGGCTCCGGCCTCCTCCTTGGTCATGGGCTGTAAGAAGTCTAATAAGTGTCCTCTGATTGCATGTTCCATGAGCAAATACACTTTGTCCTCGGTGGTAATGACTTCATATAACTTTGTGATGTTTGGGCAACTTAAACACTTAACTCAATGTACTTCTTGAAAACCTTCAAAGGAGTCCTGCAAATTCACAATTTTCACAGCCATGTCTGTGCTGGTCAGAGTGTGCCAAGCCAACCTTACTTCCGCAAAGGATCCCTTGTTGGGGGAGATGGCCATGTGTATGTCCTCTTTGGAGAAGTGTCTATTCACTTTGCATACTTTTTAATTGAATTATTTGTCCTTCTCTTGTTGAGTTGTATGAGTTCTTTGTATATTTTAGAAATAACCCCTTATTAGATGTCTCATTGGCAAGTATGTTCTCCCATACTCAAGGGTTCCCTTTTGAGGATGGTTTCTTATGCTGTACAGAAGCTTTTTTAGTCTGATGCGGTCCCATTTGTTTATTTCTTTCTTTGTTTCTCTGGCCAAAGGAGATGTATTGGCAAAAATTCTACTATGTGAGATGTTTGTGATTTTACTGCCTATGTTTTCTTCTAGAATTTTTATAGTTTTGCAACTTACATTTAAGTCTTTTGTCCATTTTGAGTTTATTCTTGTGTCTGGTGTAAGTTAGTGGTCTAGTTTCATTTTTTTTGGCATATGTCTGTCCAATTTTCCCAGCACCATTTATTGAAGAAACTGTCTTTACTCCTATATAAGCTCTTGCCTCCTTAGTCAAATATTAATTGACCATAATGGTGTGGGTTGAGTTCTGGGGTCTCTGTTCTGTTCCATTGTTATCTGAGCATCCTTATAACCATTATTTTGAACTCTGATAATTGCCTGCTCCCATTTCATTTAGTTCTTTTTCTGGAGATTTTACTTTTATTTGGGGATTGTTTCTTTGTTGTCCCATTTTAGCTCTCTCTTTGTATTTGTTTCTGTGTGTTAGATAGGACTGCTATGACTCCTTCCAGTCTTTGTGGGGTGGCCTTAAGTCGTAAGTGCCCTGTGGAACACAGTGGTAAAGCCTCCGTCATCCCCTGAGATGGATGCTCTAAGAATGTCCCTTCTGTGGGTTATATGACCCTCCTGTTGTACTTGGGAACTGAATTTTGTTGTCCTGTTTGTGGGTGGGATTGACTTTCACCCCACAGAAATGAGCTTAGCACGATGGAGCCAGTTGGAAATAGGAGTCCAAACCCAATTCTGATGAGGGTGACACAGGCCATCAGACCTTGAGAGGGGAGCGAGCTGCTCGCCTTCTACCTCATTGGTGCCCTATCAGTGACCCTGAGGGGAGGCTCTGAGGGGGTTACTTCAGATGACCCAGTTCTGAGTTGTGCCCCTTTTTTCCCATGAGGCCACACCAGCAGGGATGTGCCTGTGGAGCTGGTGGAAGAGAACAAGCCTGCCCCTCCTCTTGGGGTGGTTCTTGCCCTTGGGAAGGGAGAGCTGCTCATCTCCTTTTTCTGCAGTGCACTGCTAGAGGCCCAGATGGGGTGCTCCGAGTAAGTCAGGTTCACTGTTGCACCCCCTCCCCCCAGTGGACATGAGATTAGCAGGGTGGGTCCAGCAGAACCTGGGAATGCAAATCCAATCTGCCCTTTGATTGGGGTGGCGTGGGTCCTTAGCCCTTAAGAGGGGAGGTAGTTGCTCTCGTAGCTCCACACCTTCTAGGTCCTCCTGAAGGGAGGCTCCAAGGGAGAAGCAACAGATTTCAGAGTTCTGTGTTGTGACCCCTTTACCCTGTGAGGCTGCATCTGCAGGAAGGTGCAGGTGGGGTTTAGAGGAATAGATCAAGGCTGCCCTCTCCACTTAGGGTGTGCCGGCTCTGGGAGGGAAGAGAGCCTGTCTCCCCTTTCAATCTCTGCAGCTCACTGGCAGAGGCCCTGATGGAGACCTCAAGAGGGTGGCTCCAGTTGTCCCAGTTCTGATTTGCAATTCCTCCCCCTTAGGTTCTGTGCTTGGCTGGTAGTGCCAGCAGGTTTTGGGAATGCAAATCCAGGCCGACCTTTATTGGGGGTGGTGCAGATCCTCGGCCGGTTAGTTAGCCGCTCACATTCTAGCTTGGTGGCACCCCACCAGAGATCATGAAGGGAGGCTTACAAGGGTACGCCTCCCCCTAGCCTGCTGCCTGATGCCCTGACCTGGGCGCCTTCCATTGGGGATGGTGCCAGCCTAACCTGTGGGAGGGGGGAAGATTGTCTCTTGGTCCCAAGCCACTCAGTTCAGTCTTCATTATATTATCATATAACTAGAGACCTGGTGCACAGATTCGTGCAGTGGTGGGGGGCGTGGCCTGCAGGGATCAGCCGGCTGTGGGAGCACCGCTCATCCTGGTCAGCCAAGCGGCTGTGGACCCGCCCGCTGAGCAGTTGCTCCTGCTGCAGGAGCCAGCTACTCATCCCAGTCAGTGGAGTGGCGCGTGTCTTAGCGACTGGTCAACTGGTTGTTCTGGTTGTTCTGCTGTTTGGTCGCTGGGCTTTTATATATATAGATGGTATGGTTTAAAAAATATGTTCATTAGCGATAGTAAATCCTATAGGAGTTTTAAAAGAAGAGTTCAATGGCATATCATTAGGAAAGCTTTTGGGAGGAGATGAGAACTAAGTATTAATGAATGTAAAATATTTGAATTGATTTAGATATACAAAATAGATTTGCTGAAATCCACTTCCTGCATGATTAAGATCCCTTCAAAACCGGATAGGACCATGTGTTGTCTCGCTCTGAAGGTACCTTTAGCACAGTAACCCGTATATTATTCTCATGTAGTCAAGCCAGTTTATTTGGAATCCTTGCACCCACCTTGGCTAACTGACAGCTCTCTCTGCATGGTGCATCCCGTTTCCCCACAACTCCCACCGTCCCTGAGTTTGATTCTGGAGTATCTGCTCCACTGTACAGTACTCCCATGTACAGGCAGCCCTCCTACCATAGCATCCGTCCCTGGTTTCCGTTCTCATAGAGCTTACCTTCCTGTACCTTTACCTATGTTCCCCCTCCGAAGGGATGACTTAAGTCCTTAACAGCTTCTGTGGGTCATTGCTGTAGCAGTTGCTGACTCCCTGAGTGAATCTACAGTAAGCCTCACAGTCCGCAATGGGCTGTGCTTTCCACGGCACACATATCCTGAACTGTGTTCTGTGGCAGGAGCAGCTTCCCCATGGCAAGGCATGGCAGAGTACGGCAGTGACCATCACACTGTTTTAAATCCCACATGTCATTTACTGAGCTATTAGATGTGAATAATTATAATTTATGAGGGTAATATATAGGTTTTTGCTAATTTCTATTTCTAATTTACTATGAGTAATGCATCTATGCAAAAAATGTTTTTGTTCAAGATAGTGACTCATTATTTTGCTTATTAATTTTTATGTCCTGTCACCGTGTATAAATTAAGCATTCGGCTTTGAAACAATTTCATGTTTTGCAGTAAAAAAAAATTCAGACATAAAATAGTTGTGCATTTTTCAAGTTAGTCTATTTTCGTCTCCAAGGTTTATAATTACTTTTCAATACATGACAATTATCATACAAATAAATTGATGTAAAATTTTGTTCTCTTCATGTTTTAAGGTTTATTTTTAGATGTAGAAAATAATCAGATATTTTGTTTCCCTTCCACTAGAACCAGAATCCAAACGATGTGTAGGTATTTCCTTTTACTGTTTGACCTCACTATAATTGTATCTATTGGTGAAGTCTACAGGATCAAGGTCACCTTGCTCTATGTCAAACTACTGCACTTTTAAAAAGTGTCCTGTATTTAAAAATATATGTTATAAGGCTTTAAATTCTGAGTTCTTGTTTATTTAATTTTAATGTCATAGCTAAATTGCTTCAGCTTGGAAACATTATCCAAGCAATGTTATGTGTACTTGGTCATTTGGCTACTGAAACCGCAGACCAGATGGGAAAACATCTCCTGGTTTCTCATTAATCCAGAGAATACAGCTTTAGAAGCAGTATGTTTGCTGTGGGGGCCAGCATTAAAATCAGAGTTATCAAGAAGTTAAAGACTGCTGATTGGGGTGGGAGTAGGGGTTTGGGAGAGGGATTAAGGCATTATTTCTATTAGAAATATATTACAGTCAGACGTTTTTAAAACTGTGACAATACTTAAAGATCTCCTGGTAAAAAACTAATTTTCGTAGCGGAAACTGAGGCACAAAGAAAATAAGTGACTTACCCAAGAGCAGCCAGCCAGTTAATAATTAACCAAGTTTGAAACTCCATCTTATTACTCTCAGCCACATTGAAACTCCATCTTATTACTCTCAGCCACAAACACACCTTTGCATTTATATGTATCAATATTTGTGGAAGAAATATACAAAACACTCTTAACGTTGTTACCTTTGAACTAAAAGATGAATTCTTAATATAATTTTTAAAACTTTAAATGTATAAAATGCATGTATTCATAATTTTATATGAATAAAAGAAACTTTAGGACATGTAACCAAGATTTCTAATTAAATACTTTCATTTCTCACTTTAAGTCTTTAATTGGGACTACTGAATCAAATTCTATGTCACTGTTTGGCTAGTCTATATGGATGTTAGCTATGTTTTGAGAAACGTATACAGCAGTAATTTTACCTCCAGGTACATTGCCAGTGTGAAATCAGCAATATTTTTTAATGTATTTTTTTATTTATTTCAGAGAGGAAGGGAGAGGGAGAGAGAGATAGAAACATCAATGATGAGACAGAATCATTGATTGGTTGCCTCCTGCATGCCCCCACTTGGGATCAAGCCCTCAACCCGGGCATATGCCCTGACCCAGAATGGAACCCTGACCTTCTGGTTTATAGGTCAATGCTCAACCACTGACAATCTCTTCTTGGTGAACTACAGTGACTTTACTTGACATAATACAAGTGCAGAAGTTTTCTACCAAAGCAGTACTTCATAAAAATAGGCCAGAGACATTCTACCAGCACTAAATCATCTACATATTCACTGGAGCACAAAAATATTTCAGTGATACAGCATGTAAAATTGATATTCTAGTAGGATGGTTTTGATTAAATGCCCTTTCTTCAAAAGCTTTGGTAAATTTTTAGGTATTTAATTCCCATATATAATTATGCTCTGAACTTCATGTATACAGTGTTATGTTTTTCAACTGAATTCTCAGCTGACTTTAAAAACTGAGAACAAGAAGTGTTATTACTTAGAGGTGTTTTTAACAGTTCTCCAGTTTCATAACTTGTCATTTCCCTTTCTTTGATTTAGAGATGTGTTATACTCCTGAAAGTTTTCATGTGTGATATATGCAAAAAATAATAGAATGATTTGAGAGGGATTATACTAACATGGTTAAGAACTCAGACTCTGAAACCAGACAGACAGTCTGGGTTCTTAATTTTAGCTCTGCCCCTTACTTGCTTTTAACTTTGTGCATGTTACCCTCGCACCATCTCAGTTTCTCCATCTTTAAAAATGGGAATAATATTGATCTATGGAGAGTAAAGCCTCATAGGGTTGTTATGAAGATTAAGGCCTCATGTGCGTAAAGTGCTTAAAATTGTGAATATCATATAGTATATTTCATGTGTCTGCTATCATTATTGCAATTGAAAGAAAATGAAAAGACATTCGCTCCAATCATGGAGCATAGTTCATTCTGATCGTTGTTATTTCAGTTTTCCTACAGTGAAAAAGAATGCAGTGGATTATTTAGCCATTATTTGATATTTTCTGTTGTATTTTTATGTTTTTATATGAAATTGTCCTGGAATGTTTCACACTATATTAGGTATTGGAAATGTAATAATAATTTGCCTGAGTACTGTCTCTATTACCTGAGACTCTAAACCCATCCTACCTAGGGAAAACAAATTATTGTCTTAACTACTAAGCAAAGTAGTCTCTTGAAAATTATTCCATTTTGTGGGTGCCTCATATGGTATTCTTTAAGCATGTAATGGTTAATTCTTTTCTGTTTCTCACCTTGATTATAGGGTAAGACTTTGTTTTGACTGTAAAAGAATGTCCTTTGTTTCTTTTTTTTCAGTTTTATTGAGAAATATTGACATAATCACTATATAAGTTTAAGGTATATAACATAATGATTTAATTTACATATCTTGTGAAATGATTACCACAATAGGTTTATAACATTTCACCAGCTCATATAGATGCAATAAAAAGAAAAGAAAAAAATTCTCATGATGAGAACTCTTAGAATCTTCAACAAATTTCCTATGTATGATACAGCAATGAGAACCATGGTCACCATGTAGAACATTACAGCCCTAGTAATTATTTACTTTACAACTGGGAGTTTGACCATCTTCCTTCAATTACCCTTCCCCCATTCCCAGTTCTGGTAGACCACAAATCTCATCTCTTTGTCTGAGTTTAGTGGGGCTTTGGGGAGAGTAGGGCGATTCCACATATAAGTGAGCCCATATAGTATTTGTCTTTCTCTGAGTAATTTCACTTAGGATAATGCCTTCATGGTTCATCCATGTTGTCACAAGTGGTAGGGTTTCCTGTTTACTTTTGTTTTGTTGTGTGTGTTTTTTACGGTTGAATAATATTGCAGTGTGTGTGTGTGTATACAATGAGTAAGCAATGTGCCCAGGTTGCACAGCTGGAAATTTGCAGAGCTGGGATTGTACTTGAGGTTGACTCCAAAAGCCCATTTCCTTTCCAACTTGTTATGTTCCTTTGGAAAGAACAAACTGATTTTAGAAATTACTTATAGAAGCATCTCTGATTCTAGATTTGTCATTTCCTGTATTGGATCTTAAATTACAGCATTTTAGAGAATAATCTATAAAAAGTAAAGCATATTTGGACTGGTACAAAGAACATGATTAAAAGGATAAAAATAATTCCAAGCAATAGTATTAATTTAAGCAAATTTAAGCTGAACATTGAGAAGTTAAGAATTTAAGCTTCTTAGATTTTCAAAGCAATGATTTTATTTTAGAAAACATTCATTTTATGTAAGACACTGATTACTAAAGAAAAAAAAGAAAAAAGTAGTCATTTATTGTTAATGTCCCTAACTTACTGAATTAGTTACATTGGCTTTTTTTGTATTTATTAAATTATTTTTGACCCAAAGTTCCTACTCATTTGAGAAAAAAGAAAGGAAGAATGAAAAAGAAAAACCCTTTCTGAATAGTCACACTTGTTGAAGTTTTATGTTCATTTTAAAATGAAGTGCTCTTTTGTGTTCATTTTCAATGAAGTGGTCTTGTTCAGTGGCCTTATTTGTTTCAGCAACTTAGTTTATTGACAAATTCTGCCACTTCTCACTTTATTCTCATTTCCAATCCAGTTAGTATTTTATTTTACTCATTTTGAGAATAACCTAAGAGGTTACCCGGAAATTTGTGTCCCTTGTTTACTAGTGTTGAGGAAAGCACGCGGCTGTTGAAGTGTTAGGGGGCATTGGAGAGGGAAAGCATAGCAGGTATTTGAGATGGCACCCAGGGGGTCAGAGCTTAGAATACTTACTTGAGACAATAGTTTTAAACCTGGGTGACATTACACCCACCTTAGAAGGAAATAAAGAAAAGAACTCACCAGCCTTAAGGTTGACTTAGATTTATTTATTTTTTATTCTCTTACCTATATATGTCTGTATATATATGTATATATTAAAGTAGACATAATAAATTCCTATCCTTATAAAGCTATGAAACCAAGGTTAAAATATCTTTAATATTTTGAATAAAATCAAAACTCTAAAATCCCATTGAAAAATTTGAAGACCTTCTGGGCTCCTCATCTCCCTATCCCAGTCTATCTATTTCTTAGGGTTTGAATATAATGCTACCTCTTCCAAGAAGTGTTTTATTATCATCCTAAATATAATAAATGATCCCTCTCCCCCAAACCTTCATGAAAATTACACATCTTTCTCTCCTGGTACTTATCATATAATATTTTATTGGTATGTCATTACCCTATCAATCATAGTTTCCTTGAGGAAAAGAACCATATAACTTAATGAGTTATATTGTTAGGCTATATATCTATATATGAATATTTTGTATGTTGCATTGTTTATATCATTCAACTAGTACTCTGAAAATCTGATTATATACCAATCATTGGGTAATGTCTAGAAAAACAGAATTAAATACAGTTTCTGCAATAAAGGGGTTTAGGTCTTTTAGAGAAAAAGACAAATGAGCCAATAATGACAATACTATTCACAATGAGCTCAGGATAGGTTTAATTCACTAATGAAAACTTAACAATGGTGAGATTTCCAATTTCCTCCCTAACTTGCGTAAAGCTAATTAAATTAAGAACTCAACACCAGGCACTTAAAAACTGAGACACTTAAAATTAAGGGATGCATAACCCACATTAGGAAACATCATATATCTCATGCCTTTCTTTTTCTTCCCTCCAACTTAGACCTCAACTTTGGCTCTAGAGATTGAAAACTTTTTGTGATGGAGGTTTACACGTTTGTGGAATGAACTCCTTTTGAACTATTGTCAGATGCTTTATTCCCTGTTTTCACCTGCACATTCAGGTCTACTTCAGATGCCTCTGAACTTACTTTCTCCTACAGTGACCTAAGCACTAATTTTTGCTTCTTTCTCATGCCATTTATCATTATGAGTTCACATCTGAGGTGGGTGAGTGGGAAGAGATCAACCAAAGGACTTGGACACAGATAATAGTGTGGTGAAGGCCAGGGCAGGGCCTGTAGGGGCCTGCTAGAGGGGTCGGGGGGAAATAAAGGAACATACGTAATACTTCCAACAATGATTTAAAAAAAAATACAACACAACTCTTCTAAGCATTAAAGAGGATTATGAGATTGAAACTTTCCCTCAAATCATTTAAGATCTACTACAAATATAGAACATAATATGTAATAGGTGCAATGATTTATTCGCTCTAACACATTTTTGTGGCCTTTTGTATACTAAAGTTTAAATATAGCAATGAACAATAGAGAAATTTCCAGCTCTCATAGAATTTATATTCTGATGGATGATAGAAGTATACACGTAATGCCAAGTGTTCATTTATAACTTAGTTTTAAATTTTTGTAATGAATTTTTCTCAGATAATATTTATAAGGGGATTTATTTTATAAGAACATCTTTAAATAATTTATATTAAATTAAAAAATGATAATGTTAATGGCGCAGTAGAATCTAACAACTCCTGGAAAAATGTATGCCAAGATTCAAGTAGACATGTATATGACATTTATCTTGTTATTGAGGGAATAGTGGGAGCCAGAACACTGTTGGCCCCGTGAGCATCTTGGGAATTTTAGAAGCAGAAGCAATTACAGTAATAGCAGCTATGCAAAGGTTGCTGGACTGCAGTACATTAACATGGGAGTCTCAGTGGCCGCAGCATTTTCTAGGAAACAGTGATAGAGGTGATGTGATGGTAGGAGAGACCCTTCATATGCACCAGTGATTTTTAAGTCAAGTTAAGATCAAGAACTATATGCAACCAAGTACTAGCTAAGGTGAAAGTAAACTGAATGAATATAACCAGTGTCAATATTTGTGACAGACTTTGTTTTCCAGTGATGATCACAATGTCTCCTATTTCACATGATCTATGCTGACTTCAGAAATCCAATAAAGCATGGCTATTAAAATACATGAACATTTGGTGTGAACCAAAGACAATGCACTGTTCATTAGTTTCTGATTGAAAATGTGATTTTCTGTTCTGGGCCATATTATTTATTTGCTTAAGATAACGGACTCTTTAGGAGCTTCTGTCTTGCCTTAAGTTCTTGTTTGCCTGGAAATGCTAATAGTGAAGGTCCTTTTAACAGATGTTCCTCTAGACATACTAACGTCCCAGGTTCACTGCTCATTTTATTCACCAGAGCTCTTTTTATTACAGCAAATAAGAGTGGGAAAATGCAAAAATGACTTCTACTCCAATCCCTACTGTGGTTATACACCGGGCTACCTGTCAATCATGCTGTCATAGCTCGCATTTGTCAAGTGCTCACACTGTGCCAGTCAGTCTTTTACGTGCTTTACGTGTGTTAGTCAATTTAATTCTCATAACAACCTCTTGAGACAGGTTCTTACTCCCTCCTACGGAGGGGGAAAGCCTGGCACAGAAGAGTTAAGTAACTGGCCTAAGGTGAAAAGCTGGTAACTAATAAGCAGTGAGTCAGGATCCAGGGATCCCAGGCTGTCTCCAGAGCCTGCCCCCTTGGCGATGTTATAAGCAAAAGGAAATTCTAAAACTGGAGTAGTTGGTCCAAAGTAACTTGGGGTAAAGTTTAGCAAACCATCTTTTTGGAAGGAAAAAAAAATTCTTGAAGGAAAAGTAATTTCAGTGATTATTAACCAACTAGATGCCCAG
>NW_005871092.1:6375656-6458540 GCF_000147115.1 Myotis lucifugus
CTCTAGCATGTGAACCACCCGCAGTGACAATAAGGAAAGGTTGGTGTGATGTATCATTGTTGCAAACATGAAAGAAAGCAAGTTTTCCAAGTAATCATGGCTGGAAGAATAAATCGTTTTAAAAATATTATACATTTTGTTAAGGATAGAACACAGGTTGACTTAGTCAAGATCATAAAAAATATTTCTGAAGAAGTGTATATATTTTTTAATAATAGCTTGGCTCGACAGTTTATGCAAGTTTCAGTAAAATTATGTACTCACTTAAATAATCCTACTTCTGCAGTTTCACTGTGCAGATAAGGAAAGAATGGCAGGTTAGTTATCTGTGATCTAGGGTGAGAAATGGAGATCTGTCTTTTTCTCTATGTGTATACTTACACTTACCTCTAGTTAGTACGCACAAGAATGAGAACACAACTCAGAGTGTCCTATATTACAATGTGCCAGTATGGCCTGGCCGCTGTGGCTCAGCACTAGAACTTGGACCCAGAAACTAATCATTGGCAGATCATTTCCTGGTCAGGGCACATGCCCAGGTTGCTGGCTTGATCCCCAGTAGGGGCCATCCAGGAGGCAGCCAATCCCTGATGTTCCTCTCTCATCCATGTTTTTCTCTCTCTATGGCTCACCCTTTCTCTAGAAAAAATCAATAAAAACATATTTTTTTAAGCACCAGTATGTATCATGTCAAATATATTTTTAAAAAGAAAGGTGCTAGGAAGTGTCAATGTAGCTTCCTCAGTTGGAATAAATGTGCACTCTAATGGGAGAGAACGGGGAGGCTCTGTATGCTTGGGGACATAGCACGGGAAATCTCAGCTCCAGCCTCTCAGTATTTCTGTGAACCTAAAACTAAAAAATAAAGTCTTAAAAGAAGAAAGGTGAAGAAAAGGCAAGCTTAAGTCAAGGGGCGAGGAGCATATGGAGAAGCAGGGAGAATGAAGATAAAGGATAGCAGTGGAGAATTAGGGGAAAAGGCAAAGGCAGATTAGCAGAGGGGGATGTCAGGTAACTCACAGCGCCTGCTAAATGGAGGTCCCCACATGGAACCTCCAAGTTCAATATGTGTAAATACTGAACTCATTTCTGGCTTTTCATTCTTTTCTTCTATATCTATGGTAATTCCAGTTAAAGAAAGTAGAAACAAAAAGTAAATGAATGGTTATAGTTCATCTCATATAACTTACATATTGGACAGATTAAGAACCTATAATAAAAAAGTGCTATTCATTGAAGTACCATGCTGAGGATTTCTATACGTATTGTCTCAGTTGTTTCTCATAATAGGCAGGAAACGGATGGTAGTAAGGTTCAGCAACTGGCCCAAGGTCACCCAACAAGTAGCAGGGTTGGTATTCGACCCAAGCAGTCTGACTATAGAGCTCACCTTCTTAATTACTGCAGTGTGCTGTCGCACTCCGTAGGAGAGAAGGCTGCCTTTGTATTGGGTCGCTGAATTGCACCATGTTGAGCGTTTGTGTTGGTCGACTCCAATTCAGCAGTTGCCATGTCATAGGCAGCTAAGGGGAGCTTGACAAATTGCATAGATCTTTTTCCTACTCTTTCCTCCTACCTCACTCTCACCCATCCCCATATAGTGAGTGTATGCATTCTTTAAAAAATACTTTCATGTTATTTTAATTCTTACCCACCAACTCCGTGGAGGACCACAGCTCTCCTAACTATTTTGTGTTATTTAAGGAAAAAGGTGGCATGTAAAAGAAATGTAGGTATTTCTGGCCTCAGGGAGGCTTGCCATAAATCAGTCCTGAAATGTAACGTGTAAGAGTGAAGGATTCATGATCAAATAAGGCGTGAACTTTGTGTGCAGCCTTTGGTTGTTGTAATAATATTTTTACACTGTCTAAGACTCTTAACACTGGTTCTTACTCCAGCTGGGAAAATTAAAGTCTCTTGGTTTTTCTCTGTGTTCTCTTTGATAGCTGGATGGATAAATTAAACACAGGACTTATGTTCTAGCTGCACAACTTACTAGTAATCAGTGTGTAACTTTTGGCCAGTTACTTGATGATTCCGTGTCTCTGTTTCCTAACCTGTTAAACATACTTTACATATTATTGTGAGAATTAGATGAGTGACTACTTGTAAACTACATAGAAATATGCCTATGCTACAGGAAGTGCTCAATTATAGTAATAGATATCATGGTGAAGATGATTATTATGTGATAGGAGTTGCTAATTCCCTACCCTTCTGTTTTTATGCCTCCACCAGTGGCAATCCCCCACTGACAGAGCAAAATAGTTGGCAGCTGATAACTCCCAACAGCTTTAGACTTTTAGGTCACACTGTTTCTTAAAAAATCTATGGAATAGGAGCTACATTTTTCTTTAACTTTCACAACAGGGGCACTATTAGAAATGAGATTAAAAGCACAGAATCTGGAATGAAATTACTGGAATTTGAATCCTAACTCTGCCTATTGCTGGAGTTACTTATCCTTTCAGGAGACACAGTATCTTTTTCTGTAAAAAAAAAAAAAAAAGTTGAAGGGATGATCATAGTCATTTTCTCATAGGGTTATTATTAGGTGCATATTACTTAGTGTTTGTAAATAATTGAACAACATTTTAAATGTACTTTATCAACATGCATTATTCCATGTTAAAACATCTTTTCTATCATTTGACTCTGACCCAGAAGACAAAGCCAAAGAAAGACACTGTCGCTTATGTAATTACTATTTATGACAAAAGAAGCTTTTTCTAGTATTGAATTTATTATTACATAACCTCTCTGAGACTCAATTTCATTATCAATATGGAAATTATAATTTCTAACCTCTGCACCTGCAGGGTTTTTGTGACGATACTCTGACGTATTGAGTATGAATGTGCTTTCTGTATTGAAAGGAATTATACAAGGAAGCAAGGTGTAGGGAGAAAAACAGGTGTAGGGATAGCATGTTTTTGCATCCCAGTACGTTAAAAATGTTGTAATTTATTTACTCTTTTAATCTCACAACAACCCCACCAACTACATCATTTACCAATGAAAGTATTTGACTAAGATCATGTAGTGAATAAGCTATAACATTGGAAAAGTCAACCCACATTTACCTCCAAAACACCAAGAGTGCAAATAATTATAAT
Source organism: Myotis lucifugus (assembly GCF_000147115.1). Lineage (NCBI taxonomy): Eukaryota > Metazoa > Chordata > Mammalia > Chiroptera > Vespertilionidae > Myotis > Myotis lucifugus. The sequence continues at coordinate 6,378,773 of NW_005871092.1, forward strand.
CCAGATAGATCCTAGGGAATTGTAGAACCTAGCAACCAAATTTCTCGGTTGATATTTGTATAAACATCAATATTCTGATAATATTTATTATAAATTTTATAATTGATAAGCATCTAAATACAGACATAGCATATAAGTCCTACCTAAGAAAATTTTCATTGACCATTATGTGTCTTGGTCCACTTAGATTCTGAGATATTTATCTAGATATTTGATAACATACAATTTTGTCTAATAATGTGTTAGAAGCTTTTCTAGGAATAATATCAGTGTACTGTTCATGATAATTGTTTTCCTATTTAGATATTATATATCTATATTAATTATTACATAGTAGCTTAATTGAAAGGAAACTTTTTTAAGAAACCTGGTAATTTCTATTAAAAATATTGTTGTTTTTAATTTAAACTTCCTACTACTTGGCAGTATATTGTTTCCTTCATATATTTTATATAATATTTACTTACTAATGTTTCCAAGAAAATAATTTATCTTGGGCCCTCTGAAATAATTGCATTTTTAGAATATGTTGTAAGATGAAACACAGCAGGGAATGCTTTTTTGTTTTTCTAGTCACCCACTGTGAGGATTTTGTGTTGTGTGTGTGTGTGTGTGTGTGTAATGTATTGCAAGTAAACATTTTTAAAAATTTACAGCTTTTGTTTTTGATTTTTCTCCAAACAATTTTATATCTCCAAGGTGTTTGTTCAATTCTGTTGGGCAAGGATATTTATATAAGAAACTAGAGGCCCAGTGCATAGATTCGTGCATGGGGGAAGGGGGGTCTCTCAGCCTGTCCTACGCCCTCTCACAATCTGGTTCCCCTCGGGTGATGTAGCAGTGTGCCAAGCGTCGTGCTGCTCGCACTCATCCCGGCCCGCTGTGCCTGCTGCTGCCGTGGAGTTGGGAGAGGCTCCCGCTTCCACAACTGCACTCGCCAGCCCTGAGCCAGGCTTCTGGCTGAGGGGCGCTTCCCCTGTGGGAGCACACTGACCACCAGGGGGCAGCTCCTGCGTTGAGCGTCTGCCCCCTGGTGGTCAGTGCATGTCATAGTGACTGGCTGACCCGTTGTTCAGTTGTTCGGTCGTAATGGTCTCTTAGGCTTTTATATATATAGATAATATCAATAGGTGTTCATCCAGATAGAGTTGAGTGTTGTTCATAATTAAGTATAATTTAACTTAAACATGAGCTTCTGAGTAAAACTTCTCAGAAAAATTATACTATGCGCTATATCAGTGACCTTGGGTTAATTATCTAACCTCCTTGAATCTTAGTTTCCTCATCTGCACAATATAGAATGACAGTGTGTTCATGACAGAGTGGTTAAGATGCCATGAGTACAAGTGGCAAGTCTATAATGGTACTTAACAAATGTTAGTCTTCTTCCTCATTTTCCCTAGTAATTTTATTTGCCTTATAGCTGCTTGCAAAATACAGCATATCCCACAATAATACTTCTTTTGCAATATTTTTCAATGGGTAGCTGTCAATAGGCAGAACTAACTACTTGGAGTACATTAGTGATCCCCACTCATCGATCTGTGATGGATACTGGTCTGTGGCTATCTTTTCACTCCACAACTAGAAAAATAAGGATAATAAAGTTATTCATAAAGCTAAATTAATTCCAGTGAAATATTATCTTTCTAATTGTGTTGTGATTAAGATATCCTTTATGGAGTTACAGTGAAATAGTGATATTTTGGGTTTTTAAAAATATCCTTTCAGAGCAATATAAAGATGTAACTCCTCTGTTGGTGACCCAGATTTCTTTTATATATCAACTCTGATACCACTATCTATGTGACCTAGAGCACCTTATTTAACCTCTCTCTGCATCGTTTTCTCATCCGCACAATGCGAACACCGCTAGGAATTACCTCATGGGTTATTATCAAAATAAAAATAGCTGATACATCAAGATTCTTGGTAAAATTCTGGAACATAGTAAGCATTCCATAAGTAGCCAAAATTACTTTCATCATCACTGGTCCATGAACCCATAATGCTGGACAGTCTATACATTTAGATAATTGTCTTCTGCCATAGTCACTTCTAAAGGAAGGAAAGCTTATATTTGCATATGATATAATACCTTTAACCCAGAGATAGTCTTTGTAGACATATGAGATTGTTATTGAATGTGAAAGCATTTTACAAAATATCCCTGTTTTCAGCAATAAGTTTAATATTGTCATTGAACACCATCCATATATAATTTGGTGATTTTTTTAAAAGCCTATTTAAAAATATATATATATTAAACTAGGCTTTTGGTGCTTTAAGCCCCCCACCCCAAACCAATGTGTGCCTATACTATATTTTGCATTTTATTTCATTATCAACATTTTTCTTATTTAGATTTTAGCATTTCTTAAAGCAGTGTTTTTACATACCAATTACACAATGATGAAGGCCTACATAGTTTTATTGCAAATAAAAATAAATGATTGCCAAATAGGTGTAATTTTTCACTTTTTTCTTATTGAGTTACTCTATATAGTTTATTTCAGAAGTTTGGGAAAATTAGAGCAGTGTTTATAATTCACTCTTCCTGCTAATCTTGTAAGGCATCACAAGGAGAAAAAACAATAATTAGATAACTTTTTTGCATAACTAATTTGCATAGCATTTGTTCTGTTTTCTCAGGAGGAAGTGCTATTGTGTTAATCTTGAATTATTAATGCCATGCCATGCCATGGAAATGAAACCTGCGACCACATGTTTGAATATTGAAGACAAAGAGAATATACAGTACAGCACGCACACGGTTCCTTTACAGTGAAAGACATTGCTCCCTCACAGGCTTTAGGATTCTAGTCTGACCCTTTCTTGAGACATGTCCATTTCAAAAACTCAGTCACAGTTTCTAACTATGAAAGCTTTGCCCTTTGTCCTCACATAAGAATGGGGGGAGGCAGGGTTTGTCAGGAGCCAACTCCATTAATCTGCAGTTTTTATAGTGATAACACAATTATATTTCTGATATGTAAGGTCCGACTGGCCGAAACTCTTATTTACCTTTTATCCCTAGTACCCAGTATGATGCTTGTATGATGCATTAGCAGATGCTAAATGAGCATTTGTAAAATGAATAATATTCAAGCCAACTGACAAACCCAGCACAGACCAAATATGCAATTCATTTTAAGGTCACTTTCAAGTGAGTCTTCTAATTCAAGTTCCACACTCCTAGGCTTGATACCCAAATTATCTTCTTCCAGTTTTTAATGGACATTTTATAGAATTGATTGGAATGTAAGTTATCCAAGCACCTTACTGGGTGATGAATATAAAATACTGAACTTCACCAGTGAAGCATCTTTGATTTGTAACATTCTGAGACTCTTCCCTAGAATGGAATAAAATAATATAATTGACATTACTAATTCCTGAACAATTAAAATACTATTGCCCAGCCGGCTTGGCTCAGTGATTGAGCATTGACCTATGAACCAGGAGATCTCAGTTCATTTCCAGGTCAGGGCACGTGCCTGGGTTGTGGGCTCAATCCCCAGTGTGGGGCGTGCAGGAGGCAACCAATCAATGATTCTCTCCCATCATTGGTGTTTCTATCTCTCTGTCCCTCTCCATTCCTCTCTGAAAATAATAAAAATATTTTTTAAAAGAAAGAAAACACTATTCCCCTCAACTACAGTAGAGCAAAGTTTTGACTATTAACAGGTAGCTGAACTCTGGTTAATGATGTGTGAAGCTGACAGGTGTCTGATGGGACCTTAGTGCTCTAAGGATCTCACTGCAACCAGAACCGTTCTTCCATTACTAGACTCTGGAAGCAGGAGTTCAGGAATGATTGTCAGTACGCAAGACAGTGTAGAAACTTTTCCAATAAATTGCCATATGGCGCTGACAGTGTGCAAGTTGCAGCCAGGAGCCGTGAACCCTAGGCACGTGTCATACTAGATATGTTACAGGTGAAGGTCATGTTTATGAGCCAATGGGCCCTGGAAGGCTTTACTTGACAACAGATATTAGATTGTTAAAGCACTTTTTAAAAATAGCCCCATAAGAAATTCACAGAATAGTTTTTTAAACCTAGGTTATAAAATCAAATAGTAGTTGTAGAGAAGGTTGATGTTTTAGAAAAGAACAGTTTGACTCATTATTCAGTGTATGCCTAATGCTCAGGCCATTATCAGTTAATGCATAGATGTACTCTGTGAGTAAAGCAGAGATTTTGTGTTTTCGTGACCTCGATTAAATGCAGTGTATCTCTTCATATATATGCATTATTGCTTCCAAGTTGTCATCTTCATAGCAAAGCCATTGAACTTTGATACATTTCAAATTAGTTGGATTTTTTCTATGTAATAGAGTAAAAAGGGAAGGTTTTTATTCAAATAAGAGTATATCGTCAACCATTGCTTTTATGATATATGGCAATACCTTTGTGACTAAATAGCGGAGAGGTAACTTCTTATTTCAAAATATTTTACACCTATTTCTTTCTTAATATTTATTATGGGAATAAGTTAAACTGGACTTAAATTTAGGTTATTACCAATACCATAATAGCTATAAAGGCCTCAGTATTTCAAATGTTGGCTGAGATTTATTTAGCAAATCTGTTGGACTAGAAAAATCAATTTATCCAATGGCTAGTTTATAGTTTTCAATAGAATATTGGTTTTTACCTTTTAAAAAAATGCTTCAGTAGTCTTGGTCAGCACCAAATTACTCATTAGCCTAAATGTAAAATAAATACAGGAAAACTTGGTACCTTTAAAAAAAATTTTTTTTTGTTAATCCTCACCTGAGATTTTTCCATTGATTTTTTAGAGAGAGTGAAAGGGAGAGGGAGAGGGAGAGATAGAAAGCAAGAAACATCAATGTGAGAGAGACACAGCGATTGGTTGCCTCCACGTGCGCCTGACCAGGGCCAGGGACAGCCTGCAAACGAGGTCCATGTCCTTGACCAGAATCGAACCCAGGACCCTCCAGTCTGCAGGCCAATACTGTATCACTGAGCCAAACTGGTGAGGGTGGTATTGGTATCTTCGATGGGGGGAGGCAGATAGGGCCTGAGCCTTGCCAGCTTTTATCCTATTTCCCCAACCCCATATCTCTACCACCAAACTAATTTCATAAAAAGACACTTGCCTGGAATATATAACACGCAAATTAAATGACTGAAAAACTAATTATACGTCCAAAAACAGTCATAATACTGGTTTTTGATCTATAGTTCTTTCTTCTATTAGTCATTTCCTTTCCTAAAATAATGAGAAATGAGTTGACTAAATATTTCCAGACATTTAGTGGTAACACAATAATAGTTGAAGAATGAATGTCACAACAGGTTTTTTCTAAAATCCCTAAAAGGCTGGAACTGCATCTCATTCTTTTTCGTAGCCCAGCACGTAGACAGTGCAGGCCTATAGTAGATGTCCCACTAATAGTTCTTAAATCACTCTTCCAGTTTTAAACGTGCAAAGGCTTATCATTTTATAGTTTTTCTCTGATTATACCCATCTCTTCCCAGAATGTTCTTGTTTTCTATTAACTAGAGCAGTGATGGCGAACCTATGACACGCGTGTCAGAGGTGACACGTGAACTCATTTTTTGGTTGACTTTTCTTTGTTAAATGGCATTTAAATATATAAAATAAATATATTTTTGTTTTACTATGGTTGCAAAAATCGAAAAATTTCTACATGTGACATGGCACCAGAGTTAAGTTAGGGTTTTTCAAAATGCTGACACGCCGAGCTCAAAAGGTTCGCCATCACTGAACTAGAGCATAAAGGAACTTTATTTCTGGGTCTGAGGAAGTTGCCAGGTAACATGATAATGGCCTCCCCACCTCACTGCCTTTATTATTCAGCATCAAAGCCAAGAGCCCTGTGACCAATCAGCACAACCTGCCTTGGCTACTCTTTACACTTGCCTTGATCCCAGTTAACGAAACAAACTGTGTCAGTCTTCTTGTTTGGTGTTATGAGTAGACTGATGCCCACTAATGCTTGTAAGATATTGTTCCTGTTATATGAGAAGTATGTGTCCTCAAAGGGATAGAATGGTGAATATTAAAGAACTAGTTGTATTCTGTCATGCAATGGGAATTTGTACTTTACAACACAAGCATATCATATGTTTTTTAATTAATGAAAAAATTTTAGTGCTCTAGGTATAGAATCATAATCAAGTTTTATGAATGTATCTATGATGGGGTATATTATATTATATGTTCCTTTGAAATTTCCTTTGAGTTAGAGGTCTTTGCTTTAATACCATCTTAATGGTTCTTATGACTAAGAAGACAAAGCCTGCGTTTGACTGTGTCATTGCTGCTATCCTGTACTTGGCCGTCCTTTTTGTTGTAAATTAAAATAGATGAAGGCTGTCGAGCCAAGTCAATGAAAGAAGCTAATTTGATGTGATATAATTGATGAACTCGAAATTGTCCCACTTTTCCTTTTGAAACCCACTGAGTAGAGCTTAAGAGTATTTTGATGTATGCTCTTGTTACATTGATATTGAGCAATTCATTGCAGTGATAGAGGATCAGGAATTAACTTTTTATGGATGTTTCCATATTTGTTGTATATGTGGATGCAAAAACAGAGAAATGGACCCAGCTTAAATATACTACCAGAGTGAACATTATAAAAGATGGAAGGAAGAGAGGGAGAGAGGGAGGGAGGGAGGAAGGGAGGGAGGGAAGGAGGGAAGATATATAGAGATTGCTAAGTTAATATTATTTCATTTATTTAAATGTGATGAAGGGAGGAACATTAAATACAAGTTTTTCAAATAAAATACTGGACTTATGTCACGTGAATCGTGAGTTTGGGTGCATCTGAATGCCCTTGAAGTAGAATAGAGGCCAGAGCTGACAAGAGCAGAGATGGTGCAGACATCTCAGCATGAGGGGCCGCCTGGCATATGGCGTGCTGATAGAGGTCAGTGGAACCTGAAGGATGCTATCGGTCCTGGTGTCCAGAGGCAATGTTAGAGGGCAAAAAAGAGCAGCTACCCAGAAATGGCCATTGCCAGCCCTGTGCTGTCCAGTGCTTTTTCCATTAGGTTATGTCAGAAAGACCTTCGGCAGCACACATCCACAGAACTGTGCTTTCTGCTCCCATGAGCTGTGGACGCTAGCTAACACGGAGGAACAAGAAAAAAAAATAAGACTTTTTCAGATAATATTCTCACTCCTTTTACTGTTTGGCAGAAGTGCCAGGGGCTACACTGAGGCTGCTAATCATTGCATCTGGCAGCTGGCTCACAGAAGTTGCCTTGAGATAGAGGAGCTCCTCTTTTAGCATGAGATTAAGCAGTAGCTTCTCATGTTACACAGACGCAGGAACACTCAGAAAGTGACAACTTACAAAAGTAAAATTTCAGCCGAAAACACAAACATTACACAGCTGCCCAATGTGAATAGAACTGCAAATCTAAGCCACAGTCTCATCTGGGCAGTGTCTGCTTTCTTTTGGTTGTTGTTTGCTTGTTAGTATTTTTGTTTTTGTTTTATTTAAATGAAGAATGATAATTGCACTAAATCACGTGGGCAACAAGAAAAGTCCTTACAGGCTGTGAAGTACATCTCATAGGCAGTTGTCAGCTGAAACCTACTGCAAGTTTAGATTCCTCTTTGTGAGAAATGATTATCAGAAGAGAGCCAAGGCTTTCTATTAAATTCCTAGGTTACCAGGAGTACAAGACAAATTCAGACCCCAAAAAATTAAAGGGCCAATAAAATTAAAATGATCATGGAGTAAAATAAATTCTTAAGAAATGGAAGCCTGTTCCCTGGCTATGTTCGAAAACTTGGGTGCATGAGTTCAATATAGCAGGTAAAAGTGTTGCTAATACCAGGGAAAGTCAATATCAAGAGGAATAAGAAGCACTTTGATTGAGTCACATGGGCTGTTAAAGGGCAGAGATAAAAATCAGGGGCAGGCTATGTCCGCTGCTGTCCCAGCTCTTCCTTGAGCATCTGTACCTTTGTGCAGTTTGGGTTCTTTAACCACCTCCACGGTTATCTCTTCTCACGATTGGTCAACTGCGCAACCTTCGAATATTTGTGTTTATCATGTTTATAGAGGAAAATCATATGATGATGTCAGTAGATACAGAAAATTGTACATATTTATGATTTAAAAAATAATCTTAGCAAACTGGGAATACAAAGAAATTTCCTTTAACAGATAAAAGTTATCTACGGAAGTCCAACATATAGCAAACATGAAACTCCATGCTGGAATATGCAAAGCAGGCCTCTTAAAATCATACACAGGCGAGGATGCCCTCTATTCCCACTTATATTTGAAAGTATACTGGTGCTTCTAGTCAGTGCAGTAATTCAAGTAAAGAATTAAAAAATATACAGACCACAAGCAAATAAACAAATCTTCCATTGTTTACAGATTATGTAATTCTATAGAAAAGCTAAATGAATACATGGGAAAATTTATAGACGTATTAATAGCAAGTAACCAATAAACTACACAAAAGAAAATGTCACATTTATATACACAAGCAGCAAATAGTAAATATAATATTAAAAATATTTATGGTAGCAACTAATATAGCTTATTTAGGAACAATTTTTACAGATGTACAAAATTTTATGTAGACAATTATAAAGTTATAAAAGTATAAAGTTTTATAAAGCTTAATTGAGAAGCATTAATGAATATGCAGCTGAATGGAGAGAAATATCTTTAGGATAGGAAGATGCGGTGTAGTAAAGTTATAAATCCACTCAAATTGATATATAGGTTAATGAAATTCCCATCACAACAGGTTTCGTATAGACTGTAAAATTATTTCAAGATTTGCATAGAAGAGCAAAGTATCCAGAATATCCAAGACACTCTTACCAAAGGCAAGTAAGATTAAATTACTTGCCTTTCAGGATATCAAGCTGTAAGGCTAGAGCAGTGGCCGGCAAACTGCGGCTTGCGAGCCACATGTGGCTCTTTGGCCCCTTGAGTGTGGCTCTTCCACAAAATACCACGCACGGGCGCGCACATACAGTGTGATTGAAACTTCGTGGCCCATGCACAGACGTCGGTATTTTGTGGAAGAGCCACACTCAAGGGCCAAAGAGCCACATGTGGCTCGCGAGCTGCAGTTTGCTGACCACTGGGCTAGAGTAATTGAGGCAGCACCATATTTCTGACAGGGATAGACAATTAGATCAAGGGAAGAAATATGCTGCCTGTTACTTCTCAGACCAGTGATACCTTTTCATTTTGTTGAACTTACTGAATTTTGTCTTAAGCTTCATTTAAAGTTAAATCTGTCCTCCACCATCGGTTATCGGTTAGCTCCTTGCTTTAAAATTGTAAAAGATATCACATCATATTGGTTAGTGAAATATGCATGTACTTTAATATTTTTGCTATGCTTTAAGGACGAACCCCCCCAAAACTTGTAGAGTAGAATACATTCACTATTTTACTCCTCTAAGTTACTTAGTCAGACCACAGGGATTAGACAGAAAAGAAGGTAGTTTTTGTTTGTTTGTTTGGTGTGTGTGTGCGCGCGCGCACACATTGTCTCTGGTTTCTTTCTGAATAATTTTGGCAACTTTTTCAGGCTTGAGTGTTTTGAGTAATAGCGCATTGTTTATTGACACACATGGTCAGATTTAGGATCAGTCAGTGGAGGGAGAGTTCATTTCCCACTGATTTTTATAGCACTTGTATCACTCCAGCCTCAGGTCCTCCCATTTAGCTATTGTATCAGTGTTCTAGGGCTGCTGTGACAAATTGCTCAACTAGCTTACAACACACACAGTCCTTCCCTTATAGTTCTGGAGGTCCCAGTCCAAAGTCAGTTTTACAGGACTGAAAGCAAGGTGTCAGGGCACACCCCCTCCAGAGATTCTAGGAGAGAGTCCATTATTCTTGCTTTTCCTGTTCCTTGCATTCCTTGGCTTCTGGCCCCTTCCTCCATCTTCAAAGCCTGGAGTGTCACATCTTGCTAGTCACAGGGCCTTTGCCTTCTGCCTCTGCCTCCTTCTTATTAAAGATACTGTGGCTACATGAGGGTTTATCTGGATAATCCAGGATAATCTCCCCATCTCAGAATTCTCAATGTGGTCATGTCTACAGAACCCCTTTTCCATATCGATAATAACAAAAGTGTAATATGCAAATCGACCGAACGGCTGAAGCCAGGGCTGTGAGGGCCGAGGCAGTCGGGGCTGCGAAGACCTACTCTTGCATGAATTTTGTGTATCAGGCCTCTAGTTAATAATAATAATAACTTTCATAGGTTCTAGGGATTAGACCTGGATGTTGGAAGGGGGGCATATTATTCAGCCCGTTACAGAAGTTATCTGACCAAATCACAAAATACACCTTCTCTGCCGTATCTCTAATTTTATCCATAAATTAATTTAGCACTAAAAATGTCCTCACATTTTTAGACCTACTTCAAAATTCTGACATAGAAATATTAAGTGAAGACATCTGATTTGTATCACACTGACCACCAGATGGCAAAATTAGTCACTGTATTGTTAATCCTGATCTAAACTAATTTTGCAGCCTAAATAGTTCAGTATGCCAATTTGAAGTCAGTTACAGTGCCATGCAGTTTTAGATTCTTGGACTTCTAGACTTTTATCATTCTAGATTATTTCTGATGGAAATGACTGCACACAATCATATTTTTTAACTTGTCCTTCAAGCTACCTTAATGGCCACTGAGACAGATAACTACTTTAGCTCTAACCACACAATTAAGCATGTTTCCATTTAACAAAAGATTCTTCAAATGAGATATTCACTAGCTTTTAGAGAAACAGTTTCTAAGGTTCCTAAATATTATTATGAGTTTATATATAAATAATTAGAATTAAGATTTAAAAATGACAACTATTATTTCTTAATTGTTTAATTGACTATTATCTTAACTGTAATTATTTATACAGAATTTCTCCTAGAACTTGCTTTCATCCATACTTTTATCTCAGGCAAGTACTAATCCTTGCCACTTTTATCCTGTAGTATCATGTAATATATAAGTAATAGGCACAAATAAGCCAACTTTCTAAAATAACAGAAGTTATTACTTTATTCCTCTATAGTTCTTGTTTTCTAAATCATACACTCTTATAGTGACAGTTCAACCAATTCAGAGGCATCAAAATAATCCTATATTATAAAAGGCTAATATGCAAATTGTCCCCTCGAACGGGAGTTCAAAGGGGAGTTTGACCAGTGGGCGGGGCTGGCTGGCCAACTGCCCTCGGCCCCTCCCTCCCCCTAGCCAGGCTCGATCAACCCAATGGGGGCAGGCTGGCCGGACCCCACCCGGACACGAATTTGTGCACTGGGCCTCTAGTAACTAATATTCCCCTTGTTTCTTTGTTATAGAAACTCCTATAGAAAAGTTGGGGAAAATATAAAATAATTAAAATTCATGTTCTAAAGATAAAACTTTTTTTTATTTCTTCTCAGACATAATGATATAGGACTAGATGTAGATATAGATAATGTAAATATAGGTATATAATTGGTATCATTTTTTACAGTGATTTTTTATCTTTTGCACTTAAAGCAAATTATTAAATTAATTTTATTGGCTCTCCCCCATTCCATCTCTCTTTATCCCCAAACCCAAAGTAAACATTATTCCAAATTTTATTTTTATCATATATGTAATTTATACATAATATATATGTGTATATAATTCTGATTTTTCATGTAAAGTTATGTTCTTGACATTTTCTAATGTCATTAAAAACCCTTTGAAAACATAATTTTAATGGTCATGTAATATTTTACCTTTTTGATATTGCAGTATGTTTAACCAATTGTCTCCAGTTTTTCACTATTGTGAACTATGTACTTTGGCAGGACTTAATAAATCTTGCTTGTATCTCTGATTATTTCATTAATATAGAGTCATAAAGTGGAATTACTAAGTCAGAGGATATGTGCACTTTAAAAATATTTTTATTTATTTCAGAGAGGAAAGGCGGGGGGAGAGAGAGACATCAATGATAATGAGAGAGAATCATTGATTGGCTGCCTACTGCACACCCCACACTGGAGATTGTGCCCACAACCCAAGCATGTGCCCTGATCAGGAATCGAACCATGACCTCTGGGTGATATGTACACTTTTATTTTTTTAATTGATTTCAGAGAGGAAGGGAGAGGGAGAGAGAGAAACATCAATGATGAGAGAGAATCATTGATTGGCTGCCTCCTGTTTGCCCCACACTGGAGATCGAGCCTGCAACTCAGGCATGTGCCCTGACCAGGAATCGAACTCTGACCTCCTGGCTCATAGGCTGATGCTCAACCACTGAGCACCACAGCTGAGTGATATATGCACTTTTCATGTTCTTGATATCAAATAGAGCTTTCCAAAAAGGCCAAACCAATTGCCTCTTATTATTATGTTACTGAAGTTTGACATTTATTTAATTTTGTGAATTAGTTTAAAATATTCCTTGATATTTTCTTTTTTAAAATTTTATTTTATTGTTGAGATTATTACAGATGTCCCCCATTTTCCATGCTTTGCCCGGCTCCACTCCATCCCAGGCCTTCTCCTGTCTATTTATTGTCTGTGTCCATGGACTATGCATAAACACATATAAGTTCTTTGATTAATCTCTATCTTATGAATCTTTCAAGTTATTTAAATTACATATATAATAAAATGGATATAAAGACTATAATTATTCCTCCTACTGTACCAGTAATGGCAAAGGGAAATAAACATTTGGGAGGATATAAAATTTCTAAAGATGAAAGGACTTACAGGATGGAATTATCTATATTATAAAATACCTGTGGCCCTAACACCATAAGGACCAAAGCAAAGACAGCGCAGGTGGGCGGGGCTGTGAGCTCAGAGAGGCGCATTCCGGTGGGCTGGGCCACGCGATTTTGCGGGCTGGGCTTCTAGTAGGATGATAACACTCTTTACCTATTAGCCTGGGGTTCTCTAGCCTAGCTTCTTATTTTGAATAGATCAGAGCTGTCAATGCTACAATAAGAAAGACAACGAGAATAAAAGTAGATCCCTTAGAGTTGTTTTGTGCCCTTCAGCTGCTCTATGTGTGCTTTGTGACTTACTGTTCCCTGAGAAAGTTGGAGTCTGGCTTCACAAGGTCCTTATGAGGACACAGTCACTTTCAAGCATGATATTCCTGAAGGAATTGTTTGAATAAAAAGTATATCAATAGATAATAATATACACTTGAACATTTATAATTTCTTGCTCTCTTTTTAATACTATTTATTTGAAAGGGTTAAGAGGGTTGTTGTTTTTTTATAGTAAGAGGGCATTATTTCCAATGACATTTTACTCGGTGTTCCTCTTCTTTGTTTGCACTAAAGAAAATCATGCCAGATCTGATATTATTCTCTGAAGGTACGTTTGCATCATTTCCAATTAAATGTTTGAAGTCAGCAGTCTATGGTAAATTATCATAAATGTTATTATAAGTTCAAGCTGAAATGTTAGCAAGAAAATTGCTAAAGGGTAGCATTTAAACTCTTATTGGCTTTGTGTATTTGCTAATGTCTGTGGTATATGTTACTTAGACTGATGAGTTTACAGTAACTTCTAACTTGAATTAAAATATGGTATTTGGTCTCTCTCTTTTTTGAGTTCAATACAACATTTAAATTCAAGTAACATTTGCTTAGTTAATCACCTCATTTTTTGAAGCAAGTAGTTAATGATTTAGGAAAATAAATTATAATTGTTTACTTAGAGTTCTCAGAAGGGAACCGTGCGTGTGTTTTTGAAAACTGTCACATTCAGTGGATTGAGTAATAATTTATGCTCCATCCTTCACTTTTATTATTGATGGAGAGATGAGCTGGTTGAAATGTAGCAGAGACCAATTAAATTTTTAGGCCCATTTTAATAATACTTATAAAAATTCATTCCTTTGACAATAATCTAATTTTTCTTTTTTTAGTTTTGACCCATTTGGCCTTCAATTGTCCCCAGATATAAGGTGTTTTCTTAGTTAACAATACAGCAGTAGAATTGGTTTGGTATTGTTGATATGTCACACATTTGGATACTTTGCATGTCCAAATACTATATATTGTAGTGGTAAGTGAGCAAAGCTTATGTCAAAGAAATAGTTGATGCAAGTGTAGTTGTTTTTCAAATTCCGACATCACAGACTTATTCCCGTGTGTTTGAAGAGTAAAAACGTATTTCCTGTGGTTACTGTACCTAGAAACGAATAGGAAGGCAGATGAGATAGTTTGAGAGATTACAGGCAAAAAGGAGGCAAGAAAGTAAAACAATGTGTATAGAGTTTGACAAATAGGAAGGAATAATATACAGGAATGTGTAGATTGAAGGAGAAGGGCTCCATTTATTCTCATAAAGCAGAATTGTGAAATAAAAGAGTTATTCTGATGCAAATCATTATTTCATGAACATAATGTGGTTCATTGGAGTCCTACACATCCTTTAAGGGTCAGCTCTATCTTACAGACTTCTTTAGGCCTTTAGTACCAGTCTAGCCCATGGTCATATTGTCTTTTTCTGCAAACATTTGTTTATGCCACTCACTTGACAACTGATCACACATTTTTGCATTTCTGACTTATTTTGTCATTAAAACCTTCTGTTGTAAGTTAACATTCCATGTTTTAAATCTCAATTCCAAGTAGAATGTCCATTGGGAAGACAAGCTCTCTGCCCTATTTCATGCTCATCTCCACAGCCTTAACAAAGCACCTTGTATTCTGGAGTGAGTGTAATATACTACACTTTTCACCAAAGGCAGTCACTCACCCTGTGCTAAGAGAAAAAGATAAAATAGCATTGGAAGCATGCAGAGACATGGGTGAAATTGAAAAGCTTTGAAACGTGTAGTTCAAGACCAGTTACTTATTTTGGTTATGTGATAGTCCTGAGATGGAGAACTGGTGCAAGATAGTATCAGTATAAGGATCTATTCAGTGGAAATTCGAATCAGATTATTGACATTTTAGAGATGGTATTTGGTATTTGTTCTAATGAGTACTGCACTTAATTTGATCCCAAAACATATGAGCTGCAAGTGTGTACTGTTGTCATTGTATGACCTGTGATGAATTATCTTTGTCCCAAGACAGATTACAAAATTGGCATCAAGTCAAGACATAGTAAATGTAGGGGACTAGAATCCGGGTGTATATCTGCTAGAAGCCACATTCCGCCGAAAGCTGAAGATATGATCGATTCTTGACTTGCTTTGCTGTCAGCTTCAACTTTTACAAGGTAGAGAGAATAGTGAGAAAAAACAACAACACAAAACTACCAACCACATTGGGGGATGTAGAAATCCTGAGAGTGGGAAAATTGATTAGGTCATTTTAGCGTACATAAAAGTAAGGAAAAAGAATAGAGGAGGTAAGTACATACCCAAGATTTTAGCAAACAGATTTCCAAATGTTTACAGAAAAAGCTATGTTTGATCAGTTGGCAACAGATGCTAAAATAAAGTGAGGTATCCTCATTAAACATCCATTCATTTATTCATTTATTAAGTAAAAGCAGACTTGTTAGCAAGTCTAAAGCTACAAGTGAGTTAAGACTTCAAAACTGAACACTCCTTCTTTTTTGTTAGGATAACTTGGCTGATACAGCCAGGCTATCTTGCAGATATGCTATAGCTTGATTTCAGCCAATTGTTTAATAATAGCTGGGGTTGGGTGTTTTTTTTGAAGTAGATAGAAAAATAGACTGGGGTCATAGTATAGATACTGCTGGTGGTTTCTGAGTGGGGAGGCAATCATTAGCACTCTCTTCTCTGCCTGGATTCTAAACAAATGTGAACCACAATCCACAATTAAATGGCTTTGAGTCTACAAACCTAATGAGCTTGCTAATTATGAACTTCAAAACTAGGCAGATTTTGTCACTTGCCAGGATAATGCTCGACTAGGGCATGATTTCCTCTGCAGGAACCTTCCCAGATAAGAAGTAAGAAGTTATGAGATGGCCTGGCCGGTGTGGTTGAGTGTCGACCTATGAACTAGGAAGTCATGGTTCGATTCCCATCAAGGGCACATGCCCGGGTTGTGGGCTTGATCCCCAGTAGGGGGTGTGCAGGAGGCAGCCGATCAATGATTCCCTCTCATCATTGATGTTTCTATCTCTCTCTCCCTCTCCCTTCCTCTCTGATATCAATAAAAAATATTTTTTTTTAAAAAAAGTTATGAGATGAAGGATCAGAGTAGAATTCACATTACCTGTAGGCAGATTAGCTCTTAAGAGGAAAGATGGAGACCTGAGTGGAACACCCCCCAATTCATCAATAGAATGTCATTCCACCTCCTGTGGTCAACCATGGGAATGGTTATACACTTCGGGGAGTAGATCAGTAGTTTGGCTTATGGTATAAATTCAGGAAAATGTGTTTCAGTTGATAAGTGAAGCAGACAAGATACATAGGAAGAAGTAATCGAGTTCTTGGGAACATTTTTGGACTTTGTGAATGAGTTAAGAACGCCGTTTATTCTTCATTTGTAAAGGATCAGCTAAGACTGACATATGCAGGGATCTCTCTCTCTCTCTCTTTCTCTCTCTCTCTCCAAAGTACTTAAATTAGGATTCAACAACATATGATCTAAAATAGTACTTCAAGGAAAGGTCTAGAGAGGGTATGTTGTGGATGAATTTTTACAGTGGACGCAGGATGATTTCACAGAGTTTGAAAATAAGAGAAAGTGTTTCTGGTCTGCAAACTAGGGAACTTCTTGGATCTGTTTTCTCTCAGAGTGGATATATGGATAGAGCCTGTGAAAATAAACCCAATGTTTTTAAATCCATATACCTTATCTGTTCTATTTTTTCACATCACTATATGGAGGAAGCCCTGGAATATAAAAAGCAAAAGTCATTCTCTTTGTGGGTTTTATGTTTAGCCTTGAATTACTAGCAAGTTAGGCAACTCACCATCTTGATTCTTTTCTTTGCCTTCAAGTAGTGTTGACCTGGTCAAGGGAATGGTATAGGGGCTCAACACACATGACAAGGTAGAGCCAGATAACTGTGTTAGTTGGAAGTTCAAAGGATCAAAAAGAATTCTGCATTCAAGGAAAAATAGATTAAAACAATAACAAAACAAAAAAATAACAAGAAAACATGAACAATTAAATGTAATGTGAAGTTCTTAATTTGAATTTAAAAATTTACTCAAAGAAGTGTTAAGTAGAGAATACTTGTTTTTGATCTGAGTTCATGTGAAAAAGACCTGGAATTGTTGATTGAGTGGTTCTAAAAATGAAACAAAAATTTTTTTAAATGCATGTTAATTTAGAAATAATTCTACCAACTTCTATATTAGTCAGATCTCATCTAGAATATTGTGTTAATTTTACATTTTTAGAAATAATGCTGAAAACCATGTTACATGAGAAACAGTTTTGTTCTACTTATGAGTAAGCTCCTAGGACCTAGAGGACAGGACTGTATTTCTTATCTCTTAAATGTCAGTGTCTGGTCTTGTTCTCAGAACATTTACATAAATAATGAATGAACCTTGTAAGATACTAGAATTGTTTAATTTGAAGACATGAGAAAAGTTTCAAATATATAATATCTATTTAAAGAAATTTTAGTAAATGAGATTATAAGGATTCCATTTAACTTTAATGGTCCCAAAAGAGCCCAAGAATATAAGTTTTCATTCAGTATATTGAACTTTTGAACAGTGTTATAAGTCTTTGGGAGGAAATATGGCCTTGCTAAAAAGTAGTTATTTTGATATATGTATCCCAGGGTGCTAGATGGCCTTCTGTCAGAAAAGGCATGGCACATTTGACCCTCCTTTAATGGGAAAATTGAACTAAGTAACCTCTAGGGTTCCTTCCAGTGTCAAGAATGAGTTATTCCAATGAGTCTGTTATGACCATTGATTTTCTTACATTCTGATTTTTGTGTTATAACACACCGTTACAAGCATATGGGAAAGCCAGTTTATATCAGTCATGTGTAATCTATGCTACTTTTAAACTGTCCTTCAGATTTAAAATGTTAAAAGGATTGAAATTGGTTTTTAAAAATATGTACTAGTATATTTTTTTTCGCAAAAGATTGAAAAAATAACAGTGCATATTGATCTATTACACTGATTAGTCAATGGATGTCATAAGTACTTTCCAAATAGAGACTTTAAAAAAATTATAATTAGCAGATGTCTTGTTTCACAAAGAAACATTTTACAAAAGAACCATTTTTGAGTTTCTCAACAGAGAACTGAAAATGACTCCATTAGCTAATAGCAAAATAATCACATTTCCCTTAAAGGAAAGAAATATTTTTAAAATATTGGTTAAGATGAAAATGCGGGTTTTTGAGTTATTTATGTCTCCAGGAAGACTTAAGTACCTCTTGAAGAACTTTCAAATTACTGTCACAAACTACGTAAATGTTCAGCACGAACTCCTTATACACTAAATGAAAAAGCTAAACGGATTAGGTTGCATTTAGAATTTAACCTAAAAGCTAGCATGCTGGGGTTCAGAATTGAATCTTGAACTTTGTATGGATTCCCAGAATCGGGGAAGAAAAAAAATATCTTTCTTTAGTGAATTACTTCTTAAGGAGTGAAGGAGAAACTACAGAAGAATTGATCTGAGTTTTGTTGTAACAGGAACCTCCAGTCATAAATTTCTGATGCACAGTTGGGGTCGATGTGTCATTTCTATTGTAATCAGCTGCTTTTATATTTCCACTCATCAAGGTTGACTTGATTATATTGATGTCAAAGACATTAATTTGCTTTTCCTGAGAGGAGGATATGTGTTGCTCTTACAACTTAGACCTCTATCTTGGGAAAGTAATATATACCACAATAGGACAGTGAGGGTATTCTATATGGGGAAATTTTTTTTTTCAAGTACAAGTTTCAAAATTTGAAATTATCGAGCTTTCCATTTTGCTCTTTGAGGAGTAATATATATTAAGCATCCATTCTGGGGATGTAGCTTTTAAATGACCTTTTCAGTACTCATCTTTTTGCTCATTTTGATTTGCTCAGTTAAATTACAACCACCTGGCCTTTTGTATTAAAGAAGGTTACATACAAAATTGACCTTTTGATACTTATTGGGAGAGCTAGGTTCATTGTATTGAGTTTAACTGCTGTTGCTGTTTTCTGGGTTAGGTCTTAAAATAACTGTATTTGGATAGTAATGCCTATTGCTTTAGCCTTTTTGTTCCAAGCTACTTCTCACATTATAGGAAAGGACTCTCTGAGCAATACAAAGAGAAATTATGTTTTTTAAAAAATAATGAAACACATTCATTTGGATCCTGTGGGGCTTGATGATTTTTATATGTTATTTCTATTTATCTTAGTCTTTTAAAAATATATTTATTGATTTTTGGAGCGAGAGAAAGGGAGCCGGATAGAGATAGAAACATCGGAGAGAGAGAAACATCATTGATCGGCTACTTCCTGCACGCTCCCCTCTGGGGATCAAGCCCATAACCTCAGGCATGTGTCGCAACAGGGAATCGAATAGGTGACCTCTTGGTTCCTGGATCGACTCTCAAATGCTGAGCCACACCGGCCGGCCAGTATCTCTTAACCTTGATGAAACCAAAGTATCTTTTGACAATTCTTCTCCTTGCCACCTTGCTTAATAAGACTCGGCCTTTTCTCTGTTTCTTGAAAACATGAAGCTCAGACTTGCCTCAGGAACTTTGCATCTGCTGACCCCTCTGCCTGAAATACTCTTTTCTGGCTTCCTTTGTTTCATTTACCCAGCATTCCGCTGTTCCCCTGCTGTTTCTGGCCTTTGTGTAGTTCGGTGGGCCGTGTGGCTATTTCTGAGGAGTGAGTGATATATGTCGCTTCTGGGCTGAGGCATGAAGTCCATACAGGATTCACTAGTCTCTTTTCTTCACTCACATTCAAGCAGTTCTTGGGTTGAGATGGCAGAGCCTCAAGATCGAAGCAGTCTGTATTGCTGAGTTGCCAGACGGGAGTTACCTGGACCTAGAGAAGATTTCCTATGAGCAAGAAATACACTTTTCTATGTTAAATTTCTGAGTTGGGGGACACATGCCTATGCTGACTGAGTGTCCAAGGAATCAGGTCAACTGCAAAGCACTTCCTCCCTCTACTGCCTCCCTGACCTCCATCAATTTCATGTCTCCTATAGCGATTTTTTCTGTAAAACTTTTATTAGTTTATATAAGAATAGGTTGGACAAATAAGACATCTATGTACTATTAATTATGATTTTTTAGGGCTCAGAGTAATCTTTAAAATTGGCAATAAGCATTTGATTTTTTGGCTTTTCATTTTAATTTCAGTAAGTGCAAAACAATCAAAATGAAATGCCGCCCTGCAATGGTCTATTGTATTTCCTATTGCTCACCAGAAAGAATGGTCTTGTATCAAGCAATCGCTGAGTTTTTGACTCTTCTAGATGAAGCCATTCTGTATGATTTCTTTCATCCGGAAGTGAGATCATCTTTGCATAGCCTAAATCAGTGATGCCATCTATGTCAACAAAGAAAGGATTCCAAATCCAAATTTTAATTTCAAAATTGCCTGAAGTAACCTTCCAAAATTCTGCAATATCTTTACATACCTTCAGGTTTGCCCACTAAGAAATAGATAATAAGGCTTTCAAATCTAGGCTACATAAATACAGGCATACCTCAAAGATATTGTGGGTTTGGTTCCAGTCCATCACAATAAAATGAGTAACACAATTTTTCGGTGTGTATAAAAATTGCTGTAGACTGTTAAGTGTGTAATAGCATTATGTCTAAAAAAAATTTATTCCTAAAAATTCTAACCATCATTTGAGCCTTTAGTGTCTTTTGCTATTGGAGGGTATTGCCTTGATGTTGATGGCTGATCAGGGTTGTGATTGCTGAAGGTTGGGGTGGTTGTGGCAATTTCTTAAAGTAAGACAACAATGATGTTTAACATATCGAACAATGCTTTTGTAGCATGAGATGCTGTTTGATAGCATTTTATCCACAGTAAAACATTTTTTAAAAATTGGAGTCAGTCCTCTTAAAACATGCCACTGCTTTATCAACTATAAGGTTATGTAATATTTTAAATTCTTTGTTGTCATTTCAACAATGTTCCCAGTATCTTCATCAGGAGTATATTCCATCTCATGGAACCACTTTCTTACTCAACTTTTCATCTGGTAAGGTTCCAATGTGAGATTGGAGCAATTCAGTCACATGCTCAGGCTCCAGTTCTAACTTTCGTTCTCTTGCTGTTTCCGCCACATCTGCAATTACTGTCTCCACGGAAGTCTTGAGCCCCTCAACGTCATCCATGACAGTTCTTCCAAACTCCTGTTAAAGTTGCTAGTTTGACCTCTTCCCATGAATCGCAAATGTCCTAAATGGCATCTAGAACAGCGAATCCATGCCAGATTGTTTTCAATTCACTTTGCTCAGATCTGTCAGTGCACTCACTGTATGGCATCTGGAGCCTTATGAAACGTAGCTGGAAAAGAGTAATTGAAGTAACCTAAGCAAAATGCTATGACAAGCCACTCCCATAGGGTACTAGCATCATTATCTGTAAAAACCAATTCAGACTAGAAGTCTAGAAGCCAAAGATTCCCAGTATTCTAAGTAAGAGTTTGAGGACTGTCCCTTGCAGATATAGTTATAGAAAATGATAGAATTTCACACTAAATATATTGCAACTTCTCTTTACTTCCTCCAAAAGAACAAAATTGATTGTTTATTTATATTACTCTGTAAATGTATTTGTGTTAGTAAGAGAAATACTCTTTTTTATTAAATGCTGCTTAATTTCTATCTAATTCAGATATGTTGTTCATTTTATGATGTAAACTCAAGAGTAACAATAAATCATTTTGATTGCTCCTTTTATACTTTTCCAAATACTTAGGAATATAACTTTTATTAAAAACATAAATGTAGCCCTGGCTGGTTTGGTTCAATGAATAGAGTATCAGCCTGTGGACTGAAGGGTCCAGGTTTGATTCCGGTCAAGGGCACTGACATGCCCAGGTTGCGAGCTCAATCCCCAGTAGGGGGTGTGCAGGAGGCAGCCAATCAATGATTCTCTCTCATTATTGATGTTTTTCTCTCTCTTCCTCTCCCTTCCTCTCTGAAATCAATAAAAATATTTTTTTAAAAAAGAATGTATTATGATGACTTTATGCTGATATTTTTTATAATCTCGGTATTGCAATAAGGTAGATGAGGAGCAATATGAAACTTGACGTTGATTTGAGATAAAGGTCCACAAAATTGTCCCATTCTAAAAAAATCAATATCCACTTACTTTGGAGGATAAGTCATAAATTCTAAAATAATAAAGGACATATCATAGTTTTAAAGGCTAATTCATAATTGAAATTAGTTTTTTCATAACTTGTCTTCACTCACATTCACATGATACAGAGTTTTATATTTTAATCCACTCATTCATTGTTCATTTATCAGATACTGTTGACTGCCAACTATGTGCTGTAGGGAATAAAAACCAAATAAACAAAGATATGTGCATTAAAGACTTCAGAGAAGCATGAAGATATAAAGAGATAGTATCACACTAATCTAATAAATAATTCATAAGAACCATGATCACTTCAAGCTTGGGGTGGGGTGAAGGACTTTTGGAAGTGGGAGAAGGATGGATAGAACCTAAACATAGCAAGAAGGAGATATGAAGGCAATTGGGGACAGAGTTAATTACTATTTTGTTGTGTGGGTTTTTTATGGATTATTATCCTAAAATCTATTAGGGAGTTGTTTGTATGGCTTTAGGGTGGTTGAAAATTTGGCTAGTATGAAATTTGGAGAATGCTGCAATAATTGAAGTAGTAATATTGAGTAGAAGAATTATATATGTATACACTTCATAGAATTAATATTCTTGGTTGCCATATTGAAGCATCGATTTTTATTTTATTTTTAATTTCTGAATTTGTAAGAGGTTTGAATAGTAAAACAGTTATGGACAACAAACATGTTACTAAGAACATCTCTTTAATTTTTAATTTTTCTTCACAACAATGTTTATGGCAGCATGATCATTATCTATTGTATTACGATCAATTTATTTTCTGGCTTTATTTGTCTGTTGAATAATTGGCAATAGCAGATTAGTTATAAAACAGATCATCTGTTATATGGCTTCTTATATGGATGTAGAAAATGTTAGGCTTCATTTTATATAAAAATCATAATCACAAAATAAATTATTTTTTAAAGTTTTTAAAAAAGTACTCTATATTCTTCTAATGTTTAGGTTGAGTTTTTATCATTCTTAGTTGCAATTGGCAGAAAGCAGTTCCAAATCTAAATTTATTTTACCACAATCATGACATTTTCCAACTGTCACATGAATTTGCAACATTTGTTGAAAGGGAGACCAGTAGAGCTAAATGTGTCACTAGTGCTGGAGGAAACGGGCCTGTGGTAATTAGTGTGCCATCATGAAAGACCAAATTAGTGCTTGAAATTTGACATAATAATTGTACCAATGAATAGTCATAGAGTGCTCACAGTGTGCCAGCCTCTGTGCTGAGCAAACCGATTGCATTATCTCATTAGTCCCAACCTTATATTATTATTTCCTTTTTTCCAGAGGAAATAAGCATGAAAAAGACCTAAAAGCTCATTTGGTTATGGTCCATTAGGTAGTGGGTGGAGAAACTGGGACTCAACCCACTGAGGTATAGGAGTAGGTATAGGCAATGTTAATGTCCCCACTTCGCAGATGGGAAAAATTGAGGCTTCGAGAGGTCTCAATAATTCAATTAAGCTGAAATAGTTAACAAGTATACAAACTGGTATTCAAACACAGGTCTTTCTGAATCAAGTGCAGCTATATCACCTGTCAGTATTTATATTAAATTTGGACAAAATTTTAAGTTGTAAGCCTGCTGTTTATCTTTTCTTTGTTTTGACATAGAGGGGGCAAAAATCGGGAAGTAATGCATACAGATATTAAGCGGCAAAAGAGGGGGGGACAATTATTGAGGCTACTGAGGGCCAGAAATTCGTAGTAGATAATATTGTCATCCCATTATATTATTTTAGGCCATCTCCTCAAAGTTTCCCAGTCAGAACATTTACATTAATTTATCAAAGTCAGAAATTCAGTATGCTGGCTAGAGTCCTTGAACCAGCCCTCTCCTGAGTACCTTGGAATAAATTCATCCGGTTAATTCCTTATTTGTGTCCTTCACTGTATATCACCTTCTGCCCTAATTGATTTTATCTTAGTGTGTGTTGTTTACAAACTATAGGGTTAGGTACTGGGCAAGAAAATTGTTGTTTTTCTTCCTTCTTTGTAAAGGGTACTATACTAGGCATTCAGTTCTTTAAAAAAATAATTGAAACGCAAAGCTCAGAAGACAAACCGGAATTTTAAAAAAATAATTTTGTATTCTAATAAATAAAAAGATGAACAATAACTATGACTGTCACTGATTTTTCTTTATCATAAATGTTAGGGTAACAATAATATATTTCAGAAACTATTTTTTGTCAGAGATAGTGAATTTGGAATATTTATAGATTTATATTACAGTTTGTGGTATCGACTATTCATTAATTGTATTTTGTAGACCTTTTAAGTGTAGGATAAAGGTAAGATGAGGAAACAAACTTCATTTTGTTAACTGAGGACAACTAATATTAATAAAGAAACTTTTTAATACAAATGTTAGAAAATTGTTTTCAAACCTAAATTATAATTTACAATTTTCTCAAAACTATTTGCGTATTACTATAGGAAAGTTACTTTGTATAGTGTGTGTGCGCGCGTGCGCGCGCATTTGTGTTTTTACCAGAGACAGAGAGCATGGTGTTTTCTATAGTTGGTATCCCTTGGCATCCTATATAATAAAAGCCTAATATGCAAATTGTCCCCTCGACCTGGAGCTCGACCAGGAGTTCAACCAGGGGGCCGTGGTGGCAAGCAGCCCAGGGGAAGGGAAGCCCCCGGCCAGCAGCCACTAGAATTTCGTGCACTGGGCCTCTAGTTTGAAATAACATTACATTTGCATTCTGCGTAGACATTATTCAGATCAGTTGGCCTCTCCCATTGAGAAAGGCACAAATAAGACTCTACTTGCTAGCAGCTGTATTTTAAATAAATTTTGAGTTTATAATAAAGCTAATAATTTGGTGATTTAGATCACATTTATGTTTACTTTAAATGTTTTAGTACATCTCCCTTACTTCCTTATTTTTTTTAAAGAAAAACCATTACTCCATAATAGTTGTATTATTTTTATCCCATATTGGCACGTGGATGGTCTCTTTTTAATACTAACAAAGCAAGGCCTTAAGTTCTGTTTTAGCTGCACATTTCATGAACAGCATCACTGCTGTGCCACAAGTGTTAGAACAAAATCTTAGATAATGAACTGCCATCAGGCATTGCCTGGCATCCCTTCATCATCTAAAAGGGAATTTTATGAATGATGCATTTCAGTACTCTATACATGTACATTCATAGACCAGTTAGCATTTTAAGTTAATGCCAGTGAATTTAAAAAATCTCAGTGAATAATGAAGCCCTTCATGTGTTCAAGGGTTTTGCCTTTCTTCAGTGATACAGTTTTCTTCTCATTTGAAAGGCTATTTAATTGCATTGCTCATCCACTTTTAATATTTAATAATAGTTGTATTAGCTGTATAGAATGAGAAGGGCACAATTTGCAAAATCTAGTGCCGGTCATCAATTTTTTCTTATCATGACTTAATGAATATTATAATTTCAAGGAGAGGCAGAAATATAAAGTTGCTTGAACATTGGTTGGGACTTGCTAGTTTATTGGTGTTAGCTTGGCCAAAGCCCAGAATAGGCAAATTGGAAAAGAAACAAATATCTGGGGGTGAAGCTCTGGCACAAAATTTTTGCAACACACTACTCAGTCCTCATTTCAAACCACGAACATGGAGGCTTTGAATAATGTTCTAAATGCTGCCAGTAACAACTGCTGGTTCCATAGCAATGGATAGGGGACCTTGATGACTTACCAGGCTTAGTCTTGGAGGGCATATGTTCTTTTCATCTCTATTAACGCATTCTGACAACTTTTCATTAACTTTCCTTAAACATTTTTACTGTTATTTGCTTTCAGCTAAAACAAAAGCTTGAGTTAGAGTGGAGAAACTTTGCATAGCCATTATCATAATAGCACTTCTCACTTAAGCAACACCTCTTACTGGAAGTGTTCAGAATGCTTTTGAGCACATTTCATTAGGCCTGCTGGATGGAGGTCAGGGAGAAGTTCATTGCAGGCCATTCGCTGTACGTCATTCACTTAAAGCCTCTGTGGCATATACTGGTAATCCAGGCCATGGAGAAAAAACAATTTTCATGTTGAGTGATGTAGATATGAATATGTGCATTAGCTGATTTTTAAATTTTGACTGTCATTTGTTAAAAATAGAACAAGATATTGTTGAATTTAATGTGTGTAAACCTATTTTAAAACAAATCATTTTTAACTCTCGCCAGCAACTGCTTCGAGAACGACAGCAGATGGCCAGCCGTCCCTTTGCCTCTGTGGACGTAGCACTGGAAGTAGGAGCCGAACAAGCAGACTTTCTGCGAGGGCCATTAGAGGTAGGAACAGTGGTGCTGAAAGGGGGCCGCTGTGATTTGCATATTTATATCTCTTCTCTAATCTGCATCTGCTCCTGAAGCCAAACGAGTCTGATTATCTAGAGTTGACAAGATTCCGCTACATATATTATGCCATTTTCAAGGCACATGGTTTTAATAGTATGACATGAGCCATAACAAATCCACTGGAGAATCTATTAGCCTAGGCTCACCTGACAGCCTTTTCCCAACAGATAGGAGCCAAAGGAATTTAAAATATATATATGATGGAAGAAACAAAGCGACTATATTTAGTCCTTGGATACCCAATGCCCCTTAATTAATGATTCACTTCTATATTAACAAAGTTGACTCTAAAAGGTGGGTGGAGATGGTTGCATTTTAATTACATAGTTTCACTTTTGAATGTTGAGAATTGTAAAATACAGTGAGTATTTTTATTTGTGGTAATGACAGGATTAGTATATTCTTTTATTGCAAATGCAGAAATAGAGTATGGTGAAGGAGAAATCATCATGTGCAAGTAAATGTGGTATTAGGATCCTGAAGTAATGCATGAGATGATTTTTGAAAATAATAATCCCCAAAGAGGAAAACTCCACGGATTGTTATTAGTGACTAATCAAAGCATTTAGAGGCAGAGTAATTTGCTGGTATGTTTATTACTTTTGTATTTATATTTTATATATAGTAAGCTGATTAAGTTGGAAGATTAAGACACAATGTAGATTGGAAATAATTTTATTCCCTTTTATAAAAATGCCCTCATGTGACTAATTTCAGGTTGCTATTTTGATATTTTGCTTTTCTACAAGAAAAGCGAGGACTATAAAAATAGACTCCTTCAAAAATTTAGGAATAAATATAATTGATTCATGGGCGCTATACAAAGGCCAGTATTTAGAGGACAGTTGCCTGTGGATTTTTTTAGCTGCTTGATTTTTAACTTCTGTAGCTCACAGATTACTTGAACATTAGGAAGCTTGGAACATTAGGAAGGTTGTGTGTCTGTCTCCCATTACTGGGGGAGAAATGAGAAGAGAGGCAGAATGGTTAAATGAAAGTTACAGTAAGTGCTTTCCTTTCATTTTGACCCCATTTTCAAATAACTTTAGTAAAAATCTTTTAACAAAACCTGGACTATTTGAATACAACTTCTTTTTTCTCCCTCAACTGTTTAAAACATTCTCAAATACTGCTAAAGCTCAAGTAAGGAGAAAAATGATGAATGTAAATAAGATACACATAGGCCAAGGAGGACTAGGACTAATCAAAGAACTAGAAAGCACAGATTTAAGGAACAAATGTGGTTAACGTACATATACATGTCAATTGCTGCTTAATAATGTTCAAGGATGCATTTATGTGTATATGTGTTCATAATTATTCTCTCTTATTTTTTCTAAATTTTATTTCCTTTGTTTTCATTGTGATGGTTTTTAACCCTAAATTTTATTTTGTAGAGTTTTAAATGTTCTACCTCTCCTTTATTTTAGTTCATATTTCCCTGCCTGTTAGTCCTTATTATATTCCTTTGTTTTCATTTTCTTTTCCTTTTGTATCACACCTATTTTTTGTAGAAAAAACTGTTAGCTTTTTATCCGCCGCCTCCCCCCCCCCCCGGTCACTCTTCGAGTCTGTCTTTTAATTGGTAATCTATTTACACTGACAATAATTACTATTTCACCAAGGCTTATTTTGGCGACTTCATTTTGTGTGTGTGTTGTGTGTGTGTGTGTGTGTGTGTGTGTGTGTGTGTGTGGTGGTTGTTGTTAGTAGCCTTGCTTCTTTTTGGTTCTTTTTCCAATTTCTTTTGGATAAATTGATTTTCTTCTACTAAACTGAGCATTTCATATTCTGTTTCTGTGTTTCTCTTTGCTATTCCTTCTCAAGATTCATAATGATGCTTATTTTTCCCTATCAATGTCTAAAGCTCATTAATAAACATTCCTGCCTAGTCCATCTCAAGCAAAATTTATACTTTAGCGTGCTCTCAGCTCCCACTATTCCTCCCACACCTTGTTAAGTGCATGGAATAATTGATACATATATTATAAGTGTGTCTTTTTATTATGACATGTTTAAATAACAATGAACTCTCTTTGTTCTCCTTAACTTTCTATATCTAGTTTTTTGCACATGGATTTATTTCATATTTCACTAGAGTAAATCCTTCATGAGATTTTTTCAAAGAGAAATTTTATGTGGCATATTCTTTGAAACCTTAAATGCCTACCAATATATTTATTTTGTCCTCACATGTAAATAACAGTTTAGTTATATATAAATTTCAGTATCAAATATCTCTTCTTCGAAACTTTAAGTATATTACGCCATTGTCTCAAGTCTGATGTCGGTTTGATTCTTTGTACTTGTTTGTTTGTTTTTTGGCACCTTTCAGAATTTTCTCTTGTTTTTCAATGTTCTTACATTTCTCTCTGATACGTATAAATTCTCCTATTTGGCACTCTGCGCAGTTTTTTAAGTCTGTACACCTTTGCTTTGTATAATTCTGGCTAACTTTTGGTTACTATTTCTTTATTCTCACTCCTTCTGGAATCCCCACTAGATACCCTAGACACTTACAGGTGCATTGTGTGAGTCCAAGGCAGACACCGTGAGCCCCTCGCAGGCTGAGCGTGGCTGCCCTCACTCTGGGGCAGGGGCAGCGTGAGCCCTGCTCCTGCTGCTGGGCACAGCCAGGGACGTCCGGCGCTTCCTTCCTGGACAGCAGTTCCAGCAGCTGGTCTGAGCAGCGTGTTTACTTTCCCGGGGTTTCTTATTTTTCAGAGTGTTACAGCTGTCTTGTAATATAGCTGGTGTTTTAATTATTTTATTAACATATACCATTCATATTTTGATTATATAAGTAATAAATCATCACTATAGAAAAAAATACAGAAATAAATAAAATTAAAATCTTCCATAATCCTACCACCCATAAGTAGTCACTGCCAGAAATTGTTTCCTTCCAGTAACATGTTCCTTTTGCATGTACATAGTTTTAGAAAATCGAGAGTATATTCTCCATGAGATCTTACATTCTGGTTTGTGTTTTTTTTCCACCACTCTCCTCTTCAGGCTCACTCAGGGCCTGGAGCATCCCCTTCTTGCCTACAATCTAAGAAATGTTTTGAATTGCACTTTATTAAGCATCTACTTACGTTGCATTGAGAGAGCCATACTCAACCATTTTGTTTATATGAAAATTGTTCTGGCTTTTGGCTTTCATGCTCACACTGAGAAATCTAACAGTGTAATGGTCATTTCTTCGTAGTTTATCCAGCTTTTCTCCCCAATAACTCTTACAATCTCTTTGTCTTTGGTGTTCTGCAGTTTTATTATGGTTTTCCTGAGCATCTATTTCTTTTTTTTAATCCCACTGGACTATTTTGAGCTTCTTATGACTAATATAAAGAATATAAAGATGGCCGAAACCGGTTTGGCTCAGTGGATAGAGCGTCGGCCTGTGAACTGAAAGGTCCCAGGTTCGATTCCGGTCAAGGGCATGTACCTGGGTTGCGGGCACCTCCCCAGTAGGAGATGTGCAGGAGGCAGCTGATCGATGTTTCTCTCTCATCGATGTTTCTAACTCTCTATCTCTTTCCCTTCCTCTCTGTAAAAAATCAATAAAATATATTTTTTAAAAAAAGAATATAAAGATGAAAATGAACAAAACCAGCAAGAGGATAAACCCAGTTTCACCTCTCAGTGTCTGATATGATAAAGAGAAACATTTACAAAAGGCTTACGACCCTGATCGCCTGTATTCCTATTGGCTGTCATTCAGCAGAGCAATGCACTACTTAAGGACACAGTCATGTCACAGTTAAGCAATGGTAGCATGAACTATTTTTATACAGCAGTCTTACAAGTAAGAAGTGGCTATGTAAAGTAGCCTATAATATCATTTATTGGAAAGTAATAAGTACAGTTTAGCATTTCTTGGGGACAGTGTTCCAACTCTGAGTAAAAGACTGAATTTCCAACCCCACCCCCATCCTTCATCTACCCTAAGATAAAACAGGTATATTGGACCCATCAAAAAAAACTGTGCTCAGCAGAACATACAGACTGTGAAACATAGTAGGGTATTGAGTACTGTCAAGTACTTACCACACATTCCTAGTATATATGTTAAAATATTAATGCTTACTATATTAACATCAACCTAATATGAATATCTTAATACTAGTTAATCAGTGTTAACAGCAACAAAAGTAGTTATATTTTTGGCTCCTTTTCCTAATCTTTAGATTATCTTGGAGCATCCTTGTGTGGTGGCAGCATATAATAGTTATTTTATGATTTTTGTTTAAATATTTTATTAGGCTATAGTTCCCTGTGACAGTTGTTATTACACTAAGTTGATGTTTCTATTTGCTTACATTTCATTTAAAATGGGTTAGTAATTTAACTTGTATTTTCTACTTTCTATTACATGCATTAGTAGATAATATGATCAGGTTCATATCCTCAATGAAATAGCTGACTCCAAGAATTCTATAAAATACCATTAAATCAAACAGAAATCCTATAAAGTGAAATTCCAGATATTGGAAGTATTGTGCGAGATATTTTAAATGTAGAATCTAAGAAACCAATAATGGTATACTCTAGGTAAACATTTTCATATGTTCTCATATTTTGCTTAGAAAATAAAATAGCAACTAGGTTAAAATTTAGGATATTTAATATGAAAATTTACCTCAAGTCTTAATATACACTTTTCTTTTAATCAAAAGTCATAGTTCTACACTTTTATACCAGAGATGCTTGTTCATATTTAAGCCTTTTAATTTGTTGGTATTTATTGTATAAGCCTCTTTTAATTTTTGGTTCATGATGAAAGGCTCTGGTTGAACCATTAATGACATGTAAAAATATGATAAACTAAATATAACATAGGTAAAGTTTAGGTAAAATTTTTCATGGAGAAGAAGCTGTTATTTAAGACCATTGCCATTCCCAATACATCTTTTTTTTTCTTTTAAAAAAAAATATATTTTATTGATTTCAGAGAGGAAGGGAGAGAGATAGAAACATCAATGATGAGAGAGAATCACCGATCAGCTGCCTCCTGCACATCCCCCCCCCCCTCCACTGGGGATCAAGCCCACAACCCAGGCATGTGCACTTGGCCGGAATCGAACCTGGGACCCTTCAGTTCGCAGGCCAACGCTCTATCCATTGAGCCAAACCAGCCAGGGCCCCAATACATCTTAAGAAACAAAAGCAAAAATGACCCAGTATCATCTTTACATATTTCATCATGGAAAGCCCATCTTAGAAAGAAATTATATACGAGGTACTGTTGATATTTTTGTATTTTGTTTTGTCATTCTAATACGTGTGTGGTGGACGTCATTGTTGGATTTGGTTTTGAGGAGGCCTGCATTTCTATGTAGGTGGAACTTGTCTACCCATGTATAGGTATGCTTATTTTCAAATGTTGGTTTGTTCATAGACATTAACTGAGGAATATTGTAAAATAAGAGGCCGGGAGCAGGGGGGTATCTAATATGTGCCTATAAAACAAGAATCTGGAAATGCAGCTTTGGAAAAATACCTTCATAAAACAGTTGTGTTTTTCCAGCTGCTTCGGAGGCCCTTTTTAAGTGAAATGACTTCATTAAATAAGAAATAAAATATTAAAATCTAAGATGAATTTGTAGCGTTTCTAATAGGCCATTTTAAGCATACAAGAGAAATGAATCATATCTCTCAGCCTGAACAATTGGTGACTCAGAGCTAATCTTGTTGCATCTCTGCCCTCCTTTCCTCAGCTGCCCCCCTAGTGATTATTATGAAGCAAGTCCCAGGCGTCAAAGATTAAATTTTAATTGAATCTCACAGTCCTTGGTTTATCACTTTAGTATTGGGAAAATAACTTTTGAAATGTTTATATTTTAAAAATTAATTTCTTGTGTTTATCTCTAAGGTTTTTTTATTCTTTTGGTTTATCCTATTTATGTGTAAATTGTAAAGTATTTGCTAGGTATATCCTTCCAGGCATTTATTCAATAAGCAATAGGAAATCATCACACCTGAGTGGGAATAAAAACTCATTAAGTGATATTGTTTTACTTTATTAGCATATTATGTATATCATTGCTTTAGTAGCATTGCTGCGACATTAAATTATAAGAACTGTAGGTTTTGCTTAATGGAAGGTGCTACTTAAATTAACAATATAGGTCATTTGATCTATTTTTTATTTACTCTATTATATTTTTAAATTACACATTGACTATAATCCTAGGAGTACTTTCTTAATTCTTATTAGAATACTAATTTTTCTCACTGGGAAGCTCAACTGAAAGGCATAACCAGCTTTAATTAACAATAAAAAGAGAGAAAGAAAAAGAAACTCCACATCATTAGGAATTCTGATTTTTGCCACTCTAATGGAAAAGACCATGAGCAAAATGGGGTTAGTCAGATATGAGAAATGATAAGCAAACATGGTAGGGGCCACCTGTGACAAGCTACAAAAATTGGGGAAGTAACCTTGACATATTTCAGTCCAAGTATGAGTAGCTATAGTTAATTATATTCTAGACAGTATCCATTACCAAAGATGTAGGGCCAAATTAACTCTAATGTTGCACTCATCACAAGACATTCCACAGCTAGCAATAACATTAAGATAATGCTGTTAAAATAAGAATTCCAATTATAAGGCAGATGAGACTGTGAAAAACATGACAGCCGTAATGAGCAGTAGGAGTTGGTATTCACTTTGATAGGAACATAGTTATTATGGATAGAGAGGAAACAAAACACAGCCCGCAGCCTTTTCCTCTTGTCATATCACCCTCTATGGATAGCAGCTTTGGGTTCAAATTCATTGCTATTTATTCCCCAAGGTTGGTGCCAGGATGATGATCTTACAGCTGTAGCTAGAACACCCTCAATCTCTGTACTGCTTCATTCTTTCCAATAGCTGTAAGCATTTTCTTATTTGTTTTTTTTTTAATTAAATTTATTGGGGTGACAATGGTTAATAAGATTATATAGATTCCAAGTGTGTATTTCTATGACACATGAGCTGTATGTTGCATTGTGTGCTCACCACCCAAAGTCAAATCATCTTCCGTCACCATATAGTTGGCCCCTTTACCCTTTACTACCCCCTACTCCCCTCCCCTCTGGTAACCACCATACTGTTGTCTGTGTCTTGAGTTTCAGTTTTATGTCCCACATATGAGTGAAATCATATGGTTCTTAGGTTTTCTGACTGACTTATTTCACTTAGCATAATATTCTCAAGGTCCATCTATGTTGTCTCTGATAGCAGTATTTCTTATTTATTTTTATCACATCTTTGTTTAAAAAAAGGTATGGGGGGAATCAAGGTGTTAGTCCCTTCTTGCAGGTGAGAAAACTAGATCAGTAACTCAGCGGTACCAATTCTGAATAGATTCAAATGACTTGAAAGATCACCAACTGCTTATTAAGGGGATGGTTTTAACCAAAGCACGTGTAATGAATATCACTCAAGTACAGTGTCATGCCCTGTGTTGTATTAGACATACCCTTGTTGTTGACTTTACAGCGGTAGGAAGAGACAGAACTGGAGACTGTCACTGGTGGGAATCGTAATATCAGCGGAGAACAGGCTGCCGTTGACAGCTCCGTTCTTTGTAGCCCCTCTGCACGAAGCCACTCCTGCAGTGACTGTCCCCACCAGCTTTGTAAGTCAAGCCTGTGACTCGTGTACAATGTGGTGTTCATTGATCGCCTGGTGTGGTTTAACCCAGAAACCTACCGTTGGGCAAGTCCGCCCTGTTGAAGCTCAGTCTAACCTGCTCTGAAGCTTCAAGGCTGTTTTATACAATTAAGGAGAACTTAGAGGTCCCACCGCTCATCTGACCTATAATTCATTTGATCAGTGTTTTAGCAATAAGCGGCATCACTTTTGCCTCTCTGTTGTGCGTTGTTAGGGATTATAGTTTCTTCTTGTTCACTTTTTGTTTTTTTCCATTTCATGAGCCCAATAGAAATTTAAAGAATAAACCTATCTGAAAATCTCGGCTATTTTTAAAGGACTCTCTTATGCTCCTGGAAAATCCTAAATACTATTTTGGTTTTCATTTACTCTATATGTCACCATTTATTCACCACTTATAGAATTAATGTAAATATTTCCCTCCATCTCTTTGTAAATACATTTCTCATAAAGCATTTTCATCTACATTGCTTGCTCTAGAGCATGACCAATTTTCATAATCCTCCCTACAATATGCAGTATAATACCCATAATGCGGGTGCTGTCTACTCTCATATTTACTTAATCTGTCATCAGAGGGAGCATGGCCGATGCCTTTAAGTGAACCAATCGATTATACAGCATTGTGTTTAGCTTCCACAGGCATACATTTTGTTTTCTCCCTTAGGAACCTTAATTCTGGAAATGAGCATGCCATCGAGATTCAGAATGTTCATTTATTAAGTACAAATGTATATTAGTTTACATAAAACATACTTAAGTGATAGATCTATAGTGTAACAATAAAATTGTAAGGCAATTTATTAGCATCAGTGAAGTTTAAATATAATCAGAATGAAGCTGATTTAAACTATAAATATTATAGTGAATCTTTCAAGATGAACAACAGAGCTCAAATTCAAAATTGATGTTCTTAAATTAATCAGTCAATATATTGTCAAACAAATTAAAACACATTGCCTTATTAGGGGAGCAACTATGCTAATACTTTTAAAATGTGAGAACAGTGGACTTCAACCATATTGTTACAATAATTTAATATTTGCTTTTTTGTCATATCTATTTTATTTTCTTTCCTCCTTTCTCACTAGAAACAGTGAACAAAGAATTCCAACTTCTTGTTCATATTTTTATGCTCTTAATTGTACATATAAACATCATTGCCAACTCCTGGGCTTCTTTTGTGTATAGTCTTTTGGTAGTATCTGAACATACAGATATATATATATATACACACACACACACACACACACATACACACACATATGTATATACACACACATATGTATGTGTGTGTGTGTGTGTTGCAATTAGGTGTCACAATTTTTTGGTAAAAATATAAGTAAAGTATAAAAATAACAAAAGACATGTCGGCACTAAAAATGTTGAACAAATACCTCACTATGTGTTTTTTTAATTATCTAATACCACTTTCTGACATGAAATTAATATTATCACTTTCAGAATAATGTTTAAAATTGGTCTTTTGAAAATGTTATTTCAGCTCTCATTCATTCCTTTTGGTGGAGAATAATTGGTTCATGTCATTATTAAACAGGGTTAGACTTTGTACATCTCTTGGATGAATGTTATTTTAGAATTGAAAGAAAAATAAGGAGGAATGAAATCAAGGCCAGGTGTGTAGTCATTTTACCTTTAATGTTAAGAACATTAAATTTGAAGTCAGAAGACATAATTCCAGTTCCACTTCTATTTACTTATGCGACCTTGAGAAATAACTTACGCATTTCTGAGCCTCAGTTTCCGTATTTATAAAGTAGAGGTAAGAAATACCTCCCACGTCTAGCACCCAGAGTTGTTGTTGATCAGACAAGGTTTGCTACCTTTAAATGGCAAACTCAACATTGCTATCTGAACATAAAGTATTCTAGCAGTGATTTACTGTCCAACTTTTTTATTTACACATTTTAAATAATGATTTATTGATTACCTTCAATGTGAAAGGAACACTGCTAGACACTAGAGCATAAAAGTGAGTAATATAATACCCAACCACTTCAAAAACAATAAAACATATATGAGCAAACTGTATTTTTTATTCAATCTACAGATTATGCTTGATGGAAGAACTACTAGACTCCTCCCCAAAACTCTGTACTAGATAAACCCCAATGCCACTGGTGCTTGGCCTACAGATTGGGAGTCTTTACTGGGAACAGAGCTACCTTTTCAATAAACTATATGGTGGTCATCCTTTTCATCTGATTTGCTTTATCAGTGACATTCCACAGAAACAGAAAATGTCTAATCCTATCTAATAATAGACAAAGATTGAAATTGACCGTACCTTCGCTACGCCTCCCATTGGCTAATCAGCGAGACATGCAAATTAACCGCCAACAAATATGGCGGTTAATTTGCATACGTAGGCGCGAAGCGGCGGAGTGAAGACTGAAGGCGGCTCCGGCCGGTTTTCCTCCAGCACCCGGGACCCAGGCATATTGCACGAATCTTTTCGTGCAACAGGCCTCTAGTACTTTAATAAAATGAGATGCCCAGATCTCTAGTACTTTAATAAAATGAGATGCCCAGATCTGTATGAGTTTGGTCAAAGGCGAAGGATAATCTTGGGGACTCCCTCCTTTCACTTAACCTCATACTGTACTAGGTGAGTCAGTTTACCTATGGTTCCATTTCTTCATCTAGATTGTCCCAGGGTGGGGAACATCTTGCCCATGGGCCTTTAACGCCCTCGAAATTATTTGGTCTGGCCCTGCCAAGGCATTAGGGGTGAGTTAATTAAATGTTTGACCAAATATAGCAGGCTAATTTTTAAGTTGATAATTTTGTATGGCCCTCGAATGTTATAAATATCCAAATGGCCCTTGGCAGAAAAAAGGTTCCCTACCCCTGCAAAATAGGGAAAATGACACCTGCTCTCATGATGGTGAGAACATGAAGTACAGTCCATAGATGGTTGTTGTTGATCATTGACATTATTATCAATAGTAAAAAAATTTCAGGTTAATGTAATTATAAGCCCTTTTATATTTTAATTCTTATAGGCATAGCATAAGTACAAGTATGTTAAAATAAATTAGTTCATTTTCCTACTTAATGAAGTAGAACACTTGTAAAAGAATCAATTATTTTTATGTTCTTGTGTTATTGTGATAATATCAATAGCAAATTATTTGTATTACAGTTTAATATACTCTATTCAGCTTTCACAGAAGCCAGTCGAGATAGGCATTGACACTGCCCCCATCCCAGAGATGCATACCATGAGCTCAGACAGGCCATTTTGAACATTAACCCTCCTTATGCTGTACTGCTTATGCAGATGCAATGTTCTGGGTGGTTAGACAGTACGTCGTGTCATGAGGAAATTGGCATTTTAAAATGCACTTCCATTTTAATTTCCCTCTATCTTTGAACCAGGTTTTCTCAGCTTGACACAGTTGACATAGTGGGCTGATGATTTATTGTTGTTTTTTTGGGGGGAGGGGGCTGTTCTGTGAATTTGAGAATGTGGAGCAGCATCCCTGGCCTGTACCCACTAGACACTAGAGGCACCCCTGCTCCAGCTGTGACAACCAGAAATGTCTCCGAACATTGTCAAATGTCTGCTTGGGGGTGACCAGGGGCCACTTGTGAGAGCAAAGGAGAACCAGTGAGTGGGAGCCACTGCTTTAAACTTTAGCACAGCCATGTTTTAGTTAGGTTCTTATGAATATATTCTGTTTGATACTAAAAGATAAACATGATGATT
The DNA here is from genome assembly GCF_000147115.1 of Myotis lucifugus. NCBI lineage: Eukaryota > Metazoa > Chordata > Mammalia > Chiroptera > Vespertilionidae > Myotis > Myotis lucifugus. The sequence goes on from NW_005871092.1 coordinate 6,416,805, forward strand.
GTTAAGGTATTTTATGATATAGTCACTAAATATTTCATATGAAATTGTTCTGATAAAAATTTACAGAAATAAAAATGTGAATTTTAGTCACAATAAAGGGAAATGTTTATATATAATTCTTTCTGTAGACTTCATTACATGTAATTTTCTCAATTAAGATTCCACGAAAACACTGCTCATTACCGTACTGTCCTTAAAAAAGAAAAGGCTACATTTTTACTAAATATATTTGTGTGTTTTTACAATTTTTAAAAAATATATTTTTATTGATTTCAGAGAGGAAGGGATAGGGAGAGAGAGTTAGAAACATCAGTGATGAGAGAGATTTATTGATTGGCTGCCTCTTGCTCGCCTCCTCCTGGGGATTGAGCCTGCAACTCCAGCATGTGTCCTTGACTAGAATTGAACCAGAGAACCTTAGGTCCACAGGCCAACGCTCTATCCACTGAGTTAAACCAGCTAGGGCAGTTTTGTTTTGTTTTTAATTTTACAAATACTAATTAAATTTTAGGAGTGAAGAAGTTAATTTTGATTTTTTTGCTCTAGTGCATGCAATACTATCCCATAGATATTTTTCTATAATTACATGACATTTTCCTTCTTATTAAAAAAACCCCAATATATGAATAAAATATATTTATTATTTTATAATTTCATTGATACTGACCTTTAAGTTAAAATAATTCATAACTGTATTTAAGCACTCCTAAATAATACATCTAGAAGATTTTTAATATTGAATAAAATAATTTATAGTTTAATTATATTGTATATTAGGGCATATCAATCACTATTATTATCCTTGATTGAAAGAAAGATAAACATAAATATTGGCTTATCAGTGTAATTAAGCCATTGAATTTTAAACACTTTTTGTGGGAGAAACAAAACATGTATTTTAATATATATAACATCACAATTTCTCGTTAGCTCTGATATAGGAAATATACTTATGTATATGTATAGTGTGTATGTGTACTAGTATATGTATATGTATCTGTATATAGTGGATAACAGGTAACAAGGAGAGATGGTAGTGGCTGCAATTTTTGTCCTGTCTAAGAGGTTATCAAGTAGGAAGTGTTGCCAGCAAAGCATGAAAATGGCTAGTAATTCAAGAATCAATCAGACACGGTATACAGTTTGTTGTATTTTTAACTACAGAAGGCTGGTCAATAGCTGCACTCAATTTGCTGTTGCTTCCCCATGGAAAGCTCAGTCTGTTAGCTTTAGGATAGGCTCGGTCAATGGATGCTTTTTTACTAAGAGAAATGATCCATGGGAAGTCCCCCGAGGAGCGAAGTCCTGAGAAAATAGAGTCGGCCTTTCATGCTGCAACGCACAACTCGGGAGTAAGCCGCTGACCTATTTCAGGTGGAGTTTCAAAGACGCTGCCTTTGGAGCCTTTTTAAAAAATCAATTCACATAATCAAAAGAAAGCTGAAAATGATAGCAAAAAGCTGTTTCCATTAGAAAAACTTTCTTCTATTAGAACATTATCCAAATTGCTTAAAGAGTGTCAATATATTAGAATTATATACTTAAAGAGTGTCAATATATTAGAATAAACTTTGGAGCAACCAGCTGAGCCACACTAGCCAGGGCTATAAATTCTTCTTTTGAGGATAAACTTAGGAGACTGAAACTTACCTTCATTGTCCCATGAGTTGGGGAGAAAGGGTACTTTAATAGTCCATCTATAGCTAAGTCTCTCAAAAATACTATATAAAAGTATAATTTAAAAAGTCTCCATATTTTAGAAACTATCAATAATTTATATTGACAGATTCCAACTACAGAGAAAAATGTGAAAAGCTAATCATGAAAGCAATCATTCTCCAACACCTTATGAATGTCTTCAGTAGCTTAGAAAATGAAAGCTTATGGTTTTTAAATTGTGTTTAAATATCTTTACCTACTTTTGTATAATTAATGAAATATTCCTTCTTAACCTAAGTAAAAATCAGCTCTGTAGAAACACTAATAGTTAAAATATAAAGATATTATATTAACACTAGAGGCCCGATGCATGAAATTCATGCAAGGGGCTTGGCCCTCGCAGCCGCAGCGGCTTGCCTCGGCCCTCTCAGCCCCAGCTTTGTCTGGTAGGTCGTCTGGAAGGTTGTTTGGCTGTCTGGTCTAATTAGCATATTATGCTTTTATTATTATACTCCTCACTTTTTTATGGCATTTATATAATATTAGATAAAATTTCAGGAACATTGTGCAAGTTTAAATAATTTATATCGGTTATCACAAAAATTATACAATAAATATAATGTACCCATTCTCATCAATGAGGGATTTTTTGTATATACATCTTAGTCCTATAACTGTATGCAGTTTGTATGAAAGGTTAAAATTCATCTGTGAATTACTGAAACTATTTATCTTTCCAGAATATTACTTGCATAGCCTGGCATTATGCTAAGGCTGCATATGAAAGAATAAACTCACTCGCCCCCGAGGTACATGTAGTCTATGGAAGGAGAGACACAGACACTTGACTGTGTGACATAATAATAGAGGTCCTTATTCTCTAGGGATAGAGAGAAAGGAGGAACTAATGATGAACGGAGAAGTGAAGTCATTGTTTCAATGAGAGAGCAACACTTGAGCAGGAATTTGAGGGAAAGGGTAAGAGTTCCTCTGGAGAAGAGAGGGCAGTACAGAAAGAGGCAAGAAGGGATGGTTGCCCTGGCTGGAGCCCTGAGTCCAAGAACAATGGCAAGGACGGGGCGTTGTCGGGGGCACCAGGTCTGAATACTGAAGGCAGTGGGGAACTGGAGAAATTTTAAAGCACAATCCGTTTGTATTCTGGTGTGTGTTTTTTAACCTTTATTGTTGAAAGTATTACATATACCCCTGTTTCCCCCAGTTTGTATTCTGGATAAATCCCTCTGGTGGTCTTATGGGGAATACATCGGAAGAAAAAGACAGCAGGTAGAGAAAGGTGTTAGGAGGCTGTCAGTTTGGGCAGAAAAGAAATAGGAGTAAACAAAGACTACTTATTCATTCACATATTCTTGAGTTCAGCAACTATTTGATTTCCAACTATGTGTCGGGCACTATTCTAGGTTTTAGAGATTGAGCATTGGAAAATCAGGCAAAAAATTCCTGCGATCCTGAACTTGGAATTTTAGGCACGGAAGATTGCAGGGACTCTTTCCCACGCCACCTCCATTGTTTATCCAGAATAAGGGTAATTTCTAGGTAAACCTTTGTTTCATGTTTACCTTTAATAAATTAAGAAAATGTGTGCACGGTGTGTTTACATGTAGAGATAGATTATATATATCCATCCATATGTATAGAGGCGCATATACATAAGTATGTTTATTTTTTAAACCTTCAATAGCATGAAGATACCTTCAGAAAAAAAGATTGAATTGTTTTAGTAGTTTTTGAATGCCTGTTGTTCATGTTCAAAATTCAAAAGATCCAAAAGAGGATATAGTGAAAATGAAAATTAATCGTTTTCCACCTTGACCCGCTCACCACCTATTTGTCTTCCTAGAGTAACCACCATTTTCAGGATTTTTGCATTCCTTTACAAACTGTTATATACAAGTCTATTATCAGTGGGCTCTTCTTTCTAGAAGCAGCATTCTCCACCTTGTTAGATAATTATACATTTTCACTTATGGACCTACCTTATTAGTGGCTGCCTAGTGTTCCATGGTCTATCATTCATTTATCTAAACCCCACTGATGCACAGGTAGACTTTTTCAAATCATTAGCTGTTTCAAACAGCATTGCAGTGAGTATTCTTGTTCATCTCTCCTTATTAACCTTCCCTCCCAAAAGTACTCATCATCATCTGATATATTATGTATTTTCCTTGCGTTTCATTGGCAGTCCCCACTCCCACTCTGATTAGCTTGGTAATTCAGAAAGGCACAGATTTTCCTTTGGTTTGTTCCTTGCTGGAATCCTAGCTCCTAGAATAACTATTCAACAAATATTTGTCAAATGAAAGAATTTTGTACGTGTACAATTATCTAGTAAAAATAGTGAAAGTAGCATCACTAGTTCAATAGGAATATGTGTTTGTACTTTTGGTAAATATTTATCTTTACAGAGCAGGGTATCTCAGCCTTGGCACTACTGACATTTGTTCTTTTTTGTGACAGGCTGTGCATTGTATGCTGTTCAGCAGCATCCCTGGCCTCTAACTACTAGATTCTACTAACATCCCCCAGTTGTGACAACAGAAAGTGTCTCTAGGCACCACAAATGTTCCCTGTTCAGAAGTGCTGCTGTAGATGTTATACTGTCTTAGTCTCCCTCCAACAGTTATGACAGTGACTGTTTCCTGCAGCCTTGCCATTACTTTCGTAAACACGTTGCTTTTTGAAATCTGATGGTGAAAACTGGTATCTTAGTTTTCATTTGCAATATGAAGTCACATTTTAGTAAAACTTTGGTATAATGAATCCTTGGCATGGCACACTGTAGCGATGAAGGAACGTTTGGTTTTTCCTTGTAGAGGGAAATGAATAGAGTGAATATGTGAAATCTAGAAAAAAAATGCTATTGGCCCGTTTTTGTGTTTGTTAAAATATTTAAATGTTACAAATCTTTTCTAATCTTCAGACGGTTATGCTTTTATATCCCAAATCTTCTCTAGAATTATATAAATTGGCCTTAATTAATGAACAAAATTTGGAGTCAAAAGAGTTGGATTTGAGTGCCCGTTTTCCTAATTACTAGTTGTGTTACCTTCGGGAAGTTACATAAACTGTGAGCTGCAGTTTACTCATATGAAAATTGTGGATAATAACTGTTGCACTCTCTACATCACTGAGTTATTACAAGAATTAATTTTTTAGATTGTTAAGCCTTTCACAATTGCAAGGGCTTAGGATAATTATTATGAAGGTTTTATGACCCACTGCTTTATCTTATGACTCATAGTGTCTCTAGAGTTTATTTCTTTTTAGTACTTCAATAATCCCATAAAACTGTTCTCACTCATTTATTTATTGAACATAGGCATTTTGCATCTGTAGTCTTTAGTCATTACAGCAAGTCCCAGATATAGTCATCATTCATTCATTCATTCATTCAATGCACACCAAATAAGCACCATCATCTTCCTCCAAACTGGTGTTCCTTTCCAACAATACCATTTTGTCAATGCCATTGTGAATCTAGTCCCAACGTAGGAAGTTTGTAGTCATCTATCCTCTTGTGTTCCCTGTCCTATTGATCCTGCATGACCAGACTATGAAAGAATACCACTTTTTTCAGTTTCTACCTCCCTTTGATTATAATTTATGAGTATCCCCTGATTATAGTTTATGAGTATCCCCTGATTGTAGTTTATGAGTATCCCCACATCAAATCCAAATTGTTTCTTACTAGCACTCATTATTTTCACCAATTCAGTCTCTTAACTACTTTTCCTTTCTTTGGTTCAGGCTCATTCTTGCATCTCTGTTTTTGTCCATGTTATTCTCTTCCCTAGAATTTTCTTCATCTTTTCTTTCTTTCTTCTTTTTTTTTTATTGATTTCAGAGAGGAAGAGAGAGATAGAAACATCAATGATGAGAGAGAACCATTGATCAGCTGCCTCCTGCACATCCCCTACTGGGGATTGAGCCTGCAACCCAGGCATGTGCTCTGACCGGGAATCCAACCGTGAGCTCCTGATTCATAGGTGATGCTCAACCACTGAGCAACATTGGCCAGGCTTCATCTCTTTCACCTACCAACTGGCATCATCTGTCAAGGCCTATATTATTCCCATTACTGCGTGTTCCCCTTTTCTCTATTTTTTTTGCCTCTCTCTCATCTCCTTATCACTCAACTCTAATTCTTCTTGGCCAGTTTCACATAGTGTATTATCTTGAATTTCACTTGATGAGGGTTTTGTTTCTTATCTTGATTCATAATCCCAAGGCCACCCTTGGAGACTCCGAAGTCTTGGAGGAGCTTAGTCATAAACTGAGTAGTTGAACCTTCTCATGGATATATTAACTATTTCATTTTTCTCTTTCACACTAAGGATTTATAAAAACCTTGGTGGTAAGAATGCTAGTTTGACTGATATCTTGAATATCAAAACGTTTCTTTTTCTTTTTTTTAAAAAATATATTTTATTGATTTTTTTACAGAGAGGAAGGAAGAGGGATAGAGAGTCAGAAACATCAGTGAGAGAGAAACATTGATCAGCTGCCTCCTGCACACCCCCCACTGGGGATGTGCCCGCAACCAAGGTACATGCCCTTGACCGGAATCGAACCTGGGACCCTTCAGTCCGCAAGCCGACGCTCTATCCACTGAGCCAAACCGGTTACGGCTCAAAACGTTTCTTATTTATTTTCTGCAAAACCTATGATTTGCAGCCTACCTCTTCCATTTCCTGGCTCTATGATTTTGTATATTCTCTTTTACCTCAGGTATGCCCATATGTAAAATGAGAATAATAACGCCTGGGTTTCTAAATGTATGAGAAGTAGAGCTAATACACATGAATCATCCATCATAGCTAAATAGTTGATAAGTAGTGGCCACTTTTATTAGTATTAATAGAACACATCCTCTTTTCTCTTCTGGAGGTGCAGGGGCATCTTTTTCTTTCTTGCTTAAAGGTTTTCTTTTGGGACTTGGTAGATTTGCTTATCTACAGTACTTTGGGAATTAAGAAGACCCGACATCAAGGTCCTATCAAATCACTGTGCAATTTTTCTGTCTTTTGAATCTAATTACATTCTTTTTATTTCTAAGAACAAATGAGTGTCCCATGTTTTGACCATCCCTCTATTGACTTTTCCCTTGGTTATAAGAGAAGAGGCACCATAGCAGCCTTTTCTTATCATGAACATGGTAATTTTCTGCAGCCTGACATTGTCAAGTGGTTAAAGGAATTTTTTTAAAAAAAATTTATTGTGGTAAAATACACATAACATAAAATTTAACATCTTGACCAATTTGTTAAAGTACAGATTTCAGTGACATTAAGTACATTCTCATTGTTGTGCAGTATCACCACCATTCATCTCCAGAACTCTTTTCTTCTCACAAAACAGAAACTCGGTATCCATTAAAGTCACAATGGAAGATTTTTATTTGCAATAGCAAACTTTGATTATACAGTTTATAATTGTTTTATTTGATTTTAATATCAAGAGAATAATATATTATTAAATTTAGACTGAAAATATTTATTGTATTCTTGTGAGAATTAGTAAGAAAACAAAGTACTTTGTTTTTTAACAGAAAAACGTTGTTATATCAATTACAGGTATTAATTTCTATTTTTTTTAATGAATCATTTTCATGTTTTCTTACTAAGGAAAAATTAAAATTGTGTATTTTTTAAAGTAGAAATTGTAGACATGAAAAAATAAATATTAGATACTGACTCGTCTCCAGTTAGCTGAAAACAATAACAAAGGAATTAACCAAAGTGGTACATTGTCAACCATAAAACGGGGGGAAATTCCAGAGCAATTAAGTGAAGGAAACCCTTTTTTCAACCATGGACATTTATCCTGGTTTTTCAGTTTCAAAGCTGTAAAAATAATATATGGAGGTCATCCCCTCCTGCACTGGAACTACAAACTGTACAAGTCTATTTGAAATGCCTGTTAGTCATGCAAGCTTTTCCCATAAATTAGTCAAACCAAAAGAAACAGGATTGCCAACTAGTGCCCATTCCCAACATACTTGCAGCTGATTTTTGTACAGATGTCAACAACACTGAGTGCTCAGAGTTAAAGTATTTGAAAAAAAAGTGAATTACCCTTCTTACGGTAGATTTATGGGGTCAGACAGATGTCTGTTTGATTTCGCATCTCACCTGTTGCATGGGTATATTGACACTCACTTCATCAGCTTGTTGGAAGAATTAAATACACAGGTGGGACAGGGCACAAGGTTGTTGCTCCGTGCACTGTAGTAATGGAACATGCTATTTTGAAAAGATTGTGTAGGGAGGTGAGTAACCCTAACTGCAGTCTTTCTCAAAAGGCTTTATTTTTCTGTTTTATAGTGGACTTCAGGTAGGATTTTTCTTTCAAGTAGGATTTTTAACTGAGTGGAGGGATAGGGAAGGGAGATGTTTGGTTAGATCAGTGTTGAGTATCACTGACTTTGGAGTTATTCACCCTTGATTTTACATTCCAAATCTGTCAACTGATAACTTCTCTGAATTCAGTTAATAAAATAAAAATAAATAACAGCAGCTTCATAGGGTGGGCCTGAGGATCTAATGAGATCATGAATATACGGGCCTTTCCAGTACCTGGTACTTGTTTTTAAAGCTTGGTCAGTAGTAACTGTATTACTCTGATTCTTACTACGAAATATAGTGTCTTGGGTTTTAGATTTCTTTGCACACATGCCTTTGAATAATATGGAAAAGTCTGACCACTGCTTCCCAGCAGACAATTGACTTGAAGCTAAAAAGGCTTAAACTTAAAGGCCCCTAATTTGCATAGATCCCTTACAAAGTCTGGTTCTTAATACTGTATTCTTAATTTTATATTCTTTTTGTATTGAAGAATTTGCTGTTATTCTTTTTTTAACAGGAAAATTCAACAGAAAGTTTTTGTAAGGAAGTCCAAAAACTGTATGCCATCTAATGAACAAATTGATGTATATGAAATTACTATTTTAAACCCAAACTTCATAAATTCTGTATTGTACATGCAATTTCAAAATGATGCTGCAAGTAAAAAAGGCATATTAAGCAATGAAAATTAGAGGTAACTTGAAGATGGCAGTAAAACTCAAAAGAAATGTAATCAGGGATATAGAATTGTTGAGTTTTTTATACTCAATATTTTCTAAGCTGTTTTTTCAAAAAGAAAGGAAAATAGTTTTAACAGATAAGTGAAAATGTTAACTGATTGAACTTATTTAAAATAAATAGCAGTTCTCTTCTAGTCAGAGCATGGCAAAAGCAAGAGGCATAGATCTTCCAACAAATTATAAATTGAATGTCTATTACTCACATATGCAATAATTGAAGCTGAGAAAATTACATATTTGAAATCAATAAAGCAAACTCTGATATAAAAGTAAGCTGCAGTCCACGGAAAATATATTCCAATTTTAAATGATTAGCTTCAACACTTTGAGAAAAAATACTTTGAGATATTTCTGGTGACATTAATTAGTGAGTTTGAATAAAACCTTAATAAAACCACTGGAAATGCCTAGTAATTAATATTGTTCATTTTGGTCTTTAAAAAAATTTATGGATGGATTTTCTTAATACACCGACATGTTCAGTAGGTGTGAAATATGAAAAACATAATGTAAATCAGTTCAGAAAAATATTCTTGATTTACAGTCAGGTATTTTAAAAATGTGCGCCCTACCTTTAAAAAAATGTAAGAGATTAGATTAGCCAAAGAACATGTATGCATTACTCATGGACAGACAATAATGTAGTGAAGGCTGGTGGGGGTAGGTGGCTGGGTGGTGGAGGTGGGCAAAGGGGAGGATAATGGGGGACATTCGTAATAGTTTCAACAATAAAAAAGTGTATGTTATATTTAAAATGTTTTACCTAAAAAATGCAAAATTTCAATCTAATCAAACAAATGATATTAACTGTCTAGGAAGCCATATATCTTAGAGAAATTTAATTACACTTAGTAACAGAAAAGATCTACTGTTTTTTATGAAATACGTTACCCTGGCATTTTGATAAGAAACATCATTCCCATTTTACAGACAAAGAAATATAAGAATAACCAGAATTAAATAACTTGCCCAAGGTTATTGATGCAACCCAGGCTTGCTTGCAGTCCGTCTCTTAATCTTGTTAAATCACATAATCTCTCAGCATTTTTAGAAAATGCCCTTTTTATTATGTTTTGAGCAGATTTTGAATCTAATATACCAGCTTTATTCTTTTCTCTGCTTTCCTTCCTTGAGAGTACTTTCAGGAGAGAAATCAGTTGTAGTTTCCTGTCTCTTCCAAATAGTTAAACACATAAAAGATCGTAGAGGTAGTGAATCAGTGTAGGAGCCTGGTGACTTGATTGGGATGCTCAATTTTATTGTAATCGCTAACCTGAAATCTTATCTGAAATGCCTACACTTGGTGATTCTTTTCTATACTACAAAAACTGTTCCTAACGAGAATAATCTTGGGGGAAAAATATGATGAGATGTGTCCGACAGCTTAATGGGGCCGCCACTGTAGTAGATAACCATGTTTAGAGGAGTTGGATTGGCTGAAGGCTAGTGTCCACTGAACATACTGAACAATGTCTTAAGTTGCACTGCGGGCACCAGGATGGACAGTCCTCATAAACCAAGGCTCTTCTGGTCGTTATCGGTGTTCTCTGGCTAGAGACGAAGCCCCACACCAACAGAAACAGAGTTTGCAATTTGTGGGGTTGGATTCCGAGGTGAAAAAAGAGGTTAACAATTTTCTATAAAATTCTTTGCCAAGAATAGAATTTCCTAAATTATTGAAAACCATATTCATAAAGCCAGTTTTATACTTAAGCCTGGTGCTTATATGTAAGAAGTAGAGAAAATATCAGATTGTTCAATATTTTGGAAACTAATTACACAAATCTCTGAATTGCTCCCTTATAAAAATTTGAACCATATTAAGTATGTAACTCATTGACATGGTCCATTTGAAGATGCAATTTATTAGTCTAACTGTTAACACCTCTTAGATGAAGCTGGGAAATGAAGATTTTAATTGAAAGCAAATGGAGTAAATTCTGCCTCCTCTTTTTTCTGGTTTTATAAAAGTGCGCGCACACACACACACACACACAAACCTCCTTGTCCCCTGGCAATTTTGATACATTTTCCCTATGAGCTAAAAGCTCATATCCCCATAGATATTCTTTTTGCAAGTGAAATTGCTTTTCATTTGGCAAAAACTGAACGTGTGATTCATATCAGCTTAGAGCACTCAAAGGCCAGAAAGTACATTTTGCTTGCTTTGACTGACATTTTTGCAGAGGAAATCAGACCTGCGTGATTCAGCTGCATTGAGGTTCATTATGCCGTGAAAGGGGAGATTTGAGGGTGGGCTAAAGTGCATAAAGGGAAATTGTCCTAGAAATTGTGGCTAGTGACGGAGGCAAAAACCAACCACAGCCACCAGGCAGTTTCAATTGGTATTTTATAGGGAGTCAGTGTTTTCCTGCCACCCTCTTTATTCAAGGGCTAATGAAAATCATTAGGAAAGATTCAGTAAGGAACACCCTTATGGGGAAGCAGGAAAAGTGGGGCTCTCCTTTGCTCTGAGAAGTGAAGACAAGGTTGAGAACAAGCCCAGGGTAACCAGCTCTACTTAATAGTTTTCAGCTCGGGCCTTCAAAGTCAGTTAGGTGCATATTTAGTATAAAAAGAAACATTTCCCCTGCATGTTCACCATTAGGAACGCGTTCCTTTTAAATTTCTTCATCGGATTTGTTCATTGGTTGCCTTTGAAATCCATGTCCAGAAGGAGTTAAAATCTTCCTACACCTGGTATGTCCTATCCAGGCTTAGAACAAGGAGAACACAAGATAATTGCATGGGGAGGTTGGACATCAGAAGGGTGGAATATTTTTAAAAGAGTACTATATGTCTTAATCTAGACAACACCCCATTTTTGCTTAATATTTGGTTTATTCTCTCTCACTTTTGACATATAACTCAGTTATAATTGCTTTTATTTAGGACCCACTATAATAATCTTTGGTGCAAATAAAAATATAGAGCCCCCTTTAAAATTTTCAAAAAAACATTGAAAGTTTTAAGATGGAGAACTTCAAGAATTTCAGCAGAGCATTTAACCCAGCGTGGGGCCCTGGCAACTGCACAGGCCACATGCCCATGAATGGTCAACCTTTATCTCATTCATTATAATAGTAGAAATGGTGAACTCTAAGTTTGGATAATGAGAATGTTTCATTAAAGATACTTAAATATTTTGACTTGTGAATTATCAACATTAATACCAAAAATTTGAAACCAAATTATTTTTAGGTTAAGTTGGGCTTTAGAAATCACCAAATATAACATTTATTCCCTGTCTAAATTTATCATTTTTTAATCTATCTTATCTGCCCGTATTTCGTTTATTGCTTGACTTCTGTGGGAATGTTTAGGATTTATGAGCTCCCACCTTATCATTTCAGTTTTGGACCCCTTGCCCTTACCCTTACACCTGAGACTCAAAAGATTACTCTCCACTTACCATTCCTAAGTCATGAGCCTCCACTTACCATTCCTAAGTCAAGGTGCAAATGACCAAGGATGGCTCCCTATATCCTCCTAAACAGCACTCATCCTAGAATAACCAGCCATTTTCCGAGCCCCAGGTTTGAGGTTAGGTCGGATATACGTGGACGACACCTGTCTATGCCAAATCTAGACCTAGATTTTAATAAAGCTGGGGTAGTTTAAGGTGAGATTCTTAAGATCCCAGGTAATAGGGAAATTAAGCCTACAAGAGTCTTGGTCACAGACAGTATAAAGCACTCTGGGTAGAATGTTCCTATTCAAATTTGAGTAAACTGCTATGTAAGTGAATATTCTTTTCCTTCTAGCATAGGACAGTCCAACACAAGGCTTTTTGATTCCACTATTAAATTCTCACTCTTTATCTTTGTTGACACATCACTATAATTACTATCACATCCATCCCATCGCTGACAGAGGCCCCAAATTTTCTTCTTTATTTTTCAAAATCAAGTATCAATGGTAGCTCTTCTGACTTTCTAATTTTTTACTGAATTGTTTGGAGTAAATGAGGCCATTCTCTCCATGTAAGGCTTTCTTTCTCCCAGCCCCAATTCACCATCAAGAAAAGTTAAAATGAAATAATGGCATTTTTATGATGTTGACTAATCATCACAAGACATTAGATGAGAAATGAATAGCATTGAAGTTTTGAATAATCAGCCATTAATTTTTAATGCTACACTTTAGAAAATCCTACTTTTGATGAGAGTTGACCATTAAAAACTCTTTTTAAAGTAGAACATATGTATATTGTATAACTAAATTATATCTGGTGCAATTTTAACTACATACTTCTAAAATATTTACCTCCAAGTATTTTCTTCTCAAACATACAACCATAGCTTGTCAACTTACTTGCAAGTCAATTTGAATAGTTTCATTAAAAAATGTCCAATCATTTTTGTAATGCTTGGTCTGATTTTTAAAAATAGTTTTATTATTTTATATTTTTTAAAATAAAACAGCTAAATAAAATAGTTCTCTTTATATTCAAAGCATTATATGCAGTCTTTTATTATTAATAAATTACTTTGACTTTAGGAAACAATATTAATAGTATTTTTTTCTTCTATCAGAAAGTGTTTACCTACTAAGTGTCATTTTATAGTGTTGGATTATTCTTCTGAACTGGACCTTTTAAGATTTTACAGCCTTTCATTTGTAATCCAGTATCCTATATAATAAAAGCCTACTATGCTAAGTGACCCGTCATCTGTTTGTCCGTTCAACAAATCAAAGCATAATATGCTAATGATATGCTAAGGGTGCTCAACCACTTGCTATGATGTGCACTGACCACCAGGGGACAGACAGTTGACTGGTTGACCAGTTGCTATGATGTGCACTGACCGCCAAGGAGCAGACACTCAGACCGGTAGGTTAGCTTGCTGCTGGGGTCCAGCCAACCAGGACCGAGCGAGATGGGCTGGACACGCCCTGGAGCCCTCCTGCTGTCCCTTCCCAGCTGGCTAACCTCCTGCGTCCCTCCCCGGCCCCGATCGCGCACCAGTGGGGTCCCTCGGCCTGGCCTGCTCCCTCTCGCAATCTGGGACCCCCAGGGGATGTCGGAGAGCTGCTTTCAGCCCAATCCCACAGGCCAGGCCAACGGACCCCACTGGTGCACAAATTTGTGCACCGGGCCTCTACTAACAACATAAACATAAAACCAAGGCTCTATGACAAAATACGAAGAGTTACAATGTTTGAACATAAAAAGACAAATGTAGTATATGAACTTCAAAATATATAAGAAATCTGGATAAACCAGTGCAATAATTTGCTTAAGGCAAAGTATTTAGAAGGAAAGAGAAAGTGAGTCTCTGGAAAAGTCAAATACGCTTGTATTGAAGGAACTCCAGTCTGCTGGAGATGATTGAAGCAGCATTATAAGTTTTATGCTTTCTTGATGGCATAGCCACTTAGCCTGTGATCTAGTGAGTTACCACTCTTAACGACAAATACAGGATAACACATATTTCAAATAAATGAAATAATTCAAGTCTAACTAGTATATTATCTAGAAAGTAAATTCACTACCTAAATCAGTCTCTAAACCCTTACTCCAAAGTAGACCTTTGCCTCCAATTATATGCGGCATGTGTTCATTCTGATTTGGAGTATCTGTAGCTAGACATTGAATATTACTGTACAAGTGCCATTTGAACTCTGGGAGAATATGAACTGGTTAAGGTTCAAGAAGCTTTCATAATAATGTACAGTTGCTCAGTGATTGCATCTTTTTGTTGAATTAAAGTTAGCTTCAATTTCTTAGACACTCCTTTTGTTAAGAGGTGGGATCTGGGTTTCCTCCTCTTGAATTTGGGTAGGCTCTGTGACCAATAGAATATAGTGGCAGTAAAGCTTTCCAGTTTTAGGCTACAGGCTTGAAGAGGCTGGAAGCTACAACATCCTGTTCCTTGGAATATTTGCTTTTGAAACCAGGCTGCCGTACTGTAAGGAATCTCATATATCCAAATGTATGGAGAGAACCATGTGGACAGGAACTGAGGCCCCAGCTGACAGGTCATGTTGAGCTGATAGCTAAATGGACCACCTCACCAGCCATGTGAGTGAGTAATCATGGAAGAGATCCTCAGAGATAAGCCATGCTCCACCCCCACCCCTACCCCCAAGTCCTGCCCAAATTACAGGTTTAATTGCATCAGGGAATTTTGGGATTGACTGCTACCTCTGCAGCAGTAGTTAGCAACATAAGAATGCCTGAGAGGTAAGGAACCAAGATATGAAAGAACAGAGAATTTGAGAAGACAAAGTATGTACATCCTTAGCTTTCATCTTTTGTTTAGACATTTCCCCCGGTATCTCTTTAGATTGGGAAACAGGACGATGTCTCTTTTTACAAAGGCAGGATGAATGTGACACCTTTGGCTCTTGAATGGTCAGTGATTATACGCTTGTGCATCTGCACTAAGTATTCAAAACAGGTCTTGCCCCCCATCAAGAATAGTGCCTCATGCATACTTATTGGAGTGTACCAATGGAAGGTTAGGGTGATTAGGATACTGTTGTGTTGTTCTAGTTAGAGCAGCTTCTCTAAGCAGTACCCTAACTACCCTCTTCTTTCAATTACAACTTCCTAAAGATATGAAACACCATTTTTATCATGACATTCAATCATTCTCTTAATCCAATCCTCACAGAGGGTCCACCTGACCCTACTAGTCAAGTTCACACTCTTTAGCCTGGCATTTAAAGGCCACTGAAACATGCTCCCCGGGGAGATGCTTGTGAAAAATGAAGATTCTGAGGCCTGGTCCCCTCTGAAGTTTCAACTGAGCTGATCTCAGGAGGATCCTGAATTCTTCATTTCAAAGAGCATTCCTGTTGTGTCCCTTGAGCCTCTAACTACTGTCAAAGTCTCTATATGATGGTTATTACACAATTATTCCAACATTTTTCATGCTTAAAGATTTTAATTATGAAATTTTGTTGGGGAAACATTTATCAGTAGAAAAGGGGAACAATCCATTTTCTGATTTGGAAGGCACTCAACCTACGGACTACAACACAGCAGTCAGACAGACCAGACTGAATCCCTATTCGTCCACATAGTGCCTGTATGACGATGGCCAAGTTCATGTAATCACTAAGAGCTCACTTATCATCTATCAAGGTAGTGTAATAATAGCTACTGTGTACTGTAGATGTAAGAACTTAATGTATGTGAAGTATCGGACACCTAGTAAACATTTAAAAATTATTTGTAGTTGTTACTAGTTGAATGTCTACTAGTAAGTAGTAAAATAAAATTATTTGTACACCTTAATTTTCTTTAAAAATCTTTCTAAATGTAGAATATTAATTTCAGTATAGGAATTATGACTTAAATTATTATGTCAAGAAATGTAAAGTTCTTATGAAACAAATAATATGTTTCCTATAATCTCTAAATCACCAGTAATTCTATATCATTAAGGGAAATTAATGTGCATGAACTTCATGGCATTTGATGTATTTTAAGTTTACTTTTTATTAAATTTAGATTTAACTCTAACTTATTAACAAGAAAGGAGGCGATACCTAGTATATAATCCTTACCAGCATACTGTTTTCAACAAAACAGTTTATTAAACAACAAATAGCTCTATGTTAGATGCTGGGGGTGGAGAAAATGGAACTTAATACAAGGCCTTTATCCCCAAAAGACTTTCAGTGTGGTTAGGAAGAAATATCCAGCTCTTGGAAGAAGAGAACAAAGCATGAGATAAAAATATGGCATGTAACAAAGAAGTATATGATGAAGAACCAAATGAATAATATAGATAATATGTGCTGAGAGTTCAGATGAGGGACAAAAAGGCCATTATGGCCTTGAAGTGCAAGTTTTTGGGATTCTATGCCTATTGAAGCCCTTTAGAACACAAAAATAACTTTCTGAGAACATGTCATTTTGATGAAAGACAAAACCACAATTGAATAGTCATGTTCAGGACGGGCCTTCCCTTGGGAATCATAAACAGGAGGGAGCAATGAGAACAGAATATTTAATAATAATCACAAGATGAATATTACCCTTCCTTCATTTCAAGAGGCATTTACTTAGTGTCTAGTTGATATAAAGAATTAAGATAGGTGCTGAAGGCTCATATGAATGAAATATGGCCCTAACTTAATGGGGGTTACAAGTGACAATAACTAGAGCTATCTATTAAATGCCAAATGTATGCCAGGCTGAAAGAGCTAAGAAAAAAATCTGTACTATGTATACAAAATATAAAATAGCAAATGCCATAGAAAAGACCAGGTAAAATGCTAGGTGAATTCAGAGAAGAGGGTTTTCTTGCACTTGACATATAAAGGAGATATTCATGCAGAAAGTAGCCCTGAGTTGGTCTTTGAAGAGGAATGAGTAGAATGTGTAGTGATGCAGTGAATGAGTAAGGAGAAGAATAAGAATGAACCAAGGCACAGAATTGAAGCATATTCATGAAACAGAGTATGTGACTTTCTGGAGACTCTATGGAGAGAAGGGTGTCTGAGAGGGAGATTGAGCCAGACCACCAAGGCCTTGAATACCAAGCTAAGTGTTCTGAACTTTATTGTGCTGGCAATAGAAGCCATTAAAGGATTATGAGCTGAGGAAGGACATGTACTGTACAGAACTTTTTGTTATTTGTTTTTAATCTGGTAGCCTGTGTAGAATGGATTGGAGAAAGAAAAGCCAGGTGCAAAATGATCAGAAAGCAATAAAAGTCTGGACCAGGGGCAAGGAGAACTGGATGAAAGGACATGACCTTGCAGCTAATTTAATGTCAAGAGCATGGGGACAGCAGAGTGCAGTGCAGTGGGATATTGACATTGTTTAGAATTGGCAATAAATGGTGGTAAGAAAAAGCCGGCCAGTTTTGAGTCAGCGTTATCATTGCTCTTAAAATCTCTACAGATTTGCTGGCATGCACACCGGGAAGATTGCATGGGAGTGGGAAGTCTCTCAGGTTTAAGCTTAACACCTGTGAGTTGGAAGGGGCTTTGAATAGAAATAGAAATTAGACAGGTCAAAGAGCAGATGTAAGAATGAGTTCCATTTTGTACATGGTAACTAAAAGTTACTGGTGGGATGGCCCAGTGATAACAACCCACCTTAGAAATGAGAAAGTGGGTGTAGCTCAGCTGAGAAGTTACAGATATCAATTGGGGTCTCATTTGCTTAGAGGTGGCAACTAAGGCCAGCGGAATGCATCTAGCTTTCATGACTATGATATGTATAACTGAGTATCTACAGTATCACCCACATATCTGGTCTCTAAAGCATAGGGATCTTAAGCCAAATAATTCTCAGAACATGTACAGTTAGAGGCAACTGCCAGAAATCTCCACCTTGAATTGCCTCCTTTTCAGGTCCTAGCAATATTACAGTTGAGATCATTGATGCTTGAAAGCTAAATACCATAGAGATTTTGAAAAATAATTAAGAGATTTTTGAATTGATTTTTACCCTCCCCCCTGAACTCTGTCACTGCAACTTAATTATTTATACCTAAATAAATTTAAAGATCAGAAAATAGTTTAGATTGACTACATTAGAACATCACTTTCTTAAAGAAGTTAGGAAATTAAAACAATTTGGAATTGGGAAAATTTTCTTCCTATCTGTGGATCTGTGAAATATTTTGGAATTAAAATACAGTGGAGGGACAGACAGACATAGGGTAGACGTTCCCATTTCGAAAGGGAGAAAATGGAAGGAACAAATGGCTTACTGGTCCAAACAAGTGTGAAACCCATCAGAGCAATTTCTATTAGATTTAAAGGTCTGAGAATAGTCCTCTTTGGCTCAATGCTCTGTCTTCTGTACTGTGGTCCCCCTCTCTGGCCTCAACACCTGTGGCTGAGCCCTCAGAGTCATTCCTTCTTTATTGTATCCCATCTCTGCTCCTTTCTGTTTCAGCAGGCAGTGTTTCCTTAGATATAAAATTCTCAAAAATCTTGTGGGTCTCCCTTGCAATGCAGGGGAGTCCATGCCATCACACCAGAGTGTCTCCACAGATGAACCTGACCTCTATTGCTGGCTTCTGCCAAGATTGGTTGAATCCATGAGTCACTCACCTGATTTCCTCAATAAAATACGGTTTATTTACAATCTTTTTGTTCTCTCCAGAGCATGCTTTCTCATCTTTTGCAGCAATCAGGTAGGCTGCGAATTTTCTACATTATCAAGGGCTGGTTTCTTTTTGTTTATTACAGTTTGTGCCTCAAGTAATCTCTTTCCTCTCACATTGTCTGATAAGCAGCAAGGAGAAAACAGACCATACCTTCCATTCTTTGCTTGGAAACCTCCTCTTGCTCATTATCCAAGTTCATCAGTTACATGTTCTACCTTTTACCCAACAGTAGAACTCAGTGCACCTCAGTTTTCTGCCACCTTATAGCCAGGATGGCCTTTTATCCAGTTGCCAAACACATGTTCCTCCTTTTCATGGGAGACCTCACCAGAAACACTTTAACGTTCGTATTTCACAATATTCTGTTATGATGACAATAATAAGGTACTCTCTAAGACAGTGATGGCGAACCTTTTGAGCTCGGCATGTCAGCATTTTGAAAAATCCTAACTTAACTCTGGTGCCGTGTCACATATAGAAATTTTTTATATTTGCAACCATAGTAAAACAAAGACTTACATTTCTGATATTTATTTTATATATTTAAATGCCATTTAACAAAGAAAAATCAACCAAAAAAATGAGTTCGTGTGTCACCTCTGACACGCGTATCATAGGTTCGCCATCACTGCTCTAAGACAATAGAACTTCTCTCCATCGCTCCCCACACTTCTTTCTGAGCTCTTACCACCATCACCTTTAATGTCCATCTATCTACCTTCAGTCTTTTCAAGAAAATCTGTTGTTGTTTTTCTTTCTATCATGTACATCAAATTCGTGCAGCCTCTGCTCATTACACAATTCACTTGCAGATGTTTATATGTATGTCATATCAGCACAGCTTCCCAGGACCAAAACTTATATTGGTTTCCCAGGGCTGCTATAACAAATTACCAGAGACTGGGTGGCTTAATACAAAATAAATGTATTTTCTTACTGTTCTGGAGGCCAGAAGTCTGCAATCAAAGTGTCCCAGGGCCAGGCTCCCTTTGAAGGCTCTAGGGAAGAGTCCTTCCTTGCCCCTCTCCTAGCTTCCCGATGGCTCTGGCAGTCCTCAGCATTTCTTTTTTTTTTCTTTTTTTAAAATATATTTTATTGATTTTTTTACAGAGAGGAAGGAAGAGGGATAGAGAAGTTAGAAACATCGATGAGAGAGAAACATTGATCAGCTGCCTCCTGCACACCCCCTACTGGGGATGTCCCACAACCAAGGTACATGCCCTTGACCAGAATCGAACCTGGGACCCTTCAGTCCTCAGGCCGACGCTCTATCCACTGAGCCAAACCGGTCAGGGCCTCAGCATTTCTTGATTTGTAGCTGTATCCTTTCCATCTCAGCCTTTGTCATCACATGAACTTCTTCCCTGTGTGTCTCCATATGGCCTTCTTAGAAGGACACCAGTCACTGGATTTAGGATCCACTGTAATCCAATAGGACCTTCTCTTATCTGATTACATTTGCAAAACCCTCTTCCCAAATAAGGTCACATTCTGAGGTTCTAGATGGACATGGATTTTGGAGAGACACTGTTCAACCCAGAACAGTTTCTTTTAGATCCCTGATTCCCCTTCACCGTCTCTTTTGGTTGATAGTACTAATACAATTGTGACAATTTATTCATTTCACCTACTGTGTGCATTCTAATCCCCTCTCTCTTTTCAAACTGTGTTTCTTAAATGTTAAGTCTTTAAACTGACAGACTGATGGCAATAGTTTGAGAAATAGGAACATTAAGTTTATCTGGAGGTGGTAAAATGGCCAAGGTGAGGTCACAAACAGTAAAGCATTGTTTTTAGTTCATTGGATTAAATATGTCCACCTGCTACTGACTGTGTTTCAATAACAATCTTTGTTTTTGTGCATAATTACTTGCTCAAGTTGAAAATATCAAGGGTTCTTTAACGGATTCTCTCAATTGATATTTAATACATACTCTACCATGGTTACCCCACCTGGGATGTGTTGCTTTAACATATCAATCGATGGTAAAGTCAATGTGTAAACTGCTAGTAATTTTGAAAGTGTCTTTATATTCAATAGTCTCGTACCTTGTTTGTAATTGAAGGTCATTCTTTAAGAAAAAAAATGATATCTAAGACTGTAAATTCATTGTACTTTCTAAACTCTTGAGAGTAGAGATTTGTAGCATCAATATGTAGCTGAGCTTTACCCACACAGGCTCCTAAGCACGGATGCTCATAGCTTTACTTATTTTCACACGATGCAGCTACTTCCAAGAATATTATGTTCTACTGCTTGGCTCTTAGAGAATATATATCCATTTTATCACTTGAAACCTATGGAGCAATACTTTTTTGTTGTTGTTTTAGGAAAGCCTCTTCTCTCACCAATACACTTGTTAGATTTTATTCATCTTATCTCAAAGCAATCCGTGTACTAGGGATATTATATTTAGAAATTCCACCTCATACTAGTTAAAGCTGGAGTGATGTTTCTTGAGGTTCTTGATGACACATGCTCTAAACCCCTATTTTATTTAGATATTGTTACGGGCTAACACGCTCCCACCTGCCAAAAAATAAAAATTAATTCCCATTCTAATCCCTGGAACATAGGAATGTTTTCTTATGTGGAAAAGGGGCCTTTGCACATGTGGTTAAGTTAAGGATCTAGAGATGGGAGATTGTCTGGGTTATCTGGGTGGTGCCTAAATGCAGTCACCAGTGTCTTTATAAGAGAGAGCTAGAGGGAGACTTAACAATTGAAGAGGGAAAATCAATGTGGCCACAGAGAGGGAGATTGGAGTAACGCAGACACAAGCTGAGAAATGCCACATTCTCCCCTCAAGTCTCCAGAGGGAATGCAGCCCTGCCAACACCTTGATTTGGATCCAGTGAAACTGATTTGGAAGTTCTGCCCTTGAAAACCATAAGAGAAGATTCTTCTGTTGTTTTAAGCAGTCAATTTGTTACAACAGCTTTAGGAAACTAATACAAGCATATAACATTTTCCTATGGACGATATGAGATACACCTACCAAACACATATGTTATTGAATATCTATATCAGGGGTCCTCAAACTACGGCCCGTGGGCCACATGCAAATACAAATATTGTATTTGTTCCCGTTTTGTTTTTTTACTTCAAAATAAGATATGTGCAGTGTGCATAGGAATTTGTTCATAGTTTTTTTTTAAACTATAGTCCAGCCCTCCAACGGTCTGAGGGACAGTGAACTGGCCCCCTGTTTAAAAAGTTTGAGGACCCCTGATCTATATATATAAAAAGCTAACATGCTAAGTGTCCCTCCTACCGTCCGACCGGTCGCTGTGATGTGCACTCACCACCAGGGGCAGATGCTCAACGCAGGAGCTGCCGAGCTGCAGTTGACTTGGCAGTGGCAGTTCTTGGGTGATACACCCCGAAACCAGAGAGGAGGGAGCAGATTCCTTGTGGGGCTGTGCGATTCCACCATCGGCCATGGGTTATGTTGTTGTTGGGGCACTGTCGGCCCTGAATCAGGTTTACTGCACACTTGCGTTTGCGTTCCACCCCCTATACGACAGTAACTTTGCAGAGTGCCCTCTCGCACTCCAGGACCCCTCAGGGGATGTCAGAGAGCCAGTTTCAGCCCCATCCTCACAGGCCAGGCTGAGACCCCACCTGCCCGAGGGACCCCGCTCACTCCACAGACGCCAGGGAGGGACCACAGGAGGTTGGCTCCAGGGTGTGTCTGGCCCCTTAATTTCCTTTCAATGTGCACGAATCCATGCACTGGGTCACTAGTTTATAATAATTGTTTCTCAGTTTTATGTCGGCACATGATCAGAGTTTTAAGTGACAGCTCTCCCCATTGACCTGGTTATCAAAACTAACCCTTGCCCTGACTGGTTTGGCTCAGCGGATAGAGCGTCAGCCTGCGGACTCAAGGGTCCCAGGTTCAATTCCGGTCAAGGGCATGTGCCTTGGTTGCGGGCACATCCCCGGTGGGGAGTGTGCAGGAGGCAGCTGATCGATGTTTCTAACTCTCTATCCCTCTCCCTTCCTCTCTGTAAAAAATCAATAAAATATATTTAAAAAACAAAACAAAAACTAACCCTGAACTTCCAGTCAGAATTGTTTCTTAAACTGGGAGACTAATTCAGTGACATCTTCTTTCCCCACCTGATTGGTATAGTTCAGATTTCCTATTATGGAGACAATCATAGGCCTTTCTAAAGCCTCAAGTTCAATTTCTGTTTCACATTACAAATTAAACCAAAGCTTCCTTTATGGGTGCAAAATTGATGGCACAACTAATTGTTCTCTCCAATGGCTAATTATATTTCTAGTTGCCTACTTGAAGGTCTAATTAGCCAATGGCATATGCTTGTGTGGGGGCACGGAGATTATTGGCATCCTCAAGCAGGTAATTACACAAGCAATTAGTAATGCCCACGACTAATTACAGAAGTGAAAATTGTACCCACAAAAATGGTAGCAGTGTCTGCTGGGCAGAAAACCAGTCTCTGGAAAGTGATAGGAGACTTAATGCATCTGGCCGTATCATAATGAGAGGCAGTAAAACAAACCATGAACTAGACCTACCTGCACTGAGGGGGCTGTCAGAACAGCCTTTCTGCCTCTGGCCGAGGGCTGTACTTGGGGCAGTCTCCCCCTTGCCAACAATTACCTGCCAAAAAACTTGGACTTGAACGTATACCCAAGTCAGGATCACTATAATCTTCCAAAGTTCTTTCCTTTCCGGAACTAATATATTGTGAAATTCTTTCTGCAGTAGCAATTTTTGATGCTGTGTGCTGTCAGCACCCACTTTTCACATGTTGTAAACTAAAGGGTCCTGGGGGGACATCCCTTTGTCTTTGGTCGCTTCTCAACTGTACCTGACCAGCTCTTGGGGTGACAGACCCTCCGTCTACTGTTTGCGAGGATTCACCTTTAGCAGGTGAGCTGGTTTCATTGTTGAGATCCCTGCAAATTGTATGCCCTGCTTAGGCTTTTGACTGTGTCCTTTGTTACCTACTCTTAAACTAGTGGCTCCATGTAAATGTGCAGGGGGAGAAATAGGAAAACTGGTTTTATCTGACAGCAAGTCAAACCATTTAGCTCTCGGGTAACAAGAAAATAAAAGTGTTGAGAATGTTGTTCTTTTAAATACCTGAAAATATTAAGTCTGTCAAGAGAAATGAAAAGACCTGAATCAGTCCCTCTCCTGTCACATTTCAGTGACATCTTCTTTGTGAGCGGCACAAATTACAAGGTGCTTGCCTTGGTGGTGATAATAGCCGGGGAGCTCCGCCCACAGCAGGTATTACCGCTGAAAGGGTTCAAGTTGCCTGGAAATGCTAAGGAGGCTAAGGTCAAAGTTTCCATAAAATAGAACAAGAATTCCAGAAGAGTGAATGATTCAGCTGGGAGAAAAATATCTTCATCATTTTCCCCTATTTTTAAATCTCTTCACCCTACCCTGTGTTTTTCCATCATTTCTTTCATGTACATGAGCCGGGACCTCCTGCCTTGACAGCCAGGGAGAAATGTCCAGGACTATGGAAAACATTTACCTGGAAGTAAAAGTCAAAACTAATGCAACTGCAGCACAGTTGAAGATTAAAATCCAGGAGACTGTCCAAAATAAATACACAACTCAGGGGTTATTTTTTTAATTAGCAATGATGGGAGGATAATACAGAGGGAGGATTAAGGGCATTCATTGCCCAACAGATAAAGAAGCAGCAGACAAGGTGGTGTAAACACTCCTGCTAGCCAGAGGAAAAAGTCATTTTCATTCCATGAAATAGTTGCTTTCCTTTCATTTCTTCCAACACATTTCACCTGTATGTTTGTGTATACTTGTGTATTTTCCGGTGCTGAGCCTGCTCAGCCAAGGGTTCGAAAGCTTGAGTGAGGGCGGTGAAGGATGAAGAAATGACAAAGAGAATAAGCTGGGCCTAGGTGGATCTTCCTGTGCCTGGCTGAGGCCACAGAGAGAGAGATCCAGAGGCAAGCTGAGCCTTTATTTTATAGCCAGAGGTAAACAAGGTAGTGGTCGGTCACCATAGTTACAATGTTCTTGTGAATTTCACTTGTTTTGGCAGCACTTGCTGCACCTCCCTCAGCCCATCAGCTGCCCAGGTAAGATCTAGGGAGCATCACAAGGTCAAGCCTAATTATGCTAAGAGGGCTGTGCCCTCTAAGGTGGGACTTGTTTGTGGCTTTGCCAACAGGTCAGTGCGAGGCTTAACCCTATAGTGTGCCCTACATTTTTCAAATTGATTTTAAAGCACAGAAGGTGTGGTTTGAGATGGCAACTATCCAGTCTCTACCTAACAGTGAATTCAATGATTCTCAAAGCAGCCTTGTTAGTTTCCCCCCAAAATCCTCCTCATTTGAAGGAGCATCCTTTTTGAATTGACTTCCTCGTTGTAACTTCTGCCCACCGGTCCCAAAGCTGCCACAGGAAGGGTCTGACCCCATACAGGTGGCAACCTTCCAGATTTAAAAGGCGCGAGTGCTGAATTTTTCCTCCTGATGTCCAGGCCTCTGCAGGCACTCCTCCCACTGTTGTATTTCAGCTAACTGTTCTTAAACAGTGGCAAAATAGTAGCTCAGTTAAACATATTCCACCAGAGGTACATTATTCAAATTGGGTGAGGGTGGAAAAGAGGGAGGGAAAATGAAATACTCTACCTCGTTTAGCCATAAAAACTTGTAACTTGACTATTTTTTATTTTGTTTTAACGGAATATGTTGGTGTTAGAGAGACCTAGCCTGGATCTGTTTTTAGAAATTCCATGCTTAAGGTAGTATTTCATTTACTACTTCTACTAATTTATTTTAATAAGTTTAAAGTAGAAAAAAATGAAAGGCTCCTATTTTCTTTACTCTCAAGTTCTCACCTCACATATATTTCACACTTCATGTAGAAAGGCCATTAGAATTTTAAAAAGTAAATGTTAGGGGGTTTTCAGCTGGACACGGTCTCTCTTAGGCCACCGCCTCCCAACCAAGTGGAATTTATTTGACTTGTAACAAGCAGCCCTAAGAAGTGGAATCTATCAGTGAAGCTCCAACTCTGTGTCAGGTGACTACTAGTAACCACCATCACTTTAAGAAAACTGTTTTAGGACATGTTCCTGCTTAGGGTCATTTACTTTCGGTTTCCTCTTCCCGGAAGGAAATCTCTTCTTCCCAGAGTTCTGCGTAGCTCACTCCTTCGCCTACTTCGAGTCTTTCTTCAAAACTCACCTTTGCAGTGAGTCCGTGCCAAGTCTGCCCATTTAGCATAGTATTTCCCCTGCCCCGTGTCCTCACACACCCTTCCCTGCGTTACTTTTCTTTATAGCACCCATCATCATCTTACATGTGCATTCTCATTTTATTTGTGAAAGAGATCATTCATCCAAGAGAGTGCATAAACATGTATGTACAATTTAGAGCAAACACCTGTATTAGCACTACCCAGGTTAACGTGTTAAGCGCCCAGCCTGTTTTGTCTTCCAGATGGAAAGTATAGTGTCAGTCGCCGGTGACTGACTGGGCGCTTAAAGTGTTAAGGAATGAGAAACTCCCCATGTGTTCTTACCAGAGGTGACCACTGTCTTGACTTTTTGCTAATCGTTGCCTTACATTTCTTTGTTTTAATTACATTTCTTTATATTTTAACAACTATGTATGCATACACTAATAATAATACATAATTTACTTATTATTCTATATAATAAAAGCCCAGCAACCAAAACAGTGGAACAACCAGAATGACCACGGCCCCTCATCCCAGCTGGCCCCACCCCCCAGGGAGTGGTTAGGGGCAATCAGGCAGGCAGGCAGGCAGGCAGAGGCGGTTAGGGGCGATGAGGCAGGCAGGCAAGTGGTTAGGAGTGATCAGGCAGGCAGGTGAGCAGTTAGGGGCAATCAGGCAGGCAGGCAGAGTGGATAGGGGCCATCAGGCAGGAAGGCGAGCAGTTAGGAGCCAGTGGTCCTGGATTGTGAGAGGGATGTCCCAGATTGTGAGAGGGTGCAGCAGGCCAGGCTGAGGGGACCCTCCCACCCCCGCCCTGTGCACGAATTTTGTGCACCAGGCCTCTAGTTGTTAAAATAACAGAACAAGATACCAGCATTTTTTTTGTACCAGTGAATTTCTGAAACCCATTCTTAGCGTAACCAACTTGCCTCTTCTTTCACCAGCTATCTCAGCTGTATCTATTTCACCCCCAAAGTCCCACATCCACCCAAATTTTATCCCCTAGTTTGGCCTTTATTTCAACCTCTGATAGTTACCCTAGCTAGATGTTCAGATTCTTTCCCAATCTCCTTAACAGGACAATCTTCATTTTTTACTTAGGTCAAAATCAACTGACCAAGATAACCTAATTTTTTAAATATGTTTTTGTTAATTTCGAGAGAGTTAGGGAGAGAGAGAGAGATGGAAACATCAATGATGAGAGAGAATCATCTATAGGCTGCCTCCTGCATGCTCCTACTGGGGATCAAGCCCACAACCCGGGCTTGTACCTTGACCAGGAATCAAACTTTGACCTCCCTGTTCATGGGTCAGCATTCAACCACTGAGCCACAATGGCCAGGCAAGGCGATCTAATTTTAGTGAAAATAATTCACCCCTCAGAATCCAAAGTACTTATTGTGAAGATGGCAGGTAATTTCTTTATTTTCTTTTTTTTCATTCCTGAAACAAACATAAGTGGTTATAGAGTTTCTGATAGTTGTTTCCGATTATAGTAGCAGGAAAGCTCAGGTTGGTCTTGACAGCCAAATTCTCTTTATTCTCCGGCCCAATCTTCAAAGTGATTTTGCTTTGCTCAGGGTTATCACATGGACAAGCCACAATTTTCATTTCGATATATTCCAAAGAGTCCGGCAAGCACACTGCTTCACAGATGATCCCATTTTGTTTTGATAATGTGCCCAATCATTTCATATACAATCAAAATGTGTAATCAGAGGTTATGCAAATGAGACTTCATCATCATTGGGACCTCTGCCTATTTGCAAGTGTCCTTCGTCCTCATGGAGTTGAAGTTACTGTTATTCTCTTCTGCAGAGTTTTCAGTGGAACAGTGTCCACCTTTCTTTCGTACAGTATGCTGTCCAGAGAACAGCGCTCATTTTCTTTTTATGTTGTTAGAATTAGATGTATCATTCAGCCATAATTTGAGTCTACAATAGCTGCAATCACTGTGTCACTGGCCTCTGAAATGAATTCTTAGATTCGGCAATCACTGCACTGCCAACATCGATTAGATGAAGCATCTAAATTTTCCATTGAGAGCATTGCAACTTTACCTCTCCAAGCAGTTAGTGTAGCAGTCTATATCTAAACTAACTTCCCTGTAGCTTTCATCAGTGTCCTTCCTTCTCTGTGCCTTGGCAGCATTTTACCAGAAACAAAAGCTGTTGTTCAACAGCATAACCATACATAGTCGAGGCACTCCTTTGGGAATGGAAAAAAAAAATTGAAAGTCCTATATGAAAAAATGTAATTTTTTATTTACTTTTCCTTTTTATTAACTTCAATATTTTTGCATTTATTTCCTCACTCAAATAACAGGATTTGAAGTGATGGCTGCAATTATAATAGCCTCTGTTTAATAAACCCACGTTTAAATAGGCTAAAACACACACAAAAGCACCACACTTCAAAAACTATAATTGGAGAATCAATTTTCAGTTTCAGAAATGTATTTATACCAAAATTATTCTTTCTAGAAATTGTACCTATTTTCTGTGGCTAATTAGTCCATTTCTTTGAGACTCATTCCTGCCAAACATTTAAAAATAAGTAGTGTTTGGAAAAATACCGTTATGTAACTGATTATATCCATATAAGTCCTAACATTTTGAGGAGCTACTTTAAAGTGGAGGCTGAAATGTTTTTTCACCATGCCCACAAAATAATAACGTGACCGTTTTTGAGAGTTCTGCATTGAATTGCCTGTGAAAAGAAGATCTTGACAGCCTCCAATGAAAATAAAATATAGATTATAAAAAAGTAATTGTATGGTTATGCATAACCTGTGCTCCTACTACTTTTTTGTCGTAAGGTTACATTGGAGGAAGTACCTTCTTTTGTGTTTGTCGCCAGCTCAATCATGTAATGGTTGTCCTGCATTTGAAGAATTTTATTTAGTCTACCATCATAAAAGTTAATGGTAGGTTGCTAATGTGGCAAAGGTGGTGAGTTCAACAATGCTGATTGTTATTATCTATGTTAAAGTGACCTCAGCCCTTTCCAAAACATATTGACATAATAGCAGCTCATCATCCACATTCTGTGAGACCACAATAAAGATGATACAACTACCATGGATTTTATAAACTAATTTTCAATAAGCTGAAAACGTCTTTTATTTTAGAACAAGGTGCTTGCAGGTCACTATTTTTTTTATGAAAGTATAGAAAATAGCAGATGGGAAATAAGCAAAAAGATGCCAGTCATAAACAGTCAGTTGGCACTTCATTTGTTCATCAAACATTTATTGACAACCTACTATGTGCCAGCACTCCCTATCTCTGTAGAAAATGAAGTAAGTTTTAAAAATAAAATCAGTAAGGATGGAAATGAAGAATGACTGCTAATGGGTATGGTATTTTGGGGGGAAGTGATAAAAGTGTCCTAACATTAGATTGTAATGATGGTTGCACAACTTTGAATACACTAAAAACCTCTGAACTATGCACATACATTTTAAATGGGTGGATTTTATGGTATGTAAATTGTATTTCAATAAAGCTATTTGGGAAAAAAATGCTCTATTGATGAAAGACAAAAAACCATAATGAAATTGATTATAATGTTGCCTTTGAGCGGTGTTGACCAGCTAGACAACTATCAATCAGTTAATGAGGCAGTTATGAAGAAGGTGACCACTTGGATTTGGGAATAGTATCTGGTCTATTCGGAATGTGCAAGAAAGCTCAGCTCTAGCAACACATGATCCTTTAAAAAATAATAATATAATTTATAGAAAACGTACAGGTCAGAATTTTCTTCTAGTGCTGTTTGCGAGTGCCATTGCCACGAGCACCCCTTGTCTCCCAATGCATACATCAGCGCATGGTTCCTGAAAAGAAGCATAATCTCCTGCCTATTAAAAAAAAATTAGGCACCTTACAGTTTTTAAGACAAACGTGTTAACCTAAAATCTTCAGAAGGCAGGATCAGGGGTCTTTTAAGACCTTTGTATAGGCCTAAGACATAAAAAAGCAGCTACCTTTTTAGGATGTGTCCTAAAAGAAACCTGTTATTTTCAGTTATCACTGTCTTCAAAGTAAAATAACATTTTTTCAGCCTTTTTATGTGAGGGTTTTTTTTTCATACTTTCATTACAATATTTGAAATAGGTGTTGTCATTATTTTAAAGCAATAGTTTTTTCCTCTCGATATCAGAGACCTAAATTTTCACACACACCCCAAAAATGTTTATTTGAAGTAACTTATGCAACTGGACTCCGAGTGGCCTAATTCAACATTACACACTTATCTGAAGTAGCTGTGCCTCCACTTAAGAAACTCTCTGGGTGCCAGCAGGGAAGGGCAGTTGGGGGCAATCATGCCAGCAGGGGAGCCATTAGGCGTCAGTCAGGCTGGCAGGGGAGAGGTTAGGAGCCAGCGGTCCCGGATTGTGAGGGATGTCTGACTGGGTACAGAGGATCCCCTTACTCCACTGGGACTTCTCACACCCTGTCCTGGCACACTGTGCCTTCCCTTCTTCCCCTGGTTTGGACACCTCCCCTTGCTCTGCCCCACCTAATAGCAAGGGAGAGGAGATAAGATAATTTTACCTGTGTGTGTGTGTGTGTGTGTGTGTGTGTGTGTGTGTGTAATACTTTCAGATATTTTGAAATTTCAAAATATCTGAAAGTATTACAGATGTTCCCTTTGTTTGTTTGTGTGGGGTTTTTTCCCCATTGACCCCCTCCACCCCAAACCTGCCCCTCCCAGACCTTCACCACTTTATTGTCTGTGTCCATGGGTTATGCATATATACATATAAGTTCCCCAGTTAATCACTCCCCTCCTACCCTCATCCCCTGCCTTCCCTCTGAAATTCGTCAGTCTGTTCCATCTATATTTTAACTTGACATGTGGGGGAAGGGGCCACATTTTTTTATATCTTTTCATTCTCAGCTCTTAAAAAAGTATCTGACACATAGAGGTAGGACAGGAACTCAATAAATGCTTGTTTAATTAACCTTATCCAAGTTGAAAGCCCAGAACTTACGTAATTCCAGGCATTCTCTGTTATCAATGATCTGGGTAAAGTCTTCTGAGCCTTATTACAGAGAGGAAGGTAAATCTTAAATAGTTTTGCCAGAAAGAGGGTATTTCTGGAAGAGCACCACAGAATGAATTTGTGTGTTTTTTCCACAGGAGCTGAGCCTCCTCTATACAATTTGCCGATAATTTGAACTGATTTATTTTTAAATCATAAAGTTAATAACAGCAATGTTAGATACACAGCTTTTATTCTTATTAGGTACAAAAATTATAGGTGATCAGAATGAGGTCTTACCTCCTGCATTTGCATAATACAGATAAGTGGATTAGCTCTATATATGCCCAAAATTATAGTTAATGCAAGAAACTTAATACAATGGAGATAAATGATGTTTGGAATAAAGTATTACATAACAGAAACAAAAAATGAGGCTTTATTCTGAAATATCAGGCCTTGCTGCCTTTTAGTTCCTGTTATCCCAGGAACAAACTTGTATTTGTTTGCATCATTCCTGGGAAATTTGTTCGTTCATTCATTCTTACTAAGATATAACACTTTTCCCTATCTTCTATGGTCTCTTCTAGGGGACTGGAGTGCTCTCTGGATTTCTTTTACAAGGGCACTAATTCTGTTTAGGAGGGCTTCACCCTCTTGAACTAATCACCTCTCAAAGGCCCCTCCTCCTAACACAATGGGCATTGAGATTTAACATATGAACTGGGAGTGGTGGAGGGACATTCAGTCTTGAGCAGACACCATTGATTGTATTATGGCAAGGTCCTATTGTATCATTTTCTAAGACCTTACTATATACCAGATACTGTCAGGCAGATTACATGCTTTATCCGTGATCCTTAGAGTGTCCTGTAAGGTTGTAGGTACTGATATTTTTATGCTGTTGGTAAAGAATCTGATGCTAAGAACAGAAAAGTCCCTGGGCCAAGATTGTAGATCTAAGTAAGTGGCAGACTTAAGTAAGAATTGAGTGCAAGCCTGAGGTCAGGAAGTCTCTCCCCGTACCCACCCGTGTCAGGACACAGCAAGAAGGCGGCCTCCTGCAAGCCAGGGAGAGAGCCTGTCTTACCCTGCAGGCACCCTGATCTCAGATGTCCCAGCCTTTAGGACTGTGGGAAACAACTGCATGGTGTGTAAGCCACCTAATCTGTGGTCTTTCTGTCATCGCCGCTGAGTGGGCTAAGACAGTGACTTTTTATTCTTTTTAAAAATGCACATAAAAGGCCTTTGGCTCACCCAGGCCTGTCTCAGAGGCAGGCTCCCATCCCCCTTCTGCAGCTCTTGATGGAGATGGCAGACTGTTTGCACCTGAACCTAAGGCTTGCCATCCATCTAGTCCAGGTCTGGTCCTTATCTCTGGAAAAGGTAAGCCCTTTCTCCCCTGCTTGAATGCCAAGGATTTTCCATTAGTGAGTAGCTGGGACTTCTGGGGATGGTAGGTTGTTCCCGCTCTGTCTTGTCTGACTTTAAATGATTGCCCACTTCAAACTTGAGGAATTATAAGTACTCTAGGTCCTAGAGTCTAGGAAGTACAATCTTTACAACCACTTGGAAAACCTAAAGGTCGCATAGGGTACTTCACCACAGGGGAAACAAATAAGGAGGGAGAGTAAATATCAGTAAAAGGAATAGAGAAATAAAATTTTGGTGCAGAAGGTTCTGAAATTTTAGTGGATTATTATGCTTCTAATTGTGTTTAATAAGCCATTCTGTCCTTTATTTGCTTAAGGGTGTTGGAATATTACTCTCTGAAATGCAAATTATGTGGTTAGCCAGCATTCACTTTTTAAACTCTCAATTATTCAATTTGTGGATGCTATTGGTAAGAACCAAAATGATCTACACAGACACAGTCTAGTGCAGTGGTTCCCAATGTGGGGTACATGCCCCACGGGGGGGGGCAGTTTGATTTTTAAGGGAGGTAATTTGAGAATGAGTTACTAACAGTGAATTTTTTGCATTTCTTATGGTTCTAGGGGCCTCGTGTACAGTATAAAAGTATATATCCTGACATATTTATGCATTTCAGTTCTCTATTATATGTTTTGAAACTTTATTTTCTATTTTTTCATACCACTTCATATTACTATTTTTTAAAACAATTTCTTCCTCACTACTTCAACTGTCCTTTCATTCTTTTATTTTTCTCTTTCATGGATTCCATGTTCTTTGGAAGCTTGTTTAGACCAAGTTAATGGCCTTTAAAGCTTCCTCTATGTGAATAGGAGTTCACTTTTTGAATAATGAGAATTATATGTCACAGGCAGAGGGGGCATCGGGATTTTAGAGATGCTTAGGTGGGGCGTGGCCACAAAAAGGTTGGGAACCACTGCTGTAGTGTCTACATTAACATGACTTTACAGTTTCCTTCCTTACTGTGGTTTTACTGCTCTGCTGTCTTCTTCAACATGATTTTTACTATTTCAAAAAACTCTTGCCCAGGAAGCTCAAAATTGCAAATAACTTTCTTATTTCATTCTGGGACGTTTTACAAATCCATTTAAAGGGCTATTAAACTACTCAACTTTCAATAGATGACATCAGATGGCTTCTTAACCTCCAAGATGCACTTGGAAATCCTCACCTTGCCTGTCCACCAATCCTAAATTGTTATAAATTAATCCTCAGCCAATCCCAACCAAGCCCCCATCTAATGAAAGATCTGTCTTAAGCCAGAACCTCCACCCTCAACTCCCTCTAAGAAAAAGTCTTTGCCCTCCCTCCTCTGAGTGACTACTAAAGCTGTCTCCCTCGTGATGGAAAGCAACAGCAGGCTTTCAAAAGCCTAGTGTGTTAATACTTTAAGGGAGTCAGATTCACTATTTTCTCTCAGGATTATGAAGTTAAACTAGAGGTCTAATTTTGCCCAGCAAAGAGCAGCCTCTTATTTTTATCCTGTAGACTCTGGAAACATCATAAATTTCTGTGAAAAAAAAAAGGTTATAATAGCACAGGAATTGAAAAAAGAATTAATCATGTCTGTCAGAGAAAACAGTAAAAAAAACCAAAAACCAAATCATTATAAAAAGAATTCATTTGAAGTCACATTTTGAGATTACATTATTTTCTCGCTGGTATTCAGACACCTGAAAGTCGCGTTAGAATATGTTGGTGAACAATTCTTATTCCCCGCAAGTACATTTTAAAAACAGCCATATTTCATAGTAACGGTATAAAATGAAAATAATTGACTGTGTCTTGCCTTTTGGGACTTGGCTTTTAATCTAAATAGATATGAAACGTAATGACATTCATCTATGTGAGACATTTGTAGACTTAAGAGAAATTAAGTCATAAGCCTAGAAGACTAGTTCATAAATCAGCAACTAGGTAAAACTATTCCCAAAGCTACCAAGGGACTCCTTACTCCTTTGGAATGCATTGCCTATTCTTTATACCCTTTTACTAGTAGGCAGGGCTCATCTCCCTCTGAAGGTTTGGCAAAAAAAGAATGTATGGAATTAGAATTTATAAGAGCTGACAACATTGATGTCATTTCTGATTGAACAGATTTAGAAGACTTGTTCAAAAATGACTCCTGATTTTAGTTTTCCTTGTAGTTTTCTAAAATGCTGCTCGCAGGGCCTAAAAGCCATCCAGCGAGTAGTAGAAATGCTGTCATGTAACCATTAAGTCGGCACTAAAAGGCAAAACGTGGTGGCTAAAAGTATTTTTAATGACTTGAAATTGCTTAGAGTGCTTTCTAAAAGTAAAAGGATGCTGATTTATTTACCTACTATACTTACCTAAATTAATTTGGCAGGATTACTTTGGACCTAATCCTCTTACAATGAAATTTATATGTTAATATTTTTAAATGGTGCATCATCTTTTTCCTGAAGGATGTGATATATTGCGATCACGTGACTCTAGCCATAGTTATTAAGGAAAGAAGTAAATTAACCCATTGCTGAAACATGAGCACAGAGGACATTTTCACCAAGACGACATTTATGATATTATGAGACCGTACAGATAAAACTGTTCACAAGAACAAATAGGATCTCAGTCTATTTTTAGTTTCCCCTGGTGTACACTTTCCATGAGAAAGATGGAAGGGGTTTTACTGGGCATAATTTTCCATTTTATATGAATGAGCTTTTTCTATACCTTTCTGATTAAGCACAATCTTTACTACAGCTTGAATCCTCATGAGATTCTCAGTATAAGACCATTTTCCTTGTAATTTTTCTCCTTTTATGGAAATAGTAACCATATTACCAACATCTGAATAGACCCTTCCCAGAGCGAGGTCAGGACGGGTGTGCTTCAGTATGTACACACCCACTAATTCCAGTTTGATATCTTGCATTTTTCTCCAGTTAGGGACATCTCCTTGGCTCTTAGGGCCGTGGCCTTGACAAGAAGTATAAATATAATGCGATGTTATGAACTATGAAATACATTTTTGATCATTAATAATGGATTCGCATTTTAAGTGAATGTGACAGGTTCCTGTAGCTGACACTTAATCCATTTTTACTATGTGCCAGGTGCTGTGGTGAGTGTGTGTGAATGGCTGGGTCCCTCCCCCTCAGGTCATAGGCCAGAGCCCTAATCCCCATGTGATGATATTTGAAGGAAGGACCTTTGGGAAGTAATTAGGTCTTAAGGGTGGAGTCAGTGGGATTAGTGTCCCTAAAAGAAGAGACATGAGACCGATGACCTCTCTCCGCCACGTGAACCCCGCCTTCTGCAAACGTGGAAGAGGGCCCCCACCCAGGGCTGACCCGCTGGCACCGGATCCCAGCCTTCCAGCCTCCAGGGCTGGGAGCAATGCCTGTCTGTAGTTAAGCACCTCCCCACCCAACCACCACCCCCACCTCCGCCCCCGCCCCGGTCTATGGTATTCCCTGTGGGAGCCTGAAGTGACCGGCATGGCATGTCACATCATTAACACAGTACCACTGTCACCCGTACTTTAGACAGGAGCAGAGCTGAGGTCAGAGAGGTTAGTTAAACAGCTTGTCCAAGACACAGAGCGACAGACAGGTGCCCAGGGCTGAGTCCGTTTGTCTGCTCCTCCCTAGGTGCTCTGCCTTTGAAACTCAATTGTTTGTCCCTGTGACTAACGTCTGTCTCCCTGGGACCTACAAACAAACCACAGGAGCACAGAAACCTTGAAATGAAAGCCCAAGCTTTTGCGTGGGTTGTGATATTACATCGTAGAGGTAGGCTCCTCCCTCCCACACATCCTCCAAGTGGGAAACATGGAAATTATAGGGGAGTCAACTTGAAAATATTCACTATGCAAAGGATTTATTTTCTACATCTTGGGAACATATCTCAGTTTATTTTAAAGAAGGTTAGTGTAACTGTGGGTTAATTTCTAGGTCAATCTAGTAAAGTATAGGTTAAATCTTTTTAAAAAGTGTTCCAGTTCCGTGTGTGTTTTATGCGCTTGTTGGTGGGTGAGATGGAGTTCAGTACAGGACACCTCCTAGGAAAATGTGTGCACATCTCGGAGGGACTTTCAAGGGGGGGCAGGCGCCACACCCAGACATTCTCCATCTCCATACAAATGAGAGAAAAGGATGCTCAGGCCGAAGGTGCAGCCAGCCTAACCTGCAATCCTGTTAACCCATCCTGTCCCCTGGATTCCAGGAAGCTGCCAATCCCAGAAACCACCTCCTGCGGTCGTTCTTGGTGCTTCCCTCTCCTGTGAGAGCGAACTGTGCTGGTTTCAAGATGCTGCAGTTTTTTAACAGGGCCGCGCCTCTTCCCTCTTTACATCTTAGAGTTGCTTCGACAGGTCCCTTTCTCTCCCTCAGTTTACGATTCTATCAATTTTATAAATACATAAAACAATGGTTAGATCATCCGGAACTACCTACAACTCCTGTTTTAGCTGTTCCAAGTCAGACATTCACTACTCACCCTTTTTCCACGTAATTCACCCCAAGGCAGCATCACCCACCTGCCTCCGCTTTGCGTGTTGGGAGATTATCAGGGAATTCAGTTCTAAGTAACATGACAGAACTAAAGAGGAATTGAACTTGACAGGGTTCTGGTTCCTCCAGCAGTGGGAGGGGGGTATATGCGCAGGCTGCCTGTGGCTTCAAGACAAAGCTGGCATGTTTGTCAGGGACTTTCACAGACACAGACTCTAAAAACCATCCCAATAATAACCTCCTATCATACAAGAAAACTCGGCAACGGAATGGATGTTCCCATTCAGAAAGTATGTGCATTTTCTCAGCATGAGATCCACTTACCTATCACCTTATGCCACATCACATGATAAATTACCCCATGTGATCTAAAACCACATGAGACATTTAAAAGTTTTATAGTACGGTCTTTTAAAGTTTACTAACTATTATATAAAATTAATAAGATCATTTATACAGTTTCTTGCTTTATTGATTGTGGGTAATAGTCTGTAGATGGCAATATAGTAGAATGATGTGACTAACTGCTTTTTAAAAAACGTATTTAAACTTGAGTAATTTATTTGGTGTTTCTCGGATTCCTTTCCCTTCTGAAGTCTTGCGGAGAAACAGTCAGATAATATTGAGTTTCTTTGTTCACTAAAAATTTCGAGGGGAATTTCTTTAAGGGGAGATATGGGTTTTAATGCATAAATTTTTTAGACAGACTATTGAAGTTGAAATTTCATTTCAAGAGGCAGTCAGCTTTGTTTAACTCTATATTTTTAGTATCCACAGTTACTGAACCAGATTTTGCTTTAATTAATAACTATGGGATGTGAGGCAGTTCCAGGGCTGCTTTTTCTATTAACTTGCAATTTCCTGTAGGAAATTAATAAAATGAAAGAGGTGGGGGTGGCCAGCGAGAATAAATACACGCTACAGTTGCAAGTCACTAATATTCATCAGAATAAATTAAGCTGCACAGGTTTTTTAAAATTCTATGAAGTTTCCTAATTCTTCAGGCAAATTTGACCAAGAAGCTACGCCATCCCCAAAAGTGACCAACGTTAATATAAAAGCCATTATTTAATTAAATGATTACGATAAAACATTTTGCTATGCAGTATCACGTAATGGTTAAGAAAGTATATTCTAGAAATAGGTTGCCGAAGATTGAATTCTGGTTCTGCCACTTCAGAGCTGTGGGAATTTGGACAATCCAATTCTGTATTTCTCTCTTTATGTTTAAAATGGGGATCATAATAACATCTGTCTTATCAGGTTGCTCTGAGGATTAAATGAGTTCATATAATATTGTAGCATTTACTATGTAGTATCTCGTACATAGTAAGTGCTACAATTGACTATTCTTAGAATTTGGGGGTTTTTTCCTTCAATATTAAAAATTTTTTAAATCATCTTTAATTTAGCTGTCTCTTTTATAAGCACTGGAGCCAGATCTTCAGAAAAAAATTTAAGTTGTTAAAATACTCCCAATTTTGTTTTGTTTTTCTGAGTTACCATAAATTTGCCTACTTTTTTTACATATATTTCTTTATTGATTTCAGAGAGGGAGAAAGAGATAGAAACATTAATGATGAGAGAGAATCATTGATCGGCTGCCTCCTGCATGCCCCCTACTGGGGATTGAATCTGAAACCCGGGCATGTGCCCTTGGCCAGAATTGAATCTGGGACCCTTCAGTCCACAGGCCAACGCTCTATCCACTGAGCCAAACTGGCTAGGGTTTGCCTACGTTTTAAGTGTTTCATCTGGAAACCCAAAGGGCACATGCAGTTGTGCATACATATATATGTATATTTGTTTATTATGTGCATACATACTTTTAAGTCCATGTCAAGGACACTGAATTCCAAGTGTCTAGAATTTTTTTTATTTTTTATTTTTTTAGTAAAAGGATTCCTTTTGCAGAGATTCCAGAAAATCTTGAAAAAATATTTGGAAGACTATTGCCAGTTGACCAGGATATACAAAGAAACACAGCGGCTGGGCCCTTTAATTACTAGCATTTAGATCTGCAGCTCAGCCACGTTGATAAGGGCGGCAGGCCTCTCAGAGTGTGGCTGGTTGCCTTTTCACAGTTACGAGTATGCTCATTGTACAATCAATATGTATTGCAATTTGAATAAAGACATAATAAAACGTAGAATTCAGGGCTATACTGCTTTGACTGTATTGTTTATCTAGTTAATAGCATTAACAAATTTTAGTTTGGGCTTCGTTTGCACTGCATGTAAATGCCTATTCAGTGACATACCTGAAATAGCTTCTTGTTCTTTGTTATTATGTGCTTATGTGCTCCTCTGAGCATGTCTTGTTACCAGGATTGCCTTATAAAAGTTGCTTTTAATTTCCCAAGTTAATTAAAGGTTTATCTTACATTATAGGCACCCTAGTTTTGAGTGTTGTTGTTGTTTTTCCTGGGTGGGGAAGGTTGAAGGGATAGTACCTTTTATCATCTAGTCTTGTATTGTTTATCATTGCTGTATGAATTATTAAGCAATTACTTTTTATTAAGTAATAATAATGAGAGACTGAAGCAGATGTTAATAAAAATGACTACAATTCATATGCCAGCACGTTCATCGGTTTGGTTTTTCCTTCCAAGCACTAGTTTAAATGGACTACACTTGAGAAAGACATTAGCTAGAAAATGTTGCTAACTTGTTGGTATCATGTTAAAAATTACATTAGCAGTGTTTTCAAAATGATTTGTTTTCCATTGTAACACATTTAAACCAGAGCGAGGAAGAAAAGTTTTCTTTTTATTGTGAATAAATAGGATCCCTTAGTATAAGCATTCTGTAATTTATTCATCAGGTTATGGACTTTGTTTTCAGTTTGAAGCTACTAGGAAAAAAAGTTGTTATGAACTTTATGGACAGCTCTTTTTTGTGGCTACCTTTTCATTTCTCTTAATCAAATGAATACCTAGGAGTGGTACTGAACCAGTAGATTGCATTGGCTTTACTTCATGAGATACTACCAAACCATTTCCAAAGGGACTCAACTGCTGCACATTCTCCCTGGCAATCTATGGAAGTTCCAGTTGTTCTACATTTCAACGCTTAATTGTAGCCATTCTGTTGGGTATCTTGTTGTGGTTTGATTTTGCATTTTCCTATGACTACAATGTTGAGCATTTATCCATTTGCTTTTTGGCCTTTTGTATAACTGTATTGGTAGAGATCAATTTTTTTAACCAATTTCATTTGGGTTGTTTGTCTTGCTATTAAGTTAAAGGATTGTAAGATTTTTAAAAATATACTTTGGATGCATTTCTTTATTATATACCAGAGGCCCGGTGCATGAAATTTGTGCATGGGTAGGATCCCTAGGCCTGGCGTTCAGGGCCAATCAGGGCCTTTCTTCCCCTGGCTGCCAGCTGGGGCCTTCCTTCATTCTGTGCCGCCTCCTGGTGGTCAGCGCACATCATAGCAGTGGAACTCCCAGCCTGGATAAGGGGATGATGGCTGTTTGCAGCTGGTCACACCCCCTTCATGGTGGGGGTCCCCACTTTGGTGCCTGGCCAGTCTGGGTGAGGGGCTGAGGGCCATTTCAGGCTGGCGGGTGACTGAAGCTCCCAACCTCTCCTTTTTTTCTTTTTTTTTTTTATTCTGGGATTTATTTACCTTCTACAGCTGTCACTGGAGCTGAGAGCCGGCTTTAGCTCTGAGGCTCGGCTCCAGCTTGAGGCCTCGGCTGCTGAAAGCAGGAATCTGGGTTTGTTTGGCTTCTATAATTGAAACACTGTTGCAACTCCAGCTCTGAGACCCGGCTGGCTGAGGAGGCAGGAGAGGCTCCCACCACCACCGCTGTACTGGCAGCCATCAGCCTGGCTTGTGGCTGAGCAGAGCTCCTCCCATGTGAGAGCGCCCTGACCACCAGAGGGCAGCTCCTGCATTGAGTGTCTGCCCCCTGGTGGTCAGTGTGTGTCAGAGTGACCAGTCATTCCCAGTCCTTCTGCTGTTAGGGTCAGTTTGCATATTTCCCTTTTACTATATAGGATAGAGGCCTGGTGCACGGGTGTGGGCTGGCTGGTTTGCCCTGAAGGGTGTCGTGGATCAGGGTGGGGGTCCCGCTTGTGTGCCTGGCCAGCCTGGATGAGGGGCTGATGGCTGTTTGCAGCTGGTTGCACCCCCTTCAGGGTGGGGTTCCCCACTGGGGTGCCTGGCCAGCCTGGATAAGGGGATGATGGCTGTTTGCAGCTGGTCACACCCCCTTCATGGTGGGGGTCCCTACTTTGGTGCCTGGCGAGTCTGGGTGAGGGGCTGAGGGCCATTTTCAGGCTGGCGGGTGACTGAAGCTCCCAACCTCTCCTTTTTTTCTTTTTTTTTTTATTCTGGGATTTATTTACCTTCTACAGCTGTCACTGGAGCTGAGAGCCGGCTTTAGCTCTGAGGCTCGACTCCAGCTTGAGGCCTCGGCTGCTGAAAGCAGGTATCTGGGTTTGTTTGGCTTCTATAATTGAAACACTGTTGCAACTCCAGCTCTGAGACCCGGCTGGCTGAAAGCAGGTTTCTGGGGGTTTGTTTAGCTTCTATAATTGCAACATTGCTTCTTAGAGTGCAGCTCAGAGGCCGGCAGCGGCAGGCAGGGAACCTTGGCTTCCTCCATCACTGGAGCAAGCAAGCCTCCTGTTCGCTTCAGCTGCCTGGCTGCCGGCCGCCATCTTTGTTGGCAGTTAATTTGCATAATGCCCTGATTAGCCAATAGGAAGCGTGTCAGAGGTATGGTTAATTACCATGTTTGTCTATTATATATATATATATCCTATGTCAATCCT